>NC_056047.1:33684048-34015037 GCF_004379255.2 Salvia splendens
TTAAGTAAAATTATAAGATAAAGAAAGAATCTTGAAAAGGGAATGCAGAAGTGTAGGATCTAATGCGAGACTCTTATGTTTTTTACCCATTGAAAAAGCCTTCCCTTTAGTGTCTCTAGTGTTATTAGGCTGGTCACTTTAATAGAGTAAACCCCATCACCGTCTCCATCTCTCTCATTTCGAATACCTGAAGCGACTCCTGATGAAATAAGCAGTAGTAATGACAGCCTAAGCATGGAGGTCAAAAGTTTAAGTTAGCTCCTCTCTCCTCGTAAGCAAAGGAATTTTGAATTGCAACTGTGGATGCTCACTCATGTTTTTCGTGTATACTTATGGCTTTTAAGCTATCAATACCAAAATCGTTTTACACTGCTAAAGCTAGGCTCTGAATAATGTGCATATGTTAATATCAACTGGTTTGCATTTCTTAGTTCGAATTTAGCTTGATATATAGGTGGAAAGACTTTCTACCAAACCCAATCATAAGTATATCACTGCAACTGCAGGGGGTGGCTGCGCGGGCAGATGATGAAACTGCTAAAAGCCAGCACGCGTAAGAAGTGATCAAGTCACTGGCTGTCACTATTTAGATGCAAATCCACTAATGAAAGATGAACAAACAGAGAGATATGGAGATCACAACCAGCCTTTGTTAGCTCCAAAACCAGCAGAAAACATGACAACTAAACAAGTTGTTTGTGATAATTCTTTCTAGTTGTAATGATCCACATCTATTCTTATCTTTTTGTGATCATTAGCGAGGCTTGGCTACGGGTGCTCTGCTTTTCTTGTTGCTAGTGCAGTTAGCAGCTCTAGCACTAACTGAGAATCAATCAATTTTCACACAAGAATCCATCTCTTTGTCAATGTCTTAGACCCCAAATCTAACCAACAAAAAAAACAGAGGAAATTTGGAAAATCAAAAATGAATTTCATTTCACTCACCAATTGGTGTTTTGTGATTTTATCATTTCGACAACATTCAAACTCAAATTGTTATAGAGACAGCATACCACATTGATGAAGCCACTAGCAAAATCTTTCTCCTATTTGCTTTCTAAGTTGTAACTGCAAGCTCTAGCCGGACTCGGCAATAGAATTCAAGTTCATCGCCTTTTTGGGGAGGGGTAAGTACCTGCAAGAGGAAGCTTCTCCTCTCTGTAAGGTTGGGTTGATTCATCCGAGACACTAGGAATCCTTGCGACACTCCCCTTCCCTTTCTTTGCATTCGGGCCTATAACTTCGATCATGTATTTCCATCCATCTACAGGCCTCCTTCGGCTAAATATGTGCGTTTTAATGAAGCTTGCAATCTGAAAATCCGTTCAAAGACAGTGGAAATGATACAACAACACAAAAAACATGAAATCCTAAATCATAATTTAGTATTTCAATGAACCTGAAACTTATTGAAGGCAATGCGACGCTCAAACTCTTGAACCAAGATGTCTTCTTCCCTCTGTGACATGTCCCACACATTACCCTCTGGATTTTTCGACGTGGTTTCCCAGCCATCCGGCTTGTTTTTTAGCTCGGAGCTAGCCAATATCGAATTTCCCAAATCATTATTTGCAGAATCAAATATCCTGCATATATTCAATTTCAATCAACCAGAATTAGTCAACAATTGCAAACATAAGCTAACAAGTATCATATCTTCAACAATTCATTGCATTTTTAGCAGATAAAGTAATTCAACAAAGTAGATCAACAATTCATTGCATTTTTAGCAGATAATGTATTTCAACATAGTAGCTCAGATCAACATATAGTGACAATTCCTAATCATAATTTTCAACCGATTACTAACAAGATTAATTCGATAAATGATCGAAGAATTAATTAGTAAAACGTACTCGGAGGCACTATCGAGCAATTTCTCAATGTCGTCGGAGCCGGAGACGAAATTCCCCAATTTAGCCTCCTCAAGTTTCTCAATCTCCTTCGCCCACAGGCCGGCGTGGATTTTCTGCTTCGTGAGGCGATAATCCCTCTTAATATTCTCCAAGCTGTAGAGAGAAGAAGAAGAAGCCGCATTCCGATCAGAATCCTTCTTCGCCGATTTGCCCTTCCTCTGGTCCCAATTATCGTTCATATCCTCCACGAAAGCCTTGGTCTCGGTGTCAATTTCTTCCGGCGGGGAGGAGATTGCAGTTTGGGGATTTTCCGCGGCGGCGGGGAGGGAGAAGCTGACGTCGGATTCCCATGGGGCGCGGGAGGATTTTCCCGAGAGATCGTCTGGAAGCCAGGCAGTTTCCCACGCGTCGTTCCACTCTTCCTCGCCGGTTTTGGTAGGTCGTTTGGTCGAGAGAGGGCGGACGCCCACCGCCGCCGCCGCGGTGTTGGGGTTTAGGGCGACGGAGGTTAGCCTGCGCATCATCTTAAATTCAAATTAATCTTTTCCTACTCTACTTATAAAAGGTCTTCTCTCTCTTTTTGTACCATATGCTCGTGTTTATACGATAAAGTTTATAACTCCATTCTCGAGAATTTTACATTTCGAGTTCCTATCATATGTGGTTAATTGGTTAATTGTGATACTCCCTCCGTTCCATGTTAATAGAGTCATTTTTCTATTTTGGGAAGTTCTAAGTTAATTGAGTCATTTCTATTTTTAGCAAAAAGTAATTCTTCATTTTACTTTATTCTCTCTTCATCTCTCTTACTTTACTATCTCTTACTTTTTTTCACCATCCATTTAACACACTATTCTTAAACTCCGTGCCGAAAAGAAATGCCTCTATTAACAAGGAACGGAGGGAGTACTTTTTATATTTTATATTAATTTTATAATAAAGTAAGAGTGAAATTAATTTTGTGTAATATGGGGTTTATTACTAAAATTAATAAAAATAAAATTGAATAATTAATAAGGAATGAATCAAAATGAAAATTGGAACCCATAATATAATAGTGGACGGAGGAAGTGTAAGTCAATGGATTGTTATGATTGATATATAATTGTATTTCTAGAAACATTATAAAATTCAATAAAAATTTTGGATCTTCTCATAATTTCATAAATTAGCTGAACAAAAGAATAATAATTATTTAAATCATGAAGTTTGATCAAATTCTTATTCTCTGTCATTTGTCGCCAAAACATTGCTTGAATTGAAGATAGGTCGGAGGTGGTTCAGTGCGTGTCGCCGTTGATGGCGGTTGATGTTTCCCAAAGTGTCTTGCGCAGCCACTACAGTCGGCCCATTCCTACAACACCACTCTCTTATGTTACCTCGCAGCTACCTCATGGGATATCTGACCTCCTGGGAAGGCCTACGTGATGGGTGGTGACCCAAGGGAAGTCGCCTATTCTCTCTTTCCTCCAAATTTAAGTGTGATACCTTGATACAAATATTTGTTAATGCACATATTCAAAAATGAGATATAGAAAGATTTGTTACTTCTTCCGTCCCACAATTGGTGCCACATTTGGTGTGGACGCGGAAGCGTGCATACAATATCCGATCACATGAATTTGATCTATTTAGCAGATTATTTAGACAAATTCTATTCGCGCAATTTTCACATGTATCATGCTCATAACTTGAATTAAAACATGCTTTAGCATATAAAATCCCTAAAACATGCTTACTACGGAATTAGCCAATTTACCTCGTTGATTCAATCAAGAATCGATTAAGGGTCGCTCCGTCTCCACGTGAAGATCTCCAATACAAGACCTCAGATCTTCTGACTGGTGTCCCGGACTATACGCCGATATTTGTGTGGGCAAATCTCACCAACGTATTAGGACTTGAATAACGAAGACAGAACTCAACTCACGGAGGAAGGCAATTTTCGATTTTTCTCTCTCAAAGGAGTGGACGAAAATTTGTGAGTGGAAAAAGGTGTGTTTTCTGTCTCCTTTATTCTCATATTTATATAAGTCACATATTGGGACCAATCAGGGATCTAAGGAAGAATTTGGATCAGGCTTAACCCAATTAGCTTTTTACTAATTAAATTGAACCAACAATTTAATATAAGATTATATTGGAATATTACAAGCAACCACTACAGAAGTAATATTGCACTGCCTTTCCAAATCTGAAATTGCAAGTATTCCGGGTTTCCTTTATTCGCGTTCAATTTATTTCCCGTGCTTAAGATAGAAACATCCATTAATTAATTATTGTCTGCTATGGACTTAATTAATTAACATATTTTATTCTCCAAGAGTGGACTTAGCAAGAAACACTTATTTATTATTCATAGAGTAATTAAACTCCAACTAGCTAGGTTCCGAATAATAAAACCTTGTTTCGAGCTCCTCTTGTGGATGTTATCAAACGAGACTCTCCTCGCGCACGTTCCAACATAATAGCAATCCTAGCACCTCTAGATAATGATCACCACTACCCAATATACCTGGATCGTTGGGTTACGAAAAACCCGCACCTTTGGTAAGTCAAAGTAGTGGATACTCAATATCGTATGCTCAATGCTAACGTACATTGATTAAGAAATTAATTCTCAAGACCTCGTCTTTCAGTAGATAGCATAAAGACTCGTCTTGCTGTTAGATCCGTTCAGTGCTATACCACACCAACGTCATCTTATTTCAATAAGGTTTAGAAATAATCGGACTACCATTGCAACCTTTCGCGATAGGTAGTCTAGGCCTATCTAGGTTGTGAAATTCTTATTTTTCTTTGTTTAGAACTGACCGTGTTACCTTAAATTGGACGACCCCCACAACCGGTCTACTAAAACAAAGACTTAGACTTTGTTACGCTTGCTCATACATTTAAATATGCAATAAACAACCATTAAATGTAAAACATAACAACATTATGACAAAAATAATCTGTTGCATTTATTGGAAAATAACCATTAGAGTTTTACAGTATCCAATCACTCGAAAGGTGATTTCTAGTATACAAAACCCTAACAATCTCCCACTTATACTCAAAACAGCTTTCGAGTATACAAAATAGTAGTGCACACGTCTAAATTTCTCCCACTTATACTGAAAGCGAGTTGAGGTCTTGAATGAGTCGAACTCCCATCCCTTCAACGTGGCACTCGAACGGTTTTACCGCCAAAGCCTTTGTAAAAGGATCTGCCAGGTTGTTCTCTGACTCAATCTTGACCACTTTTATGTCTCCTCTCTGCACTATATCTCTAATGATATGATACTTCCGCTCTATGTGTTTGCTCGCTTTGTGAGCTCTTGGTTCTTTCGAGTTTGCCACAACACCAGAATTGTCACAATAAATAGTGATGCTCTTGGGCAGATTCGAAACCACACCTAAATCCATAAGGAAGTTCTTGAACCATACAGCCTCTTTTGTAGCTTCTGATGCGGCCACATACTCGGCTTCCATGGTCGAGTCCGCGATGCATTTCTGCTTCACACTCTTCCAAATTACGGCCCCACCTCCTAAGGTGAACACATATCCTGAAGTAGATTTTCTCGAGTCCTGATCAGCTTGAAAGTCTGAGTCAGTATATCCCAAAGGACAGAGCTCGGCTGCATTGTAAAATAGAGCATAGTCCTTAGTCCGTTTAAGGTACTTGAGTATGTTCTTTACGGCAGTCCAATGTCCTTGGCCCGGATTCGACTGATATCTTGCCACCATGCCAACAGCAAAGCAAATATCTGGTCTAGTACAAAGCATAGCATACATGAGACTTCCAACTGCCGAAGCATATGGAATCTTTCTCATTGCATGTATCTCAGACGGCGTTTTAGGGCACATCTCTTGAGATAAATGGATGCCATGTCTAAAAGGTAAGAAACCTTTCTTGGCGTCCTGCATGCTAAAACGACTAAGTACTGTTTGGATGTAAGATTCTTGAGATAAGCACAACACCTTCTTCTCTCGATTCCGAAGAACCTTGATCCCGAGGATGTGTCCCGCGTCTCCCATATCCTTCATCTCAAACTGGTTTGATAACCATGTTCGAACTGATAACAACATCTTTTTATTGTTTCCAATTAGAAGAATGTCATCTACATATAAAACTAAGAACACCACATTCCCCTTATCAACTTTCTTATACACGCAGCTTTCACTTGGGCACTTTTCGAATCCAAACTTGCAAACAGTTTGATCGAAACATTGGTTCCACGATCTGGATGCTTGCTTGAGGCCATAAATGGCCTTCTTAAGCTTCCAAACCATGTGTTCTTTGCCCTTTATGGCATATCCTTCGGGTTGTTCCATGTAGATGGTCTCCTCAAGACTGTCGTTTAGAAATGCAGTCTTAACGTCCATCTGCCATACATCCCAATCCATATAAGCTGCAATAGACAACAGTATCCGGATCGATTTGAGCATGGCCACTGGGGAGAAGGTCTCATCATAATCGATGCCTTCCTTTTGGGTATACCCCTTGGCCACTAGTCTTGCTTTGAAGACTTTAACTCGTCCATCGGGTCCACGTTTACGTTTATATATCCACTTGCTCCCAATGGCAGTACAGCCTTCGGGTAGGACGGACAAATCGTAGGCGTCATTGTCTATCATAGATTGTAGTTCCGAATCCATTGCTTTTACCCATTCGCAATGATCGATATCTGCCTGCGCCTCCGCAAAGTTCTAGGGATCTAATACATTGCTGTCCGAGGAGTGATCCATAGATTCTCCCAAACCAATGTATCTGTCGGGCTCATGTGAGACCGTCCCACTGCGGCGCAGCACTACAATATTTTGAGTAGAAGTTGAAGTTTCGGGAATTGTTTGTACACTTGGTACTTGTTCTTGGTTAATGGAACTTGTGACTGAAGTTTGCTCATCAAGAGCCACTTCACTGCTGGGTTTATGATTCATTACATAGTCTTCCTCTAAGAATGTCGCTTGAGTGCTCACAATGACTTTCTTATCTCGGAGACTAAAGAATTCATAACCTTTCGTTCCTTTGGGGTATCCTATAAACAAACATACCTCCGTCCTAGATCCTGGCTTAGTTGGATCATTTTCCAATACATGAGCCGGGCAACCCCAAACCTTGAGATGTGCTAGATTGGGCTTACGCCCAGTCCACAACTCATATGGAGTTTTAGGTACGGATTTTGATGGTAAATTGTCTAAAATGTGACTTGCGGAAAGCAAGGCATGTCCCCAAAACGAAATAGGCAGACGTGCATAACTCATCATCGATCGAACCATGTTTAATAAGGTCCTGTTCCTTCTTTCAGCCACGCCGTTCTGCTGGGGCGTGCCCAGCGCAGTCAGTTGGGATTGAATTCTCACTTCCGATAAGTAGTCCGAAAATTCGACACTGAGGTATTCGCCTCCACGATCAGATCGTAGGCATTTGATATTCTTCCCATGATACTTCTCCATAAGAGTCTTAAAGTCTTTAAACTTGTCAAAAGACTCTGACTTGTGACGCATCAAGTAGACATATCCAATTTTCGAGAAGTCATCAATGAATGTGATGAAGTATCGAAAACCACCTCTTGCCTCAGTAGACATTGGTCCACATACATCGGAATGAACGAGCTCAAGTACTTCCTTGGCCCTATTGCCCTTAGCATTAAAAGGCCTCTTGGTCATCTTGCCTTCTAAGCATGACTCACACTTATGAAAAGGTTCCTCCTCTAGACCTTTGATAAGATCTTGTTGAACAAGAGAATGGATCCTCCTTTCATTGGCATGACCAAGTCTAAGGTGCCACAAGTACGTTTCGTTCATTGAACTTGAAGGTTCCTTTCGTTTCTTTGAAATTTTCGATGTTGTATTGAGTTCTGATTTGCGATTATTAAACTGTGTAGAAGTGATTGTGTACAGTTTGTTTTCCATGATACCACGACAGATATAAGAACCATCTTTCTTAATAACGCAGTTGTCATTAAAAGAAATCAAATATCCATCATAAACCAATTTAGAAACTGAAATTAAATTTCTTCTAAAAGAAGGTATTAACAAAACATTCTTCAAAATCAAAAATCTATCACTACTAAAACGCAAATAAATGTCTCTCACTGCAACGGCCGCCACTTTGGTAGCTTCGCCCAGCTGGACTTCGATCTCGCGATCATGTAGCCGTCTTGTCACCTGCAATAAGTCAGGATCAAAACAAATATGATCAGTGGCTCCTGTGTCAATAACCCAAGTGCAAATTGATGTCGAAGTCAAACAAGACTCGACAACTAGAGCCTGGTGCATACCTGTAGCCTTGCCCCGTTTAGGACAGTCTGGCTTCCAATGCCCCTTCTCTCCACACTTGAAACACTTCCCCGTGGGCTTCTTGTTAGCCCTCTTCTTCTTCTTTCCCTTAGCTATCTTGGCCGGTCCTGAGTTCGGTGCCTGCCTCTTTCCTTTGCTAGGCTTTAAGGCAGAGGAACGAGGCGCCGAAATCATCATGGTCCCTTAGCCTGGACCATAAGGTCCTCTGCCGACTGAAGTTCAGTCAACAGCTCTGCCAAGGTGTAATTCCTTTTGTTCATCTCGAAGTTGAGCTTGAACTTTTGGAAGCTAGGGGGAAGACTTTGAAGGATGATAGTCACCTGGGACTCGGGATCGATGGTCCCTCCCAAGACCTCAATTTGGTTGAGGTGGCCCATCATCTCGAGGATGTGATCCCTCACAGATGAGCCTTCCTTCATTGTCTTCGACATGATACTCCGAAAGGCTTGAGATTTAGTCGTTCGATTCTGAGTACCAAAATTTTTTTTGAGATTCTGCATAATCTCGGTTGCTGTTTCCATGGCTGAATGCTGATGCTTGAGTACCGAAGACATAGAAGCCAACATGTAGCACTTAGCCATCTCATTCGCCTTATACCACCCTATGTGTGCATCTCTGACTCCTGCCGCAGCGTTAGCCAGCGGCACTGGAGGTCGCGGGGTGGTGAGCACAAAGATGTACTCATCTGCTGTGAGAACGATGTCCAAATTTTGTTTCCATTCTATGTAATTTTGTCCCTCGAGTTTATTTTCTTTGAGAATTGCGGAAAGAGGATTAAACGACATATTGACGATTTGATTTGCACTGCAAAACAAAGTATTTTACTATTGTCATAAACTTATGTAAGAAGTTTGATTAGATTAACCATAAAACTTTTCAAAATCTTACAACTGTAAAATTAAAATTTTGTACCCTCCAGAAGAAGTCAATACGCATTAAAATCTTACAATTTTACTGGTCACAACACCGACGAATAGTCCAGAGACCACAGAGTGGCATGGCCGCCTAATGTTGCCTAAGCAAGACCATCTCTTTAGCATTATAGAGTCTCATTTCTACAACACACTCCCATAACAATGCTCATGTGCTGCTAACAAGATCAAGCTATCTCATAAATCCTGTGTGAACTTCTGAATCTCGCAGTTTCTTAGGATTATTGTCCTCACAGAGCAGGTGACGATAATATTGGAAACTACATTCTAGTTCATAATATTTACATTTGAGAAGTCCGCCCTCATGACCTTACTTTAATTAGCCTTAGCCTTGAGGCAGTTTAAGGCTTAATTAAATTATGTTGGTATTTAATCTACTGGATAATTAAATCTTTAGATTAATGTTGTTATCTTCCTGTAGGAAATTGTTGATCTAGAATTTTATTCTTATTCATGTCTACTATAAGGTATATCTAAAATAAACAAATTATTTATTTCTTAATAAGACATGAAAAATAAATTCAAATTATTTCCTTGTTCAAAATTAGGAAGAGATATTTTATTATTTAATGTATTCATACATATCTATCCTTATTAGGATCTTAGATATAAAACTTTAGGAAACTATTAAATTATTCTCATCCATATCATCTAGGAATAAAATAATCATTATTTATTTCCATAGATATAGATAATAATAAAAATGTTCCTTAAATCTAGATAAATATTAGGAAACTATTAAATTATTCTCATCTATATCATCTAGGAATAAAATAATATTATTTATTTCCATAGATATAGATAATAATAAAAATATTCCTAAAATCTAGACAAATCTTCCAAAAAGATTTTATTTTCATTAAATAATAATATTTTAATGATATCTTTTAATAAAATGATAAAATAATCATTAAAATAATCCTTCATCGTTATCTCATCGCAAGAGGTTTGCACGAACGATGAAAGACGAAAATCCGACGAGTTCGTCGTCGGATCACGACGCATGAAGCTTCTCGGCCAGCAGCGCACGAGTGCGACATGCTCTCGGCCGCCTGGCTAGACCACCGGCTCGTCGGTGTCTCGGCAGCTCTCAGCCAGCGAGACGCGCACATGCGCCTCAGCTCTCGGCCAGCCGCTAAGTCCATCTCGATGTTGTGGCTCGTCAGGTCCCGCGACTCTCGGCCAGTATTGCGCACGACTGCGGCGCTGCTCTCGGCAAGTTGCTATCGCCTGTCTCGTCCCTCCCGACCCTGGATTCTCCTCTCTTCTCGGCACACGTCGCGCCTTATGGCGCACACGTCTCGGCCACGACTGGAGCTTTGTCTCGGGAAGTCTTCCGCCTAGGGTTGGCCTGGTGTCTCGCGGTGTCTAGGTGGTTCTCGGACGAACCACCACTCCGCGCCAGTCACCGCCACGTCGACCTCGACCTCGACCCGGGTTCCGTCTGGTGCGTGTGGTCTCGGCCAGCGGCGCGCACGAGCCCCCACTCATCTGCGCGTCGCCCCGTGATCACGGCTCCCGGCTCCCACTGTCTCGACATCCCTACCTCGATCGCACGTGGTGCGTTCGAGCAGTTCAAGTTCTTTGATTCGATAGTTCTTGAGTTCATCATGCATAAAATTAAACAAAAACACCAAGAACATGCTTCGCAATCAAATAACACATGCATACATGAATTTCGCGAAATTTAAATCCAAATAATCAGAGCCAAAGACTGGCTCTGATACCAATTGAAGGAGTTGGCAGCGGAATCGTGCGTTCAATATCCGATCACATGAATTGGATCTATTTAGCAGATTATTTAGGCAAATTCTGTTCGCGCAATTTTCACATGTATCATGCTCATAACTTGAATTAAAACATGTTTTAGCACATAAAATCCCTAAAACATGCTTCCTACGGAATTAACCAATTTACCTCGTTGATTCAATCAAGAATCGATGATGGCTCGCTCCGTCTCCACGTGAAGATCTTCAATACAAGAACTCAGATCTTCTGACTGGTGTCCCGGACTATACGCCGATATTTGTGTGGGCAAATCTCACCAACGTATTAGGACTTGAATAACGAAGACAGAACTCAGCTCACGGAGGAAGGCAATTTTCGGTTTTTCTCTCTCAAAGGAGTGGACGAAAATTTGTGAGTGGAAAAAAGTGTGTTTTCTGTCTCCTTTATTCTCCTATTTATATAAGTCACATATTGGGCTCAGTCAGGGATCTAAGGAAGAATTTGGATCAGGCCTCACCCAATTAGCTTTTTACTAATTAAATTGAACCCACAATTTAATATAAGCTTATATTGGAATATTACAAGCATCCACTACAGAAGTAATATTGCACTGCCTTTCCAAATCCGAAATTACAAGTATCCCGGGTTTCCTTTATTCGCGTTCAATTGATTTCCCGTGCTTAAGATAAAAACATCCATTAATTAATTATTGTCTGCTATGGACTTAATTAATTAACATATTTTATTCTCCAAGAGTGGACTTAGCAAGAAACTCTTATTTATTATTCATAGAGTAATTAAACTCCAACTAGCTAGGTTCCGAATAATAAAACCTTGTTTCGAGCTCCTCTTGTGGATGTTATCAAACGAGACTCTCCTCGCGCACGTTTCAACATAATAGCAATCCTAGCACCTCTAGATAATGATCACCACTACCCAATATACCTGGATCGTTGGGTTACGAAAAACCCGCACCTTTGGTAAGTCAAAGTAGTGGATACTCAATATCGTATGCTCAATGCTAACGCACATTGATTAAAAATTAATTATCAAGATCTCGTATTTCAGTAGATAGCATAAAGACTCGTCTTGCTGTTAGATCCATTCAGTGCTATACCACACCAACGTCATTGTAACATCCCAAAAATTTGTATGACCTTTATTTAATAAATGTCGGTTGGAAATTTCATTTATGAAATTTAAATTGTTGCTACGTGTTTGAGTTTGGTTATGTGGAATAAATCATCATGGGGGAATTGGAATGAAGTGCTAATTAGATTTTAATGTGGGGAGTCAATTTAAATAAAATCATGCATCTTGTTCTAGCCAAAAAATGGCTATTGTCGGCCCCTCCAATTATTGAGAATTTATTCTTTCTTGGATTTAATTAATTGTTTTGGGATATTCATCCAAATTAAATCCAATTAAATCTTGCCACATTTTATTCCCTCGCCCCAATTGAATTAAGAGTTGAATTATTTCCTTGTGGCTAATTAAGCCAATTTTCGGTGTCCCTATTTTTTAGAGGAGAATATATTTGTTTCTTATTTTGTGGAATCCCTTTTATTCAATGAAATACCAAATTAATACCTAAGTCAATTAATTGGGGATGTGAATATTTCCTTGTGTCGCACGCCCCATTTTGGTTAATTTCCTTGTGCAAATTTATTTAGTTGTTGCCTATTTTATGGGAGTCTTTTCCTATAAAGAAATTACCAAATTTAAATCCTATTCTATTTAATTGAGGATTTAAATAATTTCCTTGTGCAATTCCTTATGGAATTTTCGTCCCTTCCTCATTATTTTCCTACTTGGAGATTTAATTTATTTTGTTCCCTTGTTTATGGAATATTCACTTTTATTTCCTAAGTTGTGAATATATTCTCTCCAAGTAAATACCAAATAAATTCCTTGTTATGCTCTACATGGAATTTTCGAATTCCTCCCCATCCTACATACCTATTTTATTCTTTTAATTATGGGACTTTTATTTCATTTGGCCATTATTTTATCCCTCCATAATTAATTAAATAATTCTTTAAACTTTAACCTAATCCTATACAAACACCTAAACTAAACCTAGCCCCCATCTCCCTCAAAATTTCGTGCCTCCCCCCTTCACTCTCCATCCTCTCCAAAAACTTCTTCCCTCATTGTTTCTTGCATCAATTGGAGTGGATTTTTCAAGAGTTTCGACGAATCGCCTCCATCCTTGTTCCTACCGTTCGTTTTCGTGATTCGAAAAGGTATAACTAAGTTTTTCTTCTCATCTCTTCATTGAAACATTATTCTTGAATCCTACATGCATATAGAGGGTGTAGGATTAATAGATCGAAAAATTTATCGGTGGGAAAGTGTGATTGCATAAGAACTTTGATAATATTGTGTTTTTGATTGAAATCATGTGATGTTGGATTGGAATAGTTGGTGAATGATGTGAGTTCATGTGCAAATATGTGTGTGAGAAACTTTTAAGCATGATTATGTGTGTTCGAGCATGAAAAATCGATGTTTGTTTGATGGAAGATGAAAACCCTATTTTCGATCTATGAACCTGAAAATCTGTGGTGCACGACCAGTGACTTATGATCTGTGATTGACCCATCAAACGAACGAATTTTGCTATGAAATATTTATTGAGTAAACTTCAAGATGTTTTCTGTGTCTCGTGTGAATTTCAGCCCGTTTTATCGAAAAATGAATTTTTAATAAATATTTGAAGTTGACTGCGCAAATCTGCCAGAAACGTGAGTTCTCGCCATGAATGTTTCGTTTTCTGTTTGTCTGACCAAATGACCTCCGATTGATGTGATTCTTGAGCTATATGAATATTTGAAGTGTCTTCTATATTGTGTTAAATTTTCAGCTTTTTTTGGCATCGTATGAATTTATGGTGAATTTTTCAAATGAACTGCGCAATACTGCCAGAAATTGTATGTTCCGACCAGAGAGTTCAATATGTGATATGACTGACTAAATGACGTGATTTCGATATGAAAATTTTCATGGATGAACTTGAATGTGTCCTCTGTATCGTGACCAAAATTTAGCATGTTTTGAGGTCGGGTGAATTTAAAGTGATTTTTACAAAACGGTCGCGCAATTCTGCCAGTTTTCTGCCTTGATTAAATGACACTTATTTTTCAAGTTTAAAAGTATTGTATGATGCATGTATGTCCAAGGAATGTGCTTAAATGTTGAAATCACTTGTGATAAGTTGAAATGTGTTACGTGTGTTTACACCTTTGAGATGTATGTCGGGTTTGGGAAATTGAGGAAAACGATGAGAGAGAAACGATAGGACATGCATAGTGATATGTTGTTGTGTGAGGCTGACTTGTGTTGTCGTTGACAAGGGTGTTGTGTATTCGTGAACTCGAGGATCGAGAGTTGCTAAGTTGGGTTGTGATTTTGCTAAGAGAACGAGGTGGGCTTTCTTTTCAAACCTCTTTACTTTTCCGAAAAATATTATGTGGAGATATAAGGGTGGTTTAACTGTTATGTCATGCCATGATGTTTTTGTTATGAGATTGTGTGCCTGATGCCTAGTTCGTATGAGTTTACTCCGTTAGGCTATATGGCTGTGTTGTGAAACGAATTCGGGTCCGAGTAGGGCCGTCCCTATCGGGCTGTGTACACTGGTGGGATCGTGAGCCGTCCTTGCAAGTCGGCCGGTCTCGTGGGCGAATAGTGTGGCCACACTATTGTCGCACTGTGATTGTGATTGATGGATTGATGTGAAAAGTGGGGAGATAAATTGTCTGGCCAGACTTGAATATTTTTGTGTTTCTCGTGATTTTCTTAATACATAAAACTCGAGATCACTGGTATGGATGACATAACTTATTAAAATGTTTTCGGCATGAGCCCATTGAGTACAACAAGTACTCAGCCCTGCATATTATTTTTCTTATGTGCAGGTTGAGCGGGATGTTGCGGTGGATGTTGAGCTGGCTTGAGAACGTAGGATACGTTGTGTCGTCATACATAGGCGTAGTCCTTGACTCTCCTTAAACTGTATTTTCCGCTGCTATAACTTGAACCATGTCTCAAGACTTTAATCTTTTCTTTATGCTTTGTGTTTGAACATGTATGGTGGTGATTAGTTTTTAAACAAGTGTTTACGTTGTCTTTTGAAAATGATATTCTTCGAGATTTAAGTTAAATGTTTGTTTTACTTTAGTTATTAATGGTTGTATTTCTTAAGTCTAATTTTTTTTCCGTTGTCCTTTTTGAATGTATTTTTCTTATGTCTTTTCAAAAAAAAATATAACCTTAAAATTTTTAAACTAAGTTGTTTTCCTTTCTTTAAGTTAATTAAGTTGATCTTCTAAATTGTAACCCATGCATGTCGGTCACGATCGCCGCGTTTGTGGTACCCCTTGTATGGGCGGTCGTGACAGAGTGGTATCAGAGCTTTGTTCTTTCGCTCTGGTCCGAGAGTCTTCTTTCACTTTAAGTCTAAGTTAGTGAACCCGTATTGACTAGAAGTGTCACGAAGGCTCAACATCCAAAGCATCACGCTCAACCAAGGAAAGTGAGGTATGTTTTTAAAGTTGTTGATGAAATATGAGAACGAGGTATAAACTTTATGATATGATGAGGATGGTTTGGGCAAAAGAATGCATGAGCATGTAATTACGTGATGATGTGATGTGATTCTCATGTTCAAATTCGTGAATAAATGATGTGATGACGTAAAGAAGTTGAATGTGAGCATGATTTGTGTGATGATCTAAACACGTGCTTTATGTGGAAATAATGTTGTGATAGTATGATTTTGTTGAGTATGAGCATGATTGTCAAGATGATCTAAACACGTGTCGTATGTAAGAATGTGATATTGTTCTGGTATACTTATGTGGAACATGAGCATGAGTGACATAATGTCGTAAATATGTGTTATGTGTGAAAGTTCTACGATGTAAGCATGCGAACATAGGAAGATGGAGTGTTTTACATCAAAAATGACAATTGATGAGTTGTTTTGAGAATGTTGAAATTTATGAGAAAAGATGAGTAACTAAAAATGTTGTTTCAACCATATATGCGAAGTGCATGAGTGTTTTGTCTGGAATACAAATGCGTTATGAGTTTTGAAAGATTTGCATGGTGTTAGACATGTAGAAAAAAAAATGGGAAAATGATTTTGAGGTTGATTGTTTTGCGATATTAATGACTAGTTGTTCTAGTAGAGTATGGTTGAGGAAAAATATTTATGTTGTGGAAAGTTGTTAGAATTTTTTTTTAAATAAAAATATGTTTCTTTTGAGGAAATTAATTGATCAATGGAAATTGTGGTGTTTATGATTTGTTAAAAAAAAAAACGAGTTTCGACAAAAAAATTTACTTCGTTTGGAAAATTGAGCTGTGGAAGTGTGATGTTATGTATGTTATGAGGTGCGAGGTATGATGTGTTATTCTATGGAATGTTTTATACGAATGATGAAAGTTGATGCGAAATTACGATTTAGTTTGAGTCAAAACTTTTACTTTAAAAGTGAGATGTGGAAAATTTTTAGGAAAGTGAGAAAGTGTAAAGAAATTTTGTTTCAAAAGTTTTGAACATAATGTGAAGTTCGAAAGTGTTTTGCTGTGGGAAGTGAAAATGTGGTGTGTTTATCTTGGGGTATGAATGACGTAAATTGAAGTAGATGATGATCTATGAGATGATGAATTGTGTGGTGAACTTAGAGTAACTAAAATATAAGCCTAGTTGACTGCATGAATTGTAGTTCTAAGTTGAAAACTTAACTATTGCTTCTCTGAGCAATGAAACGTACGAGAATATGAAAGTTAAGGCAAATGATTAAGTCAAGGTGCGAGACAAGAAGAACTGATGCTAAGAGATATTTTCATGCAACGACGAGCGATCATACTCGCAATTTAAATTAGTATAGTTTAATCTTGCGTAAGTGGAAGCACGATGGAGATGATCTCCATACCTTGCTAAGGAGCACGAGGATGATAACCATGTCATACGAGGATAGTCATTATGACAGGCAAAGAATTTTATGAAGATATGGATTTCAACTATCGTTATTATGGTAATGACACAAAGAATCTCAGTGTGGAATCCACAGTTCTTAGAGCGATGTTACCAGTTTCGGCTTGCGAAAGATGAACAAGGAGGTGCGACTTTAATAGGTGGAACAAACTATTCTAGTCAACAGTTCTTACTTGGATTATAAGAAGTTATCTTTCAGGACCTTTCAAATAGCCGTGAGCCATTGTCTATTTAACAGCTTGTTTCATTCACCCCTTGCAAGTGATGCATATTGTTTCTTTTCCTCCATTGAGTCATAACTCACTTTCACTTCTTGGAAAGTGGTGTTGCCTTCATAACTTTGGACACTTGGATTGATTGTAGTCTTCTTTGATCTATTATCTATACGGACCATACTTTGACTCTGTGAGCCTTTGCTATTGAGCTTCATTCCTAAGGCTGCTTGCAGTTACGTCCTTCAATATAATCACGTTTCACAGACATGTTTTCTATTGGGATATTCTTCTTCGAACTTTTGTTTAGCCTTTTATTTTGTCACCATGTCTGTGTCAAGTTCTTCCTTACAGAGTGAAATTCTTTTGGGTTCAGTTCATGTATCCTTTCCATAATAGAACCTTTCTTTCTACAAAATGAAGTTAAGGCCTACATTTTGTTCCTTGCCTTAACAAACTTAATCCACTTGATTTTTTTTGTTTTCAATAACCCCTTTGACTTTGATTGCCTTTCACAAACTTATGAACCTATTGATGTGATTCTGTCAGTCCATATTATGATTTTCCTTGAACCATGATCAGTACCGCTTTGTGACAACTGCCTATATTTCTCAATCCTCATGCAACTGATCATTTCTTTTCTTCAACCCTTTAAGTCATTATCCATTGATGTGTGGACCTTCCAAATTTGGTCGAACAACTGAGTTATCTTTTGGTAGCCTACTATGAGAATTGACATTTGTTTGATTTCATCCCATATTCATGACCTATCTTATGTTCTTTCAAGCTCCGTGGGGATGATCATAACCAATTGTTATATTTCAAAATCGGTTCATATCCAAGTTAAGACTGTTTGACTAAAGTTTGTATTAGGAGAGTTAAGAGTAGTAGCTCGACTTTTACACGTCATGCCTTGGAGAGCGTTGACATAATTTTGGGAATGGATTGGCTTACCGAGAACCACGCAACGATTCACTGTAAAAGAGAGACAGATTTCTCTTCAAGCCCCGGGCGAAGAGCCAACTATCTTGTATGGGATCTCCCTGAACCGACAAACTTCCATAATCTCCGCATTACAAGCGACCACGATGATAAGATAAGGGCGTCCGGCGTATCTTGTGTACTTGAACGGAGATGAAAAGAAGGATTTGAAAGTGGAAGACGTGGCAGTAGTACGAGATTTTCCCAAAGCTTTGCCAGGACCGCCACCCGACGGACAGGTAGAGTTTACCTTTGACTTAGAACCTGGATCTGCGCCAGTATCGAAAGCACCATACCGAATGGCCCCTAAAGATTTGGCTGAATTGAAGATTCAGTTGCAAGAACTGCTAGATTTGGGATTTATCCGACCTAGTGTATCACCATGGGGAGCGCCTGTGTTGTTCGTAAAGAAAAAGGATGGAACGATGAGGATGTGCATCGACTATCAAGAGCTCAACAAGTTGACCTTGAGGAATAAGTACCGACTGCCAAGAATTGATGACTTGTTTGACCAACTTCGAGGAGCGGGCGTATTCTCGAAAATGGATTTGAGATCAGGGTATCATCAACTAAAGGTCCGACGAGAGGATGTGCCTAAGACTGCTTTTCGCACTCGCTATGGCCATTATGAATTCGTCGTGAGGCCATTTGGGCTGACTAATGCCCCTGCCGTCTTCATGGACTTGATGAACCGAGTATTTCACGAGTATCTTGACACGTTGGTGTTAGTCTTCATCGACGATGTTTTAGTATACTCGAAGAACGAGGAGGAACATGGATGGCATCTACAAACAGTGTTGGAAACGTTGCGAAAGGAGAAGCTTTATGCCAAGTTTAGTAAGTGTGAGTTTTGGTTGACTCGAGTGAACTTTCTTGGTCATATTGTGACGGCAAATGGAATTCAAGTAGACCCAGCAGAGGTCGAGGCCGTGCAGAATTGGAAAACTCCGAAAATGCCAAAGTGAAATCCGCAGCTTCTTAGGATTGGCGGGATACTATCGACGATTCATTGAAGGATTCTCTAAGATTGCGAGACCGATGATGCAACTGTTAAAGAAAGTAATCAAAGTAGTTTGGACGCCGGAGTGCGAGGCGAGTTTCCAACTATTGAAGGAGAAGTTGACGACAGCACCGGTTCTAGCTGTGCCGGCAACCGACAAAGACTTCGCCGTCTCTACGGAAGCATCGAAAGTAGGACTTGGATGTGTGTTGATGCAAGATGGAAAAGTGATAGCATACGCTTCCCGACAGTTGAGACAGAATGAATTGGATTTTCCGACTCACGACTTGGAGTTAGCGGCAGTAGTGCATGCACTGAAAATTTGGAGACATCATCTCTATGGAGTGAGATGCGAAATATATACAGATCACAAAAGTCTCAAGTATTTCTTTGAGCAGAAGGAGCTGAACATGCGACAACAACGTTGGTTAGAGATTGTGAAAGATTATGACTGTGGTATTCACTACCACCCGGGCAAGGCAAACGTAGTAGCCGATGCTTTGAGTAGGAAGAACCAACCGCAATTGGCTTATTTCCTAACGCAAGAGGAAGCGTTGATTCGCGAATTTGTCAGAATGAGATTGGAGATAGTGAGAGCGCCCGAGACAGTAGAAGCGAGATTGGCGACGCTAGTGATTGAGCCAAATTTGAGAACCAAGCTCATAGAACCCAGCGACGTGATGAGAAGTTGAAATAATTACGTGCGAAGGTAAGAGCCGAGAAGCTTGATCATTACCGTGAGGAGGCGGATAATGCCTTGACGTATGATGGACGATTGTGTGTGCCGAGCGATGAGGCGCTAAAAGATGAGATTTTGAGTGAAACACACGACAAGCCTTACACTGCACACCCCAGAAGCACGAAGATGTATCGAGATTTGTAGCAACGTTTTTGGTGGAATGGAATGAAAGGAGACGTAGCGTCGTATGTGGAACGATGTCTAGCATGTCAACAAGTGAAGGCCCTACACCAACGGCCATATGGGAAGTTGCAACCACTCAAAATTCCCGAATGGAAGTGGGAGCATCTAGCTATGGATTTCGTGACGGGTTTGCCAAAGTCACAGAAGGGCAACACCGTAATTTGGGTGATCATCGATCGACTAACTAAGAGCGCGCACTTTTTACCAATTCGAGTTACTTATGGCACGGATAAGTTAGCTAATCTCTACGTGAATGAGATTGTGCGATTGCATGGAGTGCCAAAGACCATTGTGTCAGACCGCGATACGAAGTTCACATCAAAGTCTTGGATGAGTTGCAACGAGAATTGGGCACGCAACTGAACTTCAGCACTGCTTATCACCCGCAATCGGACGAGCAGTCAGAGAGGACGATTCAGACACTTGAGGATATGTTGCGAGCCGTTGTCCTAGATCGAGAGAAAAGTTGGGAAACTGTTCTACCGTTGGTTGAATTCGCCTACAACAATAGCTATCAAGCGACGATCGATATGGCTTCGTATGAAGCCTTGTATGGCAGGAAGTGTCAATCTCCATTTTAATGGGATGAAGTTGGCGAGAGGAAGATGTTAGGACCCGACGCTATAAGGGAGATGACTGAAATTGTGCATCAAATCCGCACAAGGATCAAGGAAGCTCAAGATAGGCAGAAGTCGTATGCCGACGTGCGTCGAAAGGAAATTAAATTCGACATTAGTGACAAAGTGTTCTTGAAAGTATCCCCGACGAAAGAAGTTGTGAGGTTTGGAATGAAGGGCAAGCTGAAGCCGCGTTTTGTATGGCCGTACGAGATTATCGATGAAGTAGGTCCTGTAGCGTACCGTTTATCGTTACCTCCCAGTTTTGGGAATGCGCACAACGTGTTCCATGTGTCGCACTTGCGCAAGTATGTGTTCGACCCCAAGCATGCGATTCATCAAGAGGAGGTGATCCTAACCCCCGACATGAACTACGAGGAAAGGCCCGAGGCAATCCTAGATCGGAAGGTGCAAGAGTTGCGAAACAAGTCGATAGCATCAGTGAAAGTGTTGTGGAAACACCATGGTCCCAAGGAAGCCACGTGGGAGTTAGAAGAAAGTATGAAAGAAAAATACCCCGAGTCGTTTATGTGAGGCAGTCAAAATTTCGGGACGAAATTTCTGTTAAGAGGGGAAGGATGTAACATCCCAAAAATTTGTATGACCTTTATTTAATAAATGTCGGTTGGAAATTTCATTTATGAAATTTAAATTGTTGCTACGTGTTTGAGTTTGGTTATGTGGAATAAATCATCATGGGGGAATTGGAATGAAGTGCTAATTAGATTTTAATGTGGGGAGTCAATTTAAATAAAATCATGCATCTTGTTCTAGCCAAAAAATGGCTATTGTCGGCCCCTCCAATTATTGAGAATTTATTCTTTCTTGGATTTAATTAATTGTTTTGGGATATTCATCCAAATTAAATCCAATTAAATCTTGCCACATTTTATTCCCTCGCCCCAATTGAATTAAGAGTTGAATTATTTCCTTGTGGCTAATTAAGCCAATTTTCGGTGTCCCTATTTTTTAGAGGAGAATATATTTGTTTCTTATTTTGTGGAATCCCTTTTATTCAATGAAATACCAAATTAATACCTAAGTCAATTAATTGGGGATGTGAATATTTCCTTGTGTCGCACGCCCCATTTTGGTTAATTTCCTTGTGCAAATTTATTTAGTTGTTGCCTATTTTATGGGAGTCTTTTCCTATAAAGAAATTACCAAATTTAAATCCTATTCTATTTAATTGAGGATTTAAATAATTTCCTTGTGCAATTCCTTATGGAATTTTCGTCCCTTCCTCATTATTTTCCTACTTGGAGATTTAATTTATTTTGTTCCCTTGTTTATGGAATATTCACTTTTATTTCCTAAGTTGTGAATATATTCTCTCCAAGTAAATACCAAATAAATTCCTTGTTATGCTCTACATGGAATTTTCGAATTCCTCCCCATCCTACATACCTATTTTATTCTTTTAATTATGGGACTTTTATTTCATTTGGCCATTATTTTATCCCTCCATAATTAATTAAATAATTCTTTAAACTTTAACCTAATCCTATACAAACACCTAAACTAAACCTAGCCCCCATCTCCCTCAAAATTTCGTGCCTCCCCCCTTCACTCTCCATCCTCTCCAAAAACTTCTTCCCTCATTGTTTCTTGCATCAATTGGAGTGGATTTTTCAAGAGTTTCGACGAATCGCCTCCATCCTTGTTCCTACCGTTCGTTTTCGTGATTCGAAAAGGTATAACTAAGTTTTTCTTCTCATCTCTTCATTGAAACATTATTCTTGAATCCTACATGCATATAGAGGGTGTAGGATTAATAGATCGAAAAATTTATCGGTGGGAAAGTGTGATTGCATAAGAACTTTGATAATATTGTGTTTTTGATTGAAATCATGTGATGTTGGATTGGAATAGTTGGTGAATGATGTGAGTTCATGTGCAAATATGTGTGTGAGAAACTTTTAAGCATGATTATGTGTGTTCGAGCATGAAAAATCGATGTTTGTTTGATGGAAGATGAAAACCCTATTTTCGATCTATGAACCTGAAAATCTGTGGTGCACGACCAGTGACTTATGATCTGTGATTGACCCATCAAACGAACGAATTTTGCTATGAAATATTTATTGAGTAAACTTCAAGATGTTTTCTGTGTCTCGTGTGAATTTCAGCCCGTTTTATCGAAAAATGAATTTTTAATAAATATTTGAAGTTGACTGCGCAAATCTGCCAGAAACGTGAGTTCTCGCCATGAATGTTTCGTTTTCTGTTTGTCTGACCAAATGACCTCCGATTGATGTGATTCTTGAGCTATATGAATATTTGAAGTGTCTTCTATATTGTGTTAAATTTTCAGCTTTTTTTGGCATCGTATGAATTTATGGTGAATTTTTCAAATGAACTGCGCAATACTGCCAGAAATTGTATGTTCCGACCAGAGAGTTCAATATGTGATATGACTGACTAAATGACGTGATTTCGATATGAAAATTTTCATGGATGAACTTGAATGTGTCCTCTGTATCGTGACCAAAATTTAGCATGTTTTGAGGTCGGGTGAATTTAAAGTGATTTTTACAAAACGGTCGCGCAATTCTGCCAGTTTTCTGCCTTGATTAAATGACACTTATTTTTCAAGTTTAAAAGTATTGTATGATGCATGTATGTCCAAGGAATGTGCTTAAATGTTGAAATCACTTGTGATAAGTTGAAATGTGTTACGTGTGTTTACACCTTTGAGATGTATGTCGGGTTTGGGAAATTGAGGAAAACGATGAGAGAGAAACGATAGGACATGCATAGTGATATGTTGTTGTGTGAGGCTGACTTGTGTTGTCGTTGACAAGGGTGTTGTGTATTCGTGAACTCGAGGATCGAGAGTTGCTAAGTTGGGTTGTGATTTTGCTAAGAGAACGAGGTGGGCTTTCTTTTCAAACCTCTTTACTTTTCCGAAAAATATTATGTGGAGATATAAGGGTGGTTTAACTGTTATGTCATGCCATGATGTTTTTGTTATGAGATTGTGTGCCTGATGCCTAGTTCGTATGAGTTTACTCCGTTAGGCTATATGGCTGTGTTGTGAAACGAATTCGGGTCCGAGTAGGGCCGTCCCTATCGGGCTGTGTACACTGGTGGGATCGTGAGCCGTCCTTGCAAGTCGGCCGGTCTCGTGGGCGAATAGTGTGGCCACACTATTGTCGCACTGTGATTGTGATTGATGGATTGATGTGAAAAGTGGGGAGATAAATTGTCTGGCCAGACTTGAATATTTTTGTGTTTCTCGTGATTTTCTTAATACATAAAACTCGAGATCACTGGTATGGATGACATAACTTATTAAAATGTTTTCGGCATGAGCCCATTGAGTACAACAAGTACTCAGCCCTGCATATTATTTTTCTTATGTGCAGGTTGAGCGGGATGTTGCGGTGGATGTTGAGCTGGCTTGAGAACGTAGGATACGTTGTGTCGTCATACATAGGCGTAGTCCTTGACTCTCCTTAAACTGTATTTTCCGCTGCTATAACTTGAACCATGTCTCAAGACTTTAATCTTTTCTTTATGCTTTGTGTTTGAACATGTATGGTGGTGATTAGTTTTTAAACAAGTGTTTACGTTGTCTTTTGAAAATGATATTCTTCGAGATTTAAGTTAAATGTTTGTTTTACTTTAGTTATTAATGGTTGTATTTCTTAAGTCTAATTTTTTTTCCGTTGTCCTTTTTGAATGTATTTTTCTTATGTCTTTTCAAAAAAAAATATAACCTTAAAATTTTTAAACTAAGTTGTTTTCCTTTCTTTAAGTTAATTAAGTTGATCTTCTAAATTGTAACCCATGCATGTCGGTCACGATCGCCGCGTTTGTGGTACCCCTTGTATGGGCGGTCGTGACAGAGTGGTATCAGAGCTTTGTTCTTTCGCTCTGGTCCGAGAGTCTTCTTTCACTTTAAGTCTAAGTTAGTGAACCCGTATTGACTAGAAGTGTCACGAAGGCTCAACATCCAAAGCATCACGCTCAACCATTAAATGTAAAACATAACAACATTATGACAAAAATAATCTGTTGTATTTATTGGAAAATAACCATTAGAGTTTTACAGTATGCAATCACTCGAAAGGTGATTTCTAGTATACAAAACCCTAACATTATGAAATATAAATAATGGTGTGTTTAAAAAATTAGTAGAATATGAGACCACTTTTTTATATTAACTTTATAATAAAATGTGAGTGAAGTGAGTTAGTGGATTTTGAGACCTACTTACCATTTATAATAAAAGTGAAATATGACTCTTATTGTGGGATAGACCGAAATACCAAAATGTAACTCTTATTGTGAAACAGATAGAGTATCTCTTATGCATAATTTTAATACGAATAGTATGCATCTCAATACAGTAGTACATGTACTCCCTCCGTTCCATAAAAATATGAGAATATCTATATATGGAAAGTTATCCCCAACTAATTACCCATATATATCAATTTATTTACAACTTACACTAGCATGACACATCATTACAACTCATTATATACTAATAATAATGGGGGTCCCACTATCTACTATCATTTTCAACTACCATTCTCCTTCTTTCTCTTACTTTACTAATTATGCATTAATTCTCGTGTCATTTCAAATGTCATATTTCTATGCAATAGAGGAAATATATACATATTAAAAATAATAATAACTAAAATTAAGTGCACTCTAGATAGCCATCACCTAATAAATAAAAAAGACAAATGAGTTTTGTCTTATACTCCCTCCCTCCCAATTAGGAGTCCCAATTGTTAACGGCACGAGTTTTAAGAATTGTTAAGAAAAGTGGGTGAAAAAAGTTAGTGGATTAGGGGTCCCCACTTGTATATATTAGTTTTAAATGAAATGTGAGTGGAATGAGTTAGTGGAGGGTGGGATCCTATTACCATTTATGGTAAAAGTGAACCGAGACTCTTATTCGCAGACAGACTAAAATGGAAAAACAGGACTCCTATTTGCGGACAGAGGGAGTAACTTTTAAAATTGAAATATTATTATATCATAAAGTTTCATTTTTTCTTAAATGACTAATTCATATTGACATCCTTTTTGTGATGTTAAAAACAATAATTTATCAGAATAATAAGAAAATAAATTAATATAAAAGAAAAAAAATCCTTGTTGTAATGAATCACAACATTTTTAACGTCATTAAAAGATGATATTTTGTGCATGGATGAGACAATTAAGAAAAAGTGAAACTTTATGGATAGACTGTTATTTGACCAAACTTCCTATTATCCCGCTATAAAGTTGTGATTTGTTTGTAATTATTGCATAACCAAAAAAATTGATCTTTTATGTATGATATACTCCCTTCGTCCCCAAATAATATAACTATGGGTTCGACACTGGTTTTAATGTAAAATTGGTAAAGGGAGAGAGGTGGAGAGAAAAATGAATTAAAGTATTGTTAGTGGAGAATGAGTCCCATCTCATTAGAGAGAAAAGACTTTCCAAAATTAGAAAATGCATATTCTTGTGGGACGAAGAGAGTATCGTTGACGATGCACTATTTTTTAGCACTATAAATACCTGCAAGTATACAAAGTAGATCTAGTATAGCTAAAGGCCAGTACCGGAAAAGGCTAGTACCGGATATCGATCCCGGGGAAAACAATCACAAACTGTCTACCTTCTACTAAAACTCAATTACTATTTGGAAAATCGAAAGTTTTGGAGATTTTTTAAAACTAAACAATCTGAAAGCAAGTAAACAACTAATTGCAAATAAACGGAGGTAAAAGATAAGAGATAAGAGAATTCCAGGGATGTGCGTTCACAGTTATGGTTATACAAATTCCAACTACAACACCCTAGCACAGTTCTTACTTTGATAGAACGAGTCACCTAGCTTATGCTCATGTGATGCAAACGTTGATTACTAACACTAGAGTTGTCAATCCTAGATCCGTAACTCCTAAAAGCACCTAAGACCCTTGTAAAGTCCTCACTCTCAATTAACAATGCCGTTTTGAAGGAAGCTAATTGTAGTTCTTATTAAGTCGATCTTGTTAGGGTTAGTATACTGAAAAGCATGTTTCGAGCGACCTCACACGAATAGAATCTTGCTTTTGTGTACGGAAAAACTCTACAATCCACTTTTAACCCGACTCAGTATCATTCGAGCAGTTTGCACGAATAGAATCAATATATTATTACATTGTGTTTGCTTGTGCATTTATAAGATGTTTTATAAACATTTAAATGCATAAGAAGTTAACAAAGCCTACGTCTTTTGCTTAGTAGACTGGTCATGGGCTGCGCTCACTTTAAGGTACTACAGTCGGTTCTAAGCAATGCTTTGCAAAAGAGAAGAAGAATTTCACAACCTAGATAGGCTTTGACTACCTATCGTGAAAGGTTGCAATGTCAGTCCGATTATTTCTAAGCCTTATTGAGATAAGATGACGTTGGTGTGGTATAGCACTGAAAGGATCTAACAGCAAGACGAGTCTTGATAATTAATTTGTTAATCTACATACGTTAGCATTGAGCATACGACATTGAGTATCTACTACTTTGACTTACCAAAGGTGCGGGTTTTTCGTCACCCAACGATCCGGGTATATTGGGTAGTGGTGATCATTATCTAGCGGTGCTAGGATTGCTATTATGTTGAATCGTGCGCGAGGTGAGTCTGGTTTGATAATGTCCTCAAGAGGAGCTTTAACAAGGTTTTATCATTCAGAAATTGACCAGTTGGAGTTTTATTACTCTATGAATAATAAATAAGTGTTTCTTGCTAAGTCCACTCTTGGAATTAATAAGATGTTAATTAATTAAATCCATAGCAGACTTTAATTAATTAATGGATATTTGTATCTTAAGCACGGGAAATAAATAATAAACAAAAATGGAAACCCGGATTACTTGTAATTTCGGATTTGGATGGGGAGGTCAATATTACGTCTGTAGTGGCTGCTCGTAATATTCCAATATAAGCTTGTATTAAATTGTGGGTTCAATTTAATTAGTAAAAAGCTAATTGGGGGAGCCCATATCCAAAACCTTCCATAGATCCCTGACTGGGCCCAATATGAACTATTATAAATAAGAGAATAAAGGAGATATAAAATCAATTGATTTTCACAATGAAATTTTCGTCCCCCTCTATTTTGAGAGGAGCTCGAAAATTCTCTCTTCTTCTCCGTGAGATTTTCAGCTCATCCTCAGTGAGAAATTTCTGTCTTCTTTATTCAAGTCCTAGTGTTTCGATAAGATCAGCCCACCCTGATATCAGAATAGAGTTCGGGACACCAATCAGAAGATCCGTGGTCTAATATTGAAGATCATTGTAGAGAAGGAGCGAGCAATCGACGATTCTTTGGAGAATCAACGAGGTAAATTGGCTAACTCCGTAGCAAGCATGTTTTAGGGATTTTTGTGCTAAAGCATGTTTGAAATTCAAGTTATGAGCATGATACATGTGATAATTATGCGAATAGAATTTGTCTAAATAATATGCAAAATAGATCCGTATATGATATCCGTTAGAACACATGCTTCCGCTGCCAACCCCTTCAATTGGTATCAGAGCCAGGCTTTGGCTCTGATTATTTGGATTTAAATTTCTCAAAATTCATGCATGCATGTATTATTTGATTTCGAAGCATGTTCTTGGTGTTTTGTTTAATTTATTACGCATGATGAACTCAAGAACTATCGAATCAAAGAACCTGAATTACTCGATCATACGAGATGTGCGATCCGTCGGCGCTCGTGCCGAGACAGATCGCACCATGCACAATCGAGGTAGGGATGTCGAGACAGTGGGAGCCGGGGAGCCACGATCACGGGGCGACGCGCAGACAAGCGAGGGCTCGCGCACCGCCGGCCGAGACCGCAAGCCCCAGACGCACCCGCATGAAGCTGGCGAGGTGCGGTGGTTCGTCCGAGAACCACCGAGACACCAGGCGCCGAGAGCTCCAACCCTAGGCGGAAGGACTGAGACGGGCGGTCGGAGCTGGCCGAGAGCAGGCGCGCCTCCGTGCGCGCCGATGGCCGAGAGCAGGCGCGCCTCCGTGCGCGCCGATGGCCGAGAGCTCGCGCCACCCAACGGCTCGGATGGCTGAGACGGGCGTCAAGACGCTGGCCGAGAGGCGCGCACCGCCGCGTGCGCGCCTGGCCGAGAAGCGTCGACACTTGTTGGAACACGACGCCGAGACTGGCGCTCGCCGCTGGCCGAGAGGAGCCGCGCCTACGCGCACGCTTCGGCCGAGACGCTGTCAAATCCCGACGAGCCGCTGGCCGAAACACTGGCGTGCCACCTGTGCGCCGGTGGCCGAGACGCCTTGTGCGTCGTATTCCGATGAAGAACTCGTCGGATTTTCGTCGTTCATCGTTCGTACGAACCTTGTACGATGAGATAACGATGAAGGATTATTTTAATGATTATTTAATTATTTTATTAAAAGATATCATTAAAATATTATTAAATGGAATTATCTGTTTATTTGGTGTTTATCTATTTTAAGTGGATTATCTGTCTTATCTGCTTATGTGATAATTATGCAAAAACCATATAAAATATCTAAGCGATAATTACAACAAGTGCGTTGTATATGGTCTCCATCAATTGGTCTGCACTTTATGAAGCTTTTTTTCTAATATTATCGCCACCTGCTCTGTGGGGACAATAATCCTAAGAAATAGCGAGTTTATGAGGGTGGACTTCTCCAAAATAAGTAGTATAAACTAGAATGTGGTGTACAATATTATTGCCACCTGCTCTGTGGGGACAATAATCCTATGAAACTGCGAGTTTCAGAAGTTCACACAGAATTTATGAGATAGCTTGATCTTGTTAGCAGCACATGAGCGTTGTTATGGGAGTGTGTTGTAGAAATGAGACTTTGTAATGCTAAATTCGGTGGTCTTGTTTAGGCAACATTAGGCGGCCATGCCACTCTGTGGTCTCTGGACTATTCGTCGGTGTTGTGACCAGTAAAATTGTAAGATTTTAATGCGTATTGACTTCCTCTGGAGGAGACAAAATTTTAATTTTAATCCTCCATTTCCTCGACATAATTCCACGAAGATTGTTCGAGAATGCTTTTTGCATGCACTTGACAAGTTCTTTGAGGAATAAGGTCACACTATTTTCTTATAAGTAGCATGACAAGTCTTTGTTAGTGACGATGAAAGATGGATATCAATAGAATCTGTCAAGATGATTCGATTGGAATATCCTAGAGGGACATAATAGTTTCTGACTCAAGTCATCGCCTGAAGCAATAAGAAATGACTAAAAGAACGTTTAACCGAAAAGTAGAAAACCTTCAGAATATTAGTCGTTAAAATACTGTTAGATGAAAGTAACATGATAGATGACGAATTCGTAAAAGCTGCATTTTTCCTAAGTCCTATTTCATTTGAACAAAAGACTAGATATGGAAATGAGAGAGCCTGATTAATCGAAGAATGTTTAAGCGAATGGAGATGCTTTGTAAGTTGGATTAACATTTCTTTCAAAGAAGGACAATGACTTACATGACAATGCAACTTCTAAGTAAGAGATCTTGATCTAGTTAGGTTTTTGTTGCAGTGGGAGCTGTTAATGTGTTGCAGTGGGAGCTGTTAATGCTCAATTATTATTTTATGGTTGATGTTTAAGGCATCATAGTATTGAAACAATATAGATGTAACAAGATTGAGTATTAAACAACACATCAACTTCTTAAACAATGAATGATAAAGTATTTATGGCTCTTAGTCTTAAGGCCAAGAAAATACTTAGTTATTGTTCAAACTGATCTAGACTATCAAGATTTTAACAATTTGTTAAATAGCTTGAAAGTCGAGAATGTCTATTCGATGCACTATGAGTTAGAATCATTTGATTCAGAATACTTATAGAAGTGCAACGTAGAAAGACTAGCAAGTCTCAATGGTTTACACCAATAAGGAGACGAGCAAAGCGTTATGATCAGTAGTGGGAGTCTAATCTCCATTAACGAATCCAAGCATTCTTTCAAAGAATGAGATAGTTATGTAAGAAGGAATTGAAGTCTTTCTAAGACAAGTTTGATCAAGTGATGAGTTGTACTCATGTAAATCTTATTATTGGTGGGATAAGCGTTAGATATAACGAGATACACCTAAAAGAAACTACCATCATCAGTACCTTCTACAAAACACGAGTTGTGGACTAGAGTGACTCTAGTCTAGCATATCTCAAGGTGTAATGTTGTTCCAACGCATGTTGGAAATGTATCCAAGTAATTGGAGTTGAGTACTGAGGTAAGTTTTAAGGTTCTCCCAAATGATGTAAGATTATAAGTTCTGTAATCTTCAAAGATATAATTCTTGTATGAAGATCAAGAAAGGAACTAAAAGCCTAACAGTGTGATAACTCTCAGTACAAAGAGAGATATCGAATTTTCCACGTTACCAAGGACTAATACCATTAGAAGCTTATGCACTAATAAAATCAACTTCAACACCTAAGATTGTTAGAACCATGTCGTAGTGGGAGCGTTCCTAGGAACTAACAAGTTCATGGGTCTAAGAGTGTCGCAGGACTCGGTCTTAGATAAACTTGAACATAATCCTTTTAACTACAATGTAGAATTGGTTCATTTGGATATTCGTCCTTGAAAAGGTGATAGATTCCAAACTATAATCTTAGATAGACAACATGTTTTATAAGACTTACAATACTACCTACAGGCTGTGTCAGTCAGAGGGAGCTAGTATAATTGCAAGTGTAAATATGGATCTCAAATGGCTAGACAGTGACAATGGGCTATGCCCAAAGAGAAATATCATCTTCTCGCTGTGCCAAGATTTGTTCGTTCCTACTGTCTATCAGAACTTACATAAATTAGAATGTATGTATTATGATTGTCAAGATAGCTTTCTATTAATAGAAGTCTTGAGGAAATCATCTACATGGAACATCCTAATGAGTATGTAATAAAGGGCAAGAAACACATGATTGGAAGCTAATGAAGACCTTTATGGTCTTAGGCATGCATCTAAATCAGAGTATGTGTTTTAGTGAGATTGTCAAATTTTTGGAATTTGACATGTGCCCTTAAGCGTGTTGTAAGCACAAGGAAGTTGAAAGTGCATTGAATATGGTATTATTGGTACTCTACGATGATGAAATCTATAAAAGTTGCAAACAACTAAGATTGACATCTAGCGTAGGAAACTGGTTGTCTACCCAGTTTAAGATAAAGGATTTAAGAGAAACTAATTACATTCTAAGCATCTAATTCTTTACGATTGCTAGAAAGAATGTTGAGATTCTCTTAGCAATCCTATATCTATACATAGCTTGGAACATTTAGCATTGGAAATTCCATGAAAAGGTTGTTACCATTCAAGATGAAATTGTCTTGTCTCTAGTCAAGTGTCGTTTGACACTTAGTGAGAATAAGAATTATGAGACTAGTTCTGCAGATAGATGTCTCATGTATGCTATAATGTGTACTAAGTTTGATATTAGTTGTGCTTTTGCATAGCAAGTATATATCATTTTAACCATGGCAAAGGACTGTGATTGAGGTAATGGATATACCATAGTACTTGAGAAAGACTAATCGATATATTCTAGTTTACCAGTCATTCATGTAATGTCCTTGGGGTTACACTGACTAAGTCTTATGACTAATCAGTGATCGAGTAAGTCATCCTCATTATATGTGTTTGCATTAGGAGTATACTCCTAGAAGCTTTGATCGTAAGTTTGAGTATGCCTATGAGTATTTTTACTCTAGCAAAGGCTAACTCAAGGGAATACGAGATCATAAGCTAAGCAATCACATAGAGAGATGAAATTAATTAAAGATCAAGTACGCAACAAAGACATAGTGGTGGAAAAGATATTATCAGAGAACAACCAAGCAGATTTTTCACATAAATTGCCTTTGTGGCAACATGTTTCAAACATGATGTGAAATGAATGGTAGTTCGATATATCTAACTCCAAGACCTGCTTTGTGTATAAGTGGGAGAGTTTTTGGTAGTGGGTATACTCGAAATCATGTTTTGAGTATAAGTGGGAGATTGTTAAGGTTAGTATACTGAAAAGCATGTTTCGAGAGACCTCGCACGAATAGAATCTTGCTTTTGTGTACGGAAAAACTCTACAATCCACTTTTAACCCGACTCAGTATCATTCGAGCAGTTTGCATGAATAGAATCAATATATTATTACATTGTATTTGCTTGTGCGTTTATAAGATGTTTTATAAACATTTAAATGCATAAGAAGTAAACAAAGCCTACGTCTTTTGCTTAGTAGACTGGTCGTGGGCTGCGCTCACTTTAAGGTACTACAGTCGGTTCTAAGCAATGCTTTGCAAAAGAAAAGAAGAATTTCACAACCTAGATAGGCTTTGGCTACCTATCGTGAAAGGTTGCAATGTCAGTCCGATTATTTCTAAGCCTTATTGAAATAAGATGACGTTGGTGTGGTATAGCACTGAAAGGATCTAACAGCGAGACGAGTCTTTATGCTATCTACTGAAAGACGAGGTCTTGATAAATATCTATTTCTTAATCTACATACGTTATCATTGAGCATACGACATTAAGTATCTACTACTTTGACTTACCAAAGGTGCGGGTTTTTCGTCACCAAACGAACCAGGTATATTGGGTAGTGGTGATCATTATCTAGCGGTGCTAGGATTGCTATTATGTTGAATCGTGCACGAGGAGAGTCTCGTTTGATAATGTCCTCAAGAGGAGCTTGAATAAGGTTTTATTATTCGGAAACTGACCAGTTGGAGTCTTTGAATAATAAATAAGTGTTTCTTGCTAAGTCCACTCTTGGAATTAATAAGATGTTAATTAATTAAGTCCATAGCAGACTTTAATTAATTAATGGACATTTGTATCTTAAGCACGGGAAATAAATAATAAATAAAAATGGAAACCCGAATTACTTGTAATTTCAGATTTGGATGGGGAGGTCAATATTACGTCTGTAGTGGCTACTCGTAATATTTCAATATAAGCTTGTATTAAATTGTGGGTTCAATTTAATTAGTAAAAAGCTAATTGGGGGAGCCCATATCCAAAACCTTCCAAAGATCCTTGACTGGGCCTAATATGAACTATTATAAATAGGAGAATAAAGGAGACAGAAAATCAATTGATTTTCACAATGAAATTTTCGTCCCCCTCTATTTTGAGAGGAGCTCAAAAATTCTCTCTTCTCCTCCGTGAGATTTTCAGCTCCTCCTCCGTGAGAAATTTCTGTCTTCTTTATTCAAGTCCTAGTGTTTCGATAAGATCAGCCCACCTTGATGTCGGAATAGAGTTTGGGACACCAGTCAGAAGATCCGTGGTCTAGTATTAACGATCATTGTGGAGAAGGAGTGAGCAATCGACGATTCTTTGGAGAATCAACGAGGTAAATTGGCTAACTCCGTAGCAAGCATGTTTTAGGGATTTTTGTGCTAAAGCATGTTTGAAATTCAAGTTATGAGCATGATACATGTGATAATTACGCGAATAGAATTTGTCTAAATAATCTGCAAAATAGATCCGTATATGTGATCCATTAGAACGCATGCTTCCGCTTCTAACCCCTTCAGATCTAACTCGCCAACCTCTTCTCACGATTATGTAGCAAGTTATATTAATCCATCACAGAATGTGTCACTCAAACGTGAAGCATTATCCAATTACTTAAGGAAGAAACAAAGTAAGAACAAAACGGATATTAAATAGAAAACGGAATTGTATAACCAAAGTCGTTACTAACACATCCCTAGAATCCTATGAGTTTAGTTGCACATAATAGAATAAACTAAAACCATAGATTGTAGGGAAGACAATGAAAACATAAGAACTAAAGCAATAAAACCCAAAGGTAGAATCCTTGTAGCCTTGATGATCTTCTTGTATCCTTCTTCAACCCCTTGCACTATGAAGCACTCTTACTTTTAAACTCTAAAAATATTTTTGCAAAGAGAAGAACTCTTTTTGTTGAACCATTGGGTGGTATTTATAGTGGAGAAATTGCCCCTCATCAAATAAAGAAAATGGTTGCAAAGTATGGTAAGTCTTGGAGAGAAAGTAGAGCAAATCTGCTCGCCGCTTTTTCCCAGCGGGTCGCTGCACCTTGGCCAACAGTCGCTGTGGGTTGATTCGGAGCTTCTTTCTCTTGGGCAGCGGTCGCTGCACTTGTTTCAGCAGTCGTTGGCAATCATCTCGTAACTCTCTGGACTCCTTGTAGCGGTCGCTGCGCACACCCCATGGGTCGTTGGACGTGTTCTTCCTTTCATGCACAACTTCCCCGGAGCGGGCCGATATTGGCTTAGCGGTGTCTGGGCGCCAGCAGTCGCTGGCTGTGTTGCAACGGACCGCTGGACGTCTTGAACAACTCCAATTTCCAACTTTGCGTTTTGACTCTCTTTTTGGGCTCAAATATGCACGTTTCTCACAAAACACGTCAAAATACCAAAATGGATAAAACATATAAAATATAGACATGAATTGTGATTTTGACATTAAAAATGGACCAAATAAAGGCCGAGCGTATCAGTTGACACTTTTCCAACCACCGACATTTTTTTATTTATAAATAACTGACCTCATTTAACTTCTCTTATCTAATTTTTCTGATACACATTGATCCTCTGAGCGTCTGATACAATATGCTCTTTAGAGTGTCTGATATGATTGGCTCTTTGGAGTGTCTGATACAATTTTCTCTTCGGAGTATCCAATACGATTGGCTCCTCGGAGCGTCTATATAATTTGTTACATGAACCCTAAATGGGTGGTCTGTGTGGCGTCCTTTCAAGGGCAATAGTCGAGTCTGTATTTGCATATGATATGGCCCGTGTACTGATGTCTGTTACTAAGAACGATAAATGGGTTATATCTGTTATGTTATAATATGTGATTGTGAGAAACCTCAGCTATAATTATGATATGTCTTGATATATAGTTGACATACTTGGATTTTACATGGTTTTAGAGGGTGGTTTTATGTGAATTTGATCATATATCGTCTATTATTAGGCGTGTTTATATCTACTTCTCTATTATGTTGGTATGTTGACCATTTTGTTAAAAATGTGTAGAAAAAGATGCAAAATAGGTGGATGTGCAACAGCCTTAGTTTGAAACAATTTTACTGGAGATTTTGAATTCCAATCAACCACCAATGCATATCATTCTCTTCTTCTTCGAAAGAGCTTCGCGTGGGTATCTTAAACACCTCAATCGGAGCTATGTAGAAGAAGTTATGGTCGTTTTACAAGCACTGCGCTGTCTAGAAAATCTCACGCGGCCGGGTGAATTGTTACCCTATAATTCCACCTGGCCGGGTGTCGCAAATTGAGCGCTGGAAGGTCAGAAACTGGCCGAAAATCATCACCCGGCCGGGTACGTTGTTTTGGCATATTTTTATGCCAAAAATGCGATTTTTGATGGGGATTAAAAGGTGAAAAATCCTAGGGTTCAATCTATTCTCCCCCAGCCGCAAAAACACACTCTCTCTCTAGGAAGCACTCTTGGAAGAAGATTGGAGATTCAAGCTTCAATTCCTCCGCCAATTGTAATTCTTATCATTAATTCTGTTGTTTCCCTTAGTTTTTTTGTTTGTTTTCTACTTTGAACATGAGTAACTAAACCTTTCATGTAGAATTCTTGGTGAAGATGCATTGATTCATAGTTTTAATCCAATTGGTTTCGTTTTATCTTGCTCTTGCAATTGTTTGAATTATTCTTGTGCTTTTTCCTATCAATTACTTGATCACCGATTAGGAGTGAGTGTAGGGTTTCTTAGAGTAATCCGGAGATGAAATAATTAATCTTGAAAGAGGAATAATTCACACCTTTATTCAATAAAACTCGGGAGAGTTGAGATTCTGCGTGGGGTCATTAATCTAATCAAACTGTTAGGAGTTAGGTCTAAGAATTAGAAGGGAACTTCAATTATTACACCTAATCTATGGATTTCTCACCTCGGGAGGGGGTTTAATCTACAATTGTGATTGATTCAACAATTCTGGAGACTTTAAATGGTAAATCGGTTTTAATTGGGTTAGGCTATGAGTTGTGCATCGGATACTTGAATTCTGCATATTTCTCCATCATCTTACACAACCTGTGTCACGACCGCCCAAACAAGGGGTACCACAACGCGGCGATCGTGACCGACATGCATGGACAACAATTTAAAAGAACACCTAACTTAAAAGATTTTAAGGTAAATTTTTTTTTGAAAAGACCTAAGATAAAATACTTTAAAAAAAAGGATAACGAAAAAATTAGACTTAAGAAAACACTACAATTAAATAACTAAAGTAAAGCAAACATTAACTCAAATCCCGAAGAATACCATTTTCAAAAGACGACGTAAACACACGTTTAAATCCTAACACCACCATACATGTTCAAACACAAAAACATAAAGATTAAGGTCTTAAGACACAATTTAAAACATAGTAGCGGATAAATAAGGTTCAAGAGAGTCAAGGATCACGCCTATGTATGACGACACAACGTATCCTAGGGTCTTTAGCCAGCTCAACATCCACCGCAACATCCCGCTCAACCTGCAAAATTTTTAAAAGAAATTGCAGGGTTGAGTACTTGTTGTACTCAATGGGATCATGCCGAAAACATTTATATAGTTATGTCATCCATACCAGTGATCTCGAGTTTTATTCGTAGTAAAGAAAATATCACGAGAACACAAAAATGTTTCATAGACTGGCCAGTCAAATAATATCCCCACTTTTCACATCAATCCAACAATCACAACCACAGTGCGACGAAAGTGTGGCCACTCTATTCGCCCACGAGACCGGCCGACTTGCAAGGACGGCTCACGATCCCACCAGTGTACACAGCCCGATAGGGTTTACGGCCCTACTCGGACCCGAATTCGTTTCACAAAACAGCCATATAGCCTAACGGAGTAAACTCATACGAACTAGGCATCAGGCACACAATCTCATAACAAAAACAGTCCATGGCATGACATAACAGTTAAACCACCCTTGTATCTCCACATAATATTTTTCGGAAAAATAAAGAGGTTTGAAAAGAAAGCCCACCTCGTTCTCTTAGTAATTCACAACCCAACTTAGCAACTCTCGATCCTCGAGTTCACGAGTACCCAACACCCTTGTCAACGACAACACAAGTCAGCCTCACACAACATTATTTTACTATGCATGTCCTATCGTCTCTCTCTCTCAACGTTTTCCTCAATTTCCGAAACCCAACACACATCTCAAAGGTGTAAAACACACGTAACACATTTCAACTTATCACAAGTGATTTCAACATTTAAGCACATTCCTTGGACATACATGCATAATACAATACTTTTAAACTTGAGAAATAAGTGTCATTTAATCAAGGCAGAAAACTGGTAGAATTGCGCGACCGTTTTGTAAAAATCACTTTAAATTTACCCGACCTCAAAACATGCTAAATTTTGGTCACAATACAGAGGACACATTCAAGTTCATCCATGAAAATTTTCATATCGAAATCACGTCATTTAGTCAGTCATATCACATATTGAACTCTCTGGTCGGAACATACAATTTCTGGCAGTATTGCGCAGTTCATTTGAAAAATTCACCTTAAATTCATACGATGCCCAAAAAGGCTGAAAATTTAACACAACACAGAAGACACTTCAAATTTTTATATAGTTTAAGAATCACATCGATCGGAGGTCATTTGGTCAGTCAAACAGAAACGAAACATTCATGGCGAGAACTCACGTTTCTGGCAGATTTGCGCAGTCAACTTCAAAGATTTATTAAAAATTCATTTTTCGATAAAACAGGCTGAAAATCACACGAGACACAGAAAACACCTTGAAGTTTACTCAGTAAAAATTTCATAGACAAATTCGTTCGTTTGATGGATCGAACACAGATCATAAATCACTGGTCGTGCATCACAGATTTCTGGTTCAAGTTCGAAAATAGGGTTTTTAAAACATCCACAACAAAACACCGATTCTTCATGCTCGAGAACACACATTCTTGCTCACACGTTCCTCATTCACATATTTGCATACAAACACACATCATTCACAAATATTTCGATCCAACACCCATGATTTCAACCAACAATGCAAAAATCAAACAAGTTCTTACGAACACACAATTTTCCTCCCGTTAAAACTTGCGATCTATTAAACCTACACTCTCTACATGCATGTAGGACTCAAAACATGGTTCAAAAGAGAAGGAGGGGGAAAAGTGTGCGAATATACCTTCCTTTGACAAAACGAATCGGTAGAAACGTAGAATGGAGCGATTCGTCAGAGGTTCTCGAAGATAACTTCAACGGATTGCAAGAACAAGGGTTGGATGGAGGATTTTTGGAGGTGGGAGAGTGGGAGAAGATGAAAAAAAAACGTGTGGGAGAGGGAGAGAAGAGAGGGGGCGAATTTTTGAGGTGAGTGGGGGCTAGGATTTGATTATTTGCTATTTATTTGTTAGGTTTAAAATCCCACACATAAGGAATTAATTAAATTGTGGATAATTAAAATATAGATTAATGAATAAAAATCCCACAATTAAAATAATAAAATAGACATGTGGGAGAGTGGAATTTTCGAAAATTCCATGTACACAACAAGGAATTTATTTGGTATATTTTTTTTTCTTGGAGAATATATTCATAACTTAGGAAATAAAAATAATGAATATAAGGGAACAAATAAATTAAATCCCCAAGTAGGGAATAATAGGGGTGGGGGCCGAAAATTAATGGGTAATTGCACAAGGAATTTATTTAAATCCCCAATTAAATAGAATAGGATTTAAATTAGGTAATTTCATTATAGGAAAAAGGCTCCCACAAAATATGCAACAATTAATTTAAATTCCCACAAGGAAAAATAAGCATAGGGGCGTGTGATATGAAGGAAAATAAAAGGAAAATATTCACACCCCCAATTAATTAGACATAGGAATTTATTTGAATAAAAAGGGATTCCACAAATTAGGAAACAATTAAAACATCCCTCCAAAATTTCTTGGAGGAGCCGAAAATTGCTAAGCTCAAATAGCCAAGGAAATATCCCAACTCTCTATCTATTTTGGGTGAAGGAATAAATTTTAACATGATTTAATTGGATTAAATTCAAAGGAAGGGAGTCAATAAAGCACCAATTAAATCAAATGAAAATAATTCTTTCTCCTATAGGAGATTTTCGAACACTCCGAAGGAAAATAAAATGGAGTTCGAATTTCATGTAGTACTACTTAGGGGTCATTTGGTTTGGATTTAATTTGGATAAGTATCCCAAAATAATTAATTAAATCCACAAAAAGAAGTACTATTTCAATAATTAGGAAGGGCCGAATATTTCAATGAATCGACTCGAGAAGGGATAAATGCATGATCCTATTAACCTTTTCCCCACATTGGAAAAACGATAAAATCTCAAGCTCATCATTCCACAATTACCACGACAATTTATTTCACGCAAAGCACTTAATCACATAAAATCAAACGTTTAAAAAAATTCCAAAATTCCAATAACATAATAAAAAGGGTCACAATAGTTTGGGATGTTACATCCTTCCCCTCTAAACAGAAATTTCGTCCCGAAATTTGATCGTCTCACACAAACAGCTCGGGAAACTTTTCTTTCATCTTATCTTCTAACTCCCACGTAGCTTCCTCGGGACCATGGTGCTTCCACAACACCTTCACGGACGCTATCGTCTTGTTCCGTAGCTCTTGTACCTTCCGATCTAGGATTGCTTCGGGCCTTTCCTCGTAGCTCATGTCGGGGGTTAGGATCACTTCCTCTTGGTGAATCACATGTTTGGGGTCGAACACGTACTTGCGCAACTGCGACACGTGGAACACGTTGTGCACGTTCCCAAAGCTGGGAGGTAACGCCAAACGATACGCCACAGGACCTACTTCGTCGATGATCTCGTACGGTCCAACAAAACGCGGTTTCAGCTTGCCCTTCACTCCAAATCTCACAACTCCTCTCGTCGGGGACACTTTCAAGAACACTTTGTCACCAACGTCGAATTTGATTTCCCGTCTGATTGCGGGTGATAAGCAGTACTAAAGTTCAACTGGGTACCCAATTCTCTTTGCAAACTCATCCAAAACTTCGATGTGAACTTCGTATCGCGGTCGGACACGATGGTCTTTGGCACTCCATGCAATCGCACAATCTCGCTCACGTAGAGCTTAGCTAACTTGTCCGCGTCATAAGTAATCTTCATCGGTAAGAAGTGCGCGCTTTTAGTAAGTCGATCAAGGATTACCCAAATCGCGGTGTTGCCCTTCTGTGACTTTGGCAAACCCGTCACGAAATCCATAGCTAGATGCTCCCAATTCCATTCGGGAATTTCAAGCGGTTGTAACTTCCCATATGGCCGTTGGTGTAAGGCCTTCACTTGTTGGCATGCTAGACATCGTTCCACATATGACGCTACGTCCCCTTTCATTCCATTCCACCAAAACCGTTGCTTCAAATCCCGATACATCTTCTTGCTTCCGGGGTGTGCGGTGTAAGGCGTGTCGTGCGCTTCACTCAAAATCTCATCTTTTAGCGCCTCATCGCTCGGCACACACAGTCGTCCATCGTACGTCAAAGCATTATCCGCCTCCTCACGGTAATGATCCAGCTTCTCGGCTCTCACCTTCACACGTAATTATTCCAACTTCTCATCACGTCGCTGGGCTTCTATGAGCTTGGTTCTCACATCTGGCTCAATCACTAGCGTCGCCAATCTCGCTTCTACTGTCTCAGACGTTTTCACTATTTCCAATCTCATCTTGTCGAATTCGTGAATCAACGCTTCCTCTTGCGTTAGGAAATAAGCCAATTGAGATTGGTTATTCCTACTCAAAGCATCGGCTACTACGTTCGCCTTGCCCGGGTGATAGTGAATACCACAGTCATAATCCTTCACAATCTCTAACCAACGTCACTGTCGCATGTTTAGCTCTTTCTGCTCGAAAAAGTACTTGAGACTCTTGTGATCTGTATATATCTCGCATCTCACTCCATAGAGATGGTGTCTCCAAATTTTCAGTGCATGCACCACTGTTGCTAACACCAAATCATGAGTCAGAAATTTATATGCTATCACCTTCCCATCTTGCATTAACACACATCCTAGTCCTACTTTCGACGCGTCCGTATCGACGGCGAAGTCCTTGTCGGGTTCTGGTACCGCTAGGACTGGTGTTGTAGTCAATTTCCCCTTCAATAGTTGGAAACTCGCCTCGCACTCTGGCGTCCAAACCACCTTAATTCCTTTCTTTAGTAGTTGCGTCATCGGTCTCGCAATCTTAGAGAATCCCTCGATGAATCGTCGATAATATCCCACCAATCCCAAGAAACTGTGGATTTCACTTGGCGTTTTCGGCGATTTCCAATTCTGTACGGCCTCGACCTTTGCTGGGTCTACCTGAATCCCATTTGCCGTCACAATATGACCAAGGAAGTTCACTCGAGTCAACCAAAACTCACACTTACTAAACTTGGCATAAAGTTTCTCCCTTTGCAACGTTTCCAACACTGTTCGTAGGTGCTGTCCATGCTCCTCCTCGTTCTTCGAGTATACCAACACGTCGTCGATGAAGACTAACACAAACTTGTCAAGATACTCGTGGAAAACTCGGTTCATCAAGTCCATGAAAACGGCTGGGGCGTTGGTCAGCCCAAATGGCATCACGACGAATTCATAATGGCCATAACGAGTGCGAAAAGCAGTCTTAGGCACATCCTCTCGTCGGACCTTTAGTTGATGATACCCTGATCTCAAATCCATTTTCGAGAATACGCCCGCTCCTCGAAGTTGGTCAAACAAGTCCTCAATCCTTGGCAGTGGGTACTTATTCTTCAAGGTCATCTTGTTGAGCTCACGATAGTAGATGCACATCCTCATCGTTCTGTCCTTTTTCTTCACGAACAACACAGGCGATCCCCACGGTGATACACTAGGCCGAATAAATCCCAAGTCTAGCAGTTCTTGCAACTGAATCTTCAATTCAGCCAACTCTTTAGGGGCCATTCGGTACGGTGCTTTCGATACTTGCGCGGATCCGGGTTCTAAGTCGATGGTAACTCGACTTGTCTGTCCGGCGGCAGTCCAGGTAAGGTTTCAAGGAACACATCGGGAAAGTCTCATACTACTGTCACGTTTTCCACTTTCAAATCCGTCTTCTCTTCTCCGTTCAAGTACACGAGATGCGCCGGACGCCCTTTTCTTATCATCGTGGTTGCTTGCAATGCGGAGATTATGGAGGTTCGTCGGTTCATGGAGATCCCATATAAGATGGTCGGCTCTTTGCCCGGGGCTTGAAAAGAAATCTGTCTCCCTTTGCAGTGAATCGTCGCGTGGTTCTCGGCAAGCCAATCCATTCCCAAAATTATGTCAACGCTTTCCAAGGCATGACGTGTAAGAGTCGAGCTACTACTCTTAACTCTCCTAACACAAACTTTAGTCAAACAGTCTTAACTTGGATATGATCCGATTTTGAAATATAACAATTGGTTATGATCATCCCTACGGAGCTTGAAATAACATAAGATAGGTCATGAATATGGGATGAAATCAAATAAATGTCAATTCTCATAGTAGGCTACCAAAAGATAATTTAGTTGTTCGACCAAATTTGGAAGGTCCACACATCAATGGATAATTACTTAAAGAGTTGAGGATAAAAAGGATTAGTTGCGTAAGGATTGAGAAATGTAGGCAGTTGTCACAAAGCAGTACAGATCATGGTTCAACGAAAATCTTAATATGGAATGATAGATTCACGGGTTCATAAGTTTGTGAAAGACAACCAAAGTCAAAGGGGCTTTTGAAAAAAAATCAAGTGTATTAAGTTTGTTAAGGCAAGGTACAAAATGTAGGCCTTAACTTCGTTTTGTAGAAAGAAAGGTCCTATTATGGAAATGATACATATAGTGTAACTGAACCAATTTCACTCTGTAAGAAAGAACTTGACACAAACATGGTGACCAAATGAAAAGTTGAACAAAAGTTCCAAGAGAAATATCCCACAGAAACATGTCTGCAAAACGTGATTGTATTGAAGGACATAACTGCAAGCAGTCTTAGGAATGAAGTTCAATAGCAAAGGCTCACAAGTCAAAATATTGTTCGTATAAATAATAAGTCAAAAAAGACTACAATCAATCCAATTGTCCAAAGTTATGAAGGCAACACCACTTTCCAAGAATTGAGAGTGAGTTATGACTCAATGGAGGAAAAGAAATAATATGCATCACTTGCAAGGGGTGAATGAAACAAGCCGTTAAGTAGACAAGGGCTCACGGTTATTTGAAAGGTCCTGAGAAATAACTTCTTAGAATCCAAGTAAAAACTGTTGATTAAAATAGTTTGTTATAGCTATTAAAGTCGCACCTCCTTGTTCATCTTTCGCAAGCCAAAACTGGTAACATCACTCTAAGAACTGTGGATTCCACGCTGAAATTTTTCGTGTCATTGCCCCTAATAACGATAGTTGAAATCCATATCTTCATAAAATTCTTTGCCTGTCATAATGACTATCCTCGTAGGACATGGTTATCATCCTCGTGCTCCTTAGCAGGGTATGGAGATCATCTCCCTCGTGCTTCCACTTACGCAAGATTAAACTATACTATTTTAAATCGCGAGTATGATCGCCCGTCGTTGCTTGAAAATATCTCTTAGCATCGGTTCTTCTTGTCTCGCACCTTGACTTAAGCGTTTGCCTAAACTCTCATATTCTCGTACGTTTCATTGCTCGGAAAAGCAATTGTTAAGTTTTCAACTTAGAACTACGATTCGCGCGGTCAACTAGGCTTATATTTTAGGTACTCTAAGTTCACAACACAAATCATCATCTCATAGATCATCATCTACTTCAGTTTACGTCATTCATACCTCAAGATAAACACACCACATTTTCACATCCCATAGCAAAACACTTTCGAACTTCACATTATATTCAAAACTTTTGAAACAAAATTTCTTTACACTTTCACACTTTCCTAAAAATTTTCCACATCTCACTTTTAAAGTAAAAGTTGACTCAAACTAAATCGTAATTTCGCATCAACTTTCATCATTCGTATAAAACATTCCATAGAATAACACATCATACCTCGCACCTCATAACATACATAACATCACACTTCCACAGCTCAATTTTCCAAACGAAGTAAATTTTTTTTTTGTCGAAACTCAAATTTTTTTTTGAACAATTCATAAACACAACATTTTCCATTGATCAATTAATTTTCTCAAAAGAAAGAACTAACATACTTTCATTTAAAGTTCAAAGATTATTTTTTTTTCTTCAAAAAGTTCCAACAACTTTCCACAACATAAATATTTTTCCCACTAGAACAACTAGTCATTAATATTGCAAAACTCATATCACATTTGCATTCCAAACAAAACACTCATGCACTTCACATATATGTTTGAGACAACATTTTTAGATTACTCATCTTTTCTAAAAAAAATTTCAACATTCTCAAAACAACTCATTAATTTCCATCTTTCATGTACAACACGCCATATTCCCATGATCACATGCTTACGTCATAACACTTTCACACACATAGCACATACTTAGGTCATCAGGCTAATCTTGCTCATGTCTCATATAATCATACCATAACAATATCACATTCAAACATACAACACGTGCTTAAATCACCTTCTCAATTCATGCTCATATTCCACATGTTCACACTATCACAATATTGTTTTCACCCATAATACACGCGTTTAAATCATCATGCTCACATTCAACATATGTATGTCATCATATCATTTATTCTCGAATTTCAACATGAAAATGACATCACATCATCACGCAATTACATGCTCATGCATTCTTTTGCCCAAAACATCCCCATCGTATCGTCAATTTTATACATCGTTCACACATTTCATCAACAACTTAAAACATACCATACTTTCCTTGGTTGAGCTTGATGCTTTGGATGTTGAGCCTTCGTGACACTTCTAGTCAAAAAGGGTTCACTAACTTAGACTCAAAGTGAAAGAAGACTCTCGGACCAGAGCGAAAGAACAAAGTTCTGATACCACTCTGTCACGACCGCCCAAACAAGGGGTACCACAACGCGGCGATCGTGACCGACATGCATGGACAACAATTTAAAAGAACACCTTACTTAAAAGGTTTTAAGGTAAATTTTTTTTTGAAAAGACCTAAGATAAAATACTTAAAAAAAAAGGATAACGGAAAAATTAGACTTAAGAAAACACAACAATTAAATAACTAAAGTAAAGCAAACATTAACTCAAATCCCGAAGAATACCATTTTCAAAAGACGACGTAAACACACGTTTAAATCCTAACACCACCATACATGTTCAAACACAAAAACATAAAGATTAAGGTCTTAAGACATAATTTAAAACATAGCAGCGGATAAATAAGGTTCAAGAGAGTCAAGGATCAGGCCTATGTATGACGACACAACGTATCCTAGGGTCTTTAGCCAGCTCAACATCCACCGCAGCATCCCGCTCAACCTGCAAAATTTTTAAAAGAAATTGCAGGGCTGAGTACTTGTTGTACTCAATGGGCTCATGCCGAAAACATTTATATAGTTATGTCATCCATACCAGTGATCTCGAGTTTTATTCGTAGTAAAGAAAATATCACGAGAACACAAAAATGTTTCATAGACTGGCCAGTCAAATAATCTCCCCATTTTTCACATCAATCCAACAATCACAACCACAGTGTGACGAAAGTGTGACCACACTATTCGCCCACGAGACCGGCCGACTTGCAAGGACGGCTCACGATCCCACCAGTGTACACAGCCCGATAGGGTTTACGGCCCTACTCGGACCCGAATTCGTTTCACAAAACAACCATATAGCCTAACGGAGTAAACTCATACGAACTAGGCATCAGGCACACAATCTCATAACAAAAGCAGTCCATGGCATGACATAACAGTTAAACCACCCTTGTATCTCCACATAATATTTTTCAGAAAAATAAAGAGGTTTGAAAAGAAAGTCCACCTCGTTCTCTTAGTAATTCACAACCCAACTTAGCAACTCTCGATCCTCGAGTTCACGAGTACCCAACACCCTTGTCAACGACAACACAAGTCAGCCTCACACAACATTATTTTACTATGCATGTCCTATCATCTCTCTCTCTCAACGTTTTCCTCAATTTCCGAAACCCAACACACATCTCAAAGGTGTAAAACACACGTAACACATTTCAACTTATCACAAGTGATTTCAACATTTAAGCACATTCCTTGGACATACATGCATCATACAATACTTTTAAACTTGAGAAATAAGTGTCATTTAATCAAGGCAGAAAACAGGCAGAATTGCGCGACCGTTTTGTAAAAATCACTTAAAATTTACCCAACCTCAAAACATGCTAAATTTTGGTCACGATACAGAGGACACATTCAAGTTCATCCATGAAAATTTTCATATTGAAATCACGTCATTTAGTCAGTCATATCACATATTGAACTCTCTGGTCGGAACATATAATTTCTGGCAGTATTGCGCAGTTCATTTGAAAAATTCACCATAAATTCATACGATGCCCAAAAAGGCTAAAAATTTAACACAACACAGAAGACACTTCAAATTTTCATATAGTTTAAGAATCACATCGATCGGAGGTCATTTGGTCAGTCAAACAGAAAACGAAACATTCATGGCGGAACTCACGTTTCTGGCAGATTTGCGCAGTCAACTTCAAAGATTTATTAAAAATTCATTTTTCGATAAAACAGGCTGAAAATCACACGAGACACAGAAAACACCTTGAAGTTTACTCAGTAAAAATTTTATAGCCAAATTCGTTCGTTTGATGGGTCGAACACAGATCATAAATCACTGGTCGTGCATCACAGATTTCTGGTCCAAGTTCGAAAATAGGGTTTTTAAAACATCCACAACAAAACACCGATTCTTCATGCTCGAGAACACACATTCATGCTCACACGTTCCTCATTCACATATTTGCATACAAACACACATCATTCACAAATATTTCGATCCAACACCCATGATTTCAACCAGCAATGCAAAAATCAAACAAGTTCTTACGAACACACAATTTCCCTCCCGTTAAAACTTGAGATCTATTAAACCTACACTCTCTACATGCATGTAGGACTCAAAACATGGTTCAAAAGAGAAGGAGGAGGAAAAGTGTGCGAATATACCTTCCTTTGACAAAACGAATCGGTAGAAACATAGAATGGAGCGATTCGTCGGAGGTTCTCGAAGATAACTTCAATGGATTGCAAGAACAAGGGTTGGATGGAGGATTTTTGGAGGTGGGAGAGTGGGAGAAGATGAAAAAAAAACGTGTGGGAGAGGGAGAGAAGAGAGGGGGCGAATTTTTGAGGTGAGTGGGGGCTAGGGTTTGATTATTTGCTATTTATTTGTTAGGTTTAAAATCCCACACATAAGGAATTAATTAAATTGTGGAGAATTAAAATATAGATTAATGAATAAAAATCCCACAATTAAAAGAATAAAATAGGCATGTGGGAGAGTGAAATTTTCGAAAATTCCATGTACACAACAAGGAATTTATTTGGTATATTTTTTTTTCTTGGAGAATATATTCATAACTTAGGAAATAAAAAAAATGAATATAAGGGAACAAATAAATTAAATCTCCAAATAGGGAATAATAGGGGTGGTGGCCGAAAATTAATGGGTAATTGCACAAGGAATTTATTTAAATCCCCAATTAAATAGAATAGGATTTAAATTAGGTAATTTCTTTATAGGAAAAAAGCTCCCACAAAATAGGCAACAATTAATTTAAATTCCCACAAGGAAAAATAAGCATAGGGGCGTGTGATATGGAGGAAAATAAAAGGAAAATATTCACACCCCCAATTAATTAGACATAGGAATTTATTTGAATAAAAAGGGATTCCACAAATTAGGAAACAATTAAAATATCCCTCCAAAATTTCTTGGAGGAGCCGAAAATTGCTAAGCTCAAATAGCCAAGGAAATATCCCAACTCTCTATCTATTTTGGGTGAAGGAATAAATTTTAACATGATTTAATTGGATTAAATTCAAAGGAAGGGAGTCAATAAAGCACCAATTAAATCAAATGAAAATAATTCTTTCTCCTATAGGAGATTTTCGAACACTCCCAAGGAAAATAAAATGGAGTTCGAATTTCATGTAGTACTACTTAGGGGTCATTTGGTTTGGATTTAATTTGGATAAGTATTCCAAAATAATTAATTAAATCCACAAAAAGAAGTACTATTTCAATAATTAGGAAGGGCCGAATATTTCAATGAATCGACTCGAGAAGGGATAAATGCATGATCCTATTAACCTTTTCCCCTCATTGGAAAAATGATAAAATCTCAAGCTCATCATTCCACAATTACCACGACAATTTATTTTACGCAAAGCACTTAATCACATAAAATCAAACGTTTTAAAAAAATTCCAAAATTCCAATAACATAATAAAAAGGGTCACAAAAGTTTGGGATGTTACAACCTGCTTAATTGCTTTCTTGTTTAAGTGTCCTATTTTAATCTCTGCATTTACATGTTTTCAGTAGTTGTTAGTTTTAAAACCAAAATTTCTGATCGTCTGGATAGTAGTTGAAATTAGTTCGTGGTACTTTGGTTGACACTTAATTGTCTCTGTGGGATATGATATACTCTTGCTTGCTATTTGCTACGATAACCCCGTACGCTTGCGGGTATTATTTGGGTAAAATAAAGTTGAGTCAAGTTTTTGGCGCCCTTGCCGGGGATAATTTTGTGTTATATAGCTTGATATCGTGATAATAATCAAGATTACTACTTCAGATTTTACTGCTTTATTTTTCGTTTATTTTTTTTATTGAGTTCTCACATTTGTGTTTCTTGTTCAGGTGTATGCACACACGTTCTAAAGGCTTGCCTCTAGAACCTTTCGACTCTGAGATCGAAGCATCGAACTAGAAGAGGAACGCATATAGGAGGCTCACGCAGAAAATTCACACTTCTTCGCCTACCCACGCAGGAGCATCTTCAGATCAGAGGGATCTTTCACCCATCTGATCACCAGTTCAGGATCTTATTCAGTTTGATCCCGTTTCTCCTAGTCTGATGGAGAACGAAGAGGGTAACAACAGCCCACCACCACCTCCGCCCACTAATGCCGAGCTTCTACGGCAGCTGGAGGAGCTGCGTCAACAAGTCAATCATAGATCAGTTGTGGTGCCTGTGCAGAATCAGTATGCCTATCATGGAGTGGCACAACCACCTGTCAACAACAACATCAATGCCAACAATTTTGAGCTGAGGAGATGATGATTCAGATGGCAGAGAATATTGCTTTTATGGGCAAATCCACAGATGATCCGAACAAACATATCACCAAGTTCATTCAGATCTGCAACACAACAAAGCTGAATGGAGTGACAGATGAGCAAGTTCGACTAAGGTTGTTTCCTTTCTCTTCAGAGGATTCAGCAAAGGACTGGTTGGAGAGTTTGGAGCCAGGATCAATTAGAACATGGGATGCTATGGAGGAAAAGTTTTTGGAAATGTTCTATCCCCCGAGTGAGGCTATTAATAGGCAACATGAGATCATTGCCTTTAAGATGAACCTTGCAGAGAATATTAGAGAAGCATGGGGGAGGTTCAAAGCCTTGATGAAGCGGTGTCTCAACCATGGGTTAACCCCGACAGTGCAAGTCATTACATTCTTCAAAGGGTGCGTGCCTGAAGCACAACAGGAGTTGAATTTGAGCTCAGGTGGAAATCTTCTCAAGAAAGGAGTGAATGAAGCTATGGAAGTGATAGAAAAGCTTGCATCTAATGATGAAGGATGGAGCAACGACAGGAGTAAGGTGCATATGGTGGCTTCTACTACATATCATGATCCTATGAGCGCCCTATCCGACTAGTTGGATGCGTTGACCATGAAATTCGACTGCATGGCAATGGGGCAACCGTCTCAAGAACCCCAAGGAAATATGGAGGACGTGAACTATGTGAATCAAGGGGGCAACTACCGGTACTACAATAATCACCGCCCCAACTTTCAGGGTGGAGGATATAATCAGTTCGGGAACAAAGGGCATTCCAATCTCTCTTATAGAAACCCCAATAATGATCTGCAACCACCCCCAGGTCACAGTTACTGATGGAGTGGTTAATGATCCGAAGAAGATGACCACGGAAGACATACTCAAGTCTTTCATGCTACAGTCCAACAAGCTCATGGAGCAGAACAATCAAATGATGGAGAAGGTTGAGACAGATGTGCAAAGTATGGCCACTCATATGAAGAACATCGACACATAGATCAACCAGATTTCCCAAACTGTGAGTACTAATACTCAATCGGGAAAATTCCCTTCGAACACCATCATAAATCCCAAAGATTGCAAAGCTGTACAGTTGAGGAGTGGAAAAAGTTACGAGGGACCTGCAATGCCATCAGAGGACAGAGTAATGGAAAAGGCACCTGAAGAGGAGGAGTTAGTTGAGGAAGTTGAGACCGAGACAGTACAGATTACTTCCCCACCTAAGGAGAACGTGGTTCCAACTTCACCTACACCACCTACAGCTCATAGTCCAGCTGAAGTGAGGATCCATTATCCTCAACGTGTTGAAAAGAAGAAGACAGATGCCCAGTTTTCAAGGTTCTTAGACATCTTTAGGAAGGTTAACTTGAATATTCCATTGGTGGAGGCACTTCAAGAAATGCCTACATATGCAAAGTTCCTAAAGGATGTGCTCTCCAAGAAGAAGAGGTGGAGTGACTATGAGACGGTGAACATATCTGAAAGCTGTAGTGCCATAATTCAGAAAAAGCTACGGGCCAAGCTTAAAGATCCTGGCAGTTTCAACATCTCATGCGTCATTGGAAATGACAGACAGACATAGGCACTTTGTGATCTGGGGGCGAGCATAAATTTGATGCCATTATCATTTTTCAGAAAGATAAAGATCGGCACTCTCAAGCCGACAACAATCACACTGCAGATGGCAGATAGAACCGTCACCTATCCTAAAGGAATTGTTGAGGACGTTCTTGTGATGGTACACGACTTCATATTTCCCGTCGATTTTGTAGTTTTGGATATGGAAGAAGACGTGAATGTACGGCTTATCCTGGGGCGTCCATTCCTTGCAACGGGAAAAGCATTGATAGATATAGCAAAGGGAGAGCTCACTCTTCACATGGGCAACAAACGCCACATCTTATCTATCTACAATGCTATGAAGAGTTGTGAGGAAGAGGAACTTGTTATGAAGAAGGAGTGCAAAGCTGTGCATGTTGTAGAGGTTCAAAAGGCACAAGAAATTGAGTCCACATTTGGGGATTTTTCTTTGCCGCAGTGGATGTTTGGTTCATGTGGTGGATCAAGTTCTAAAGAAGAGACTGCATTAAATCCTAAAGTGAAGGAGAAGAAAACAAAAGCTGAAAATTCACCCAAAGTGGAAACCAAAATTTCTGATGCTCTGAAAAATACTTGGTGGAATTGATTTCGTTTTATCTTGCTCTTGCAATTGTTTGAATTATTCTTGTGCTTTTTCCTATCAATTGCTTGATCACTGATTGAGAGTGAGTGTAGGGTTTCTTAGAGTAATCGGGAGATGAAATAATTAATCTTGAAAGAGGAATAATTCACACCTTTATTCAATAAAACTCGGGAGAGTTGAGATTTTGAGTGGGATCATTAATCTAATCAACCTGTTAGGAGTTAGGTCTAAGAATTAGAAGGGAACTTCAATTATTACACCTAATCTACGGATTTCTCACCTTGGGAGGGGGTTTAATCTACAATTGTTATTGATTCAACAATTCTGGAGACTTTAAATGGTAAATCGGTTTTAATTGGGTTAGGCTATGAGTTGTGCATCAGATACTTGAATTCTGCATATTTCTCCATCATCTTACACCACTTGCTTAATTGCTTTCTTATTTAAGTGTTCTATTTTAATCTCTGCATTTACATGTTTTCAGTAGTTGTTAGTTTTAAAACCAAAATTTCTGATCGTCTAGATAGTAGTTGAAACTCGTGGTACTTAGGTTGATACTTAATTGTCTCTGTGGGATACGATATACTCTTGCTTGCTATTTGCTACGATAACCCCGTACGCTTGCGGGTATTATTTGGGTAAAATAAAGTTGAGTCAATAGTGCATGACATAGAGTTTTGTTATGTGTGTTTTGATTGAGTTTTGATACAAGTGTTAAAAGTTTGAGATTTGCTAATGTGACTTGACAATGTATAGGGAGTTTTATATCGATATATACTCTATGAGATTTTCTTATAAGTCTTAGAAGTCTGAAGATGGGATGAGGATTATGTTGCTGTAACAGGAATGTAGATAAGTTTGACATTAGAGTAGCGCAACAACTACTTCTTTAGTGAGTCATTAGTTGTTTGAGTAAGTTTAGAAAGTGTGGCATATTAGGTATAAAGCTTTGGATAGTCCATTTCCACTGCAATGTTCTTATACGAAAAAGTATACATAATGTATTTTGATTGAGTTTCCATAATACTAAATGGTGACATCATTATCCAATGGATTTACTTATCGAGTAAGGGGTGTTACTGATACACTCAGATTTTGCATCGTGTTAAGGAATTAATTTGGTCTATTTTGAGTGTCAAAGTTACAATATATGTCCATTATTTATACATTTTGTCTATTTTGGTATTTTGACGTGTTTTGTGAGAAATGTGCAAAATAGAGTTTAAAAAGATAGCAAAAAGTCAAAATATGAAGTTTGGAGCATTCGAGCCAGCCAGCGGTCTGCTGGACCTTCGTCAGCTGCGCTGGGCCCAATCGACCCTTGGAGCTGCAAGACTCCATCTCGAAATTTGTGCCTGGACTGGGCACAACGACCGCTCATAGTTGGACCAAGAGAGTTAGAGAATTGCCAGCGGCCCGCTGGATATTTGGCAATAGTTCGCTGGAATCGTGCGGCGCATGATTTTACTTAATTTCTCTACTAGACTTACCTAACTGAATTAGAAGATTTACCATATTATGATGCACGACTTAATGGTTAAAATTACCTTCTAAAGCTTCATCAAAGGAACCTTTTGTTGCATTATTTTAGATTTTCTGTCCATTGCTTATCATCTTTCCACCATGAGTTTAAAGCGTGGATTCAAGAGAAGATCAAGACTACAAGATTTTTCCTTTGGATTTAGCTTATTAGTTTTTATGTTTTCCCTACAAACTATGGATTTAGTTTATTTGTCTATGAGTAGCTATATTTGTAGAATTCTAGGGATTTGTTAGTAAGGATTTCGGTTTATACAATTTCTATTTGTTTAATATCCATTTTGTTCATACTTGCTTTATTCTAATTGTGCGATAATGCTTCATGTTTGAGTGACTCATTCTGTGATGATTTCTTGGCTTGTAAAGTGGAGTAATCGAGAGAGGATTTGCATGTTAGAACGACTTAGTTAACGCTACAATTAATTCCCCCTAAAAAGGTACATTTAATTGAGAGTGAGGACCTCTTGATAATCTAATTGTACCTTTTGGAATTGCTAATCTAAGATTAACGACCTTAGTGTGTAATCTACTTTGTGCCACATGAAAATACTTATATAACTCGTTCTAGTTAAACATGAATTGTTCTAGGGTATTGTAGATGGAATGTGTATAAACTATAATTGTGAAAACACATCCATGTAATTCCCTTGTTTTCATATGTTTAACTTGTGTGTTTGATTCTGCAATTGATTTACTTGCTTTCTTTAATTGTTTTAATTACTGTTTTCTTAATTCAAACCAATCCCAAAACCATGTCTCCAAATAGTAGAAGAAGCCTAGTCTTAGATAGACAATCTGTGATAGTGTTCATTGTGTTCAATATCCTATGATTACCCTGCTGGGGTTTGGTGCCCCTTGCATAGCGAAAGACATGCATAAACAAATAAATCAGACTACAGATCTATTTGACTGATTATGAGATTAATTGATCCACATGCTAAACACAAAATTACATGCTAGAACACATATAATTCATGTAAAAGGAATCAAAACCCTAATTCATGAATTCCTAAGGATTAGAATTACCGATCTAATTCTCCAAAGAATCTATGATTGCTTGTGCCTTCTCCACATGAAGATCTTCGTACTCAACCAGGAATCTTCTAATCTGTTTCCCGAACTTAGATTATGACAACCTTTGGGTGGGCAACGCTTGTCATAATAAAAAAGGGCTTGACCAGGAATCTTCTAATATGTATCCCGAACTTAGATTACGATGACCTTTGGGTGGGCAACGCTTGTCAGAATAAAAAAGGGATTGACTAAACAAAAGACATGATTCCCACCAGAAGGGAATGAAAATTTCCGTCTCCTCTGGAGAGAGGGAGCACGAAATTAATGTTAAAATTTCATTAAATTAGTCTTCTATTTAGTCTTCTTTATATAAAGTTATGATGGGCCAGATTAGAGATCCATGGAGGTTGGATTTGGGCCAAACCGGTAGGACTTTTACTAATTAAATTGAGCCCCAATTTAATTCAAATCCAAACAGAATATTATTATTATCCACTATATTATAATAATATTGACTGCCCATTCAATCCCAAATTACGAGTAATCCAGGCTTTACCTCTTTAATTTATTATTTCCCATGTTAAGATATAAATATTCATTAATTAATTTAAGTATGCTATTCGACTTTAATTAATTAATATCTTTTTCCAAGAGTTGTCTAGTTCAAAATCTTTATTTATTATTCTGGAATAAATTCCAACCGGCCGGGTTTCTGAATAATAAAACCTTTTTCGAACACCTCTTGAGGATATTATCAAACTGGACTCACCCAACACATGATTCATTGCAATAACAATACTAGCACCACTAGACATTAATCACCACTACCCAAGATATCAGGATTCTTGGATTGCGAAAAATCCGCACCATTTGATAAATCAAAATAGTGCATAATCAATATTGTATGCTCAATGTTATGTCAAGAAATAACAATCACCTAGACCTCGTCTTTCAGTAAATAACAAGGATGACTTATCTTAACTGTTAGGTCCTTCAGTGCTATACCACACCAGTGTCGTTTATTTCCTAAGGTAAGAAAACATGCAGACTGACACTGCAACCTTTCACGATAGGTAGGCAAGGCCTATCTTGTTTGTGAAATTCTATTTCTCTTCTACAAAGGACCGACTGCATCACCTTCTGTGAACGTCGTTCACGAGCAGTCTACTATGCAGAAGAATTAGACTTGTTTGCTTCTTATACATTTAAATGTTTGAAAAACATCTTATAAATGTATAAACAAACACCAATGCGATAAAACTACTTCTTCTCGCCTTGGGTTAAAAGTGAATTGTAGAATTTATTGTATACAAGCAATTCTATCCGTGGAACATGCTCAAAATATGCTTTCCAGTATACTAATCCTAACAATCTCACATTTATACTCAAAATCATGCTTTCGAGTGTACCCACTGCCAAAAATCTCTCACATATACTCTAAGCAAGTCTCGGACCATGATACATCGAACTACCATACTTTTCACCTCATGTGTAAAACATGTTGTCAAATAGGCATTTTGTGAAAATTTTTCCAGGTTGTTCTCTAATGATATCTTGGTAACCATAATGTCTCGCAGTGCACTTAATCCTTAGTTAATTTCATACTTCCCCCCTATGTGATTGCTTAGTTTCATCAGCTCGTGTTTCCCTCGAGTAAGACATATGACTAGAGTAACCATAACATAATATAATACTCATACACATACTCGGAATCACGGTCAAAGCTATTAGGTAGTTACTGAGATTAGCAACTACTTATCAGTTTCTGGTGAAACCACACTTGTAATTTTCATGATCGAGTCTATGATTTGATCACACTCCTTCATGTGTCAATATGCAACTCCTAAAGTGAACACATAGTCAGAGGATGACTCGATCACCGATCAATTATAAAATCGAGTCGATGTAACCTAAAGGACATAACATGGATGTCTGGTAAACTAGAGCATACCGTTTAGTCTTCTTCAAGTACTATAGTATATTCTTTATTAATCCATCACCAAAGCTAATATCTAACTTATACACATCATAACATACATGAGACTTTTAAGCTTAGGTGCGTAGAGAATCTGTCAGGCCAAGAAAATGGATGAAAAATCAACCAGGCAGAGGAAATCAAGGGAAATCGAAGTGAAGAATGCCATTGTGGAACCTGACCGGGGAGATGGAGGAAGCGATGGCAGAAGTAGCAGCTATGCAAAGCATCTTTTAAAGGATTTTCTAGGAGGGGCAAAATTGACAATTCAGCAAAGAAGACACCCTAGAAATTCGAGCCTCGTCTATAAATAGAGACACAACATGAAGAGAGGCATCATTCATGAATCATCTTAGTTTTGCTCTTAGTTCACTTCACTCACTTATTCTCTCTGCACTTAGCACATATGGGGTAAATTCTGGGAGTTCGTGGTAATCTAGTTCAGTTTCCATGGTGTAACATCGTCCTTATGAAGGGCAAAGATACAATTGTTTATTTTCTGTTGTTCTGAGCTGAGACTTCATCGTTTTGGAAGTTCGGCATTTAATATTTTTGTGTTGAACCTTAATTTCGTGGCTATGGAATGTTTCTATTTTCTGTTCACGTGATTCTAATGTTTGATTGTTGGTTTTTACTGTTTTGGATGCTTTTGCAATTGATGTTTGATTAGGAGTTGAGATCGTGTTAATCGGAGTTGATTTGTTGTTGAATCGGTTAAATCTGAATTGAGGAGTATGGATTTGATGTATCGGAGTTGGTTTTTGTTGATTTGAGTTGAATTGAAGTTTGGAGTTGTGGATCTGAGACGTGATGTTCTGAATTTGCATGGTTATGGATGATTCCTGTTGTTTTCTTATTTTGCTCGGTCTAGTAGTTTTGTTCTTAATCGTAATGTTTGAAGTTGGATCTGAGGTTGCTCTGTTTCTGAGTCTAGTAGGTAGATTAGTCACCTTTAAATTCCTCCGAGTCTATTAGTTAAACAAGTCTTAACCCATGAGTTGTGTGGCAGCAGCCAAACTCTTCCCAATCCTCTGAACACTTGCTAATCCCTTCCATCTCTGAGGGATCGATCATTACTACCCTATACTAGCAAATAGTAAATGGGTTAAGGTTTTAATAGTGATTGAAATTATCCCAACGACACAATCAGATAGATTAGGGATTTCCTAGGCCTAGCGGTTGAGTGAATCCTCTGGACCTATTTGATTTATACCTGCACACACGTACATCACACCACCACATCAATATCAGTCAGTGATGGAGCAAGCTCAAATTGGACGCAAGACGTGCGAGATCGAGGAGTAGAAAACCCAACTGCCTAGGAGGAGCGGCCACGACAAAACCGGTTCAGTTACTGAGCCCCCTACCGAAATAAAAAAGAAGGATTCTAAGGTGGTCACTGAAATTCCAAGGGAAGTGGCAAAGGGAGAGAAACCATTCCTCTATCGCTTTGTGACAAAAAGGAAGAAAGAGGTGGTTTATCTGTCCATATTCGGGAAGCTGGATGTTACCATACCTTTCCTCCAAGCCGTAAAGTTACCACCGATGGGGATGTTCATTAAGGAATTCATAGCAGGAAGGGCCAAGGAGGATGGAAAAATCGTGGTGGAAGGGATAGCATTGGCCATAGTCCAGGAGAAGCTCACACCCAACAGAGCCGACCCAGGTATGTTCACTTTGCCCATAACTATTGAGGATGTCAAAATTGAGCATGCAATGTGTGATCTATGAGCATCCATAAATGTTATGTCATATGTAATCTATAACCGTTTGAAGAGGGCGAAGTTAACAAGTACTAGGGTCCTAATTTAACTGGCTGATAGGTCTTGCATCAGCCCCGAGGGGGTTGTAGAAAATGTGTTGGTAAAAGTGCATGATTTTTTATATCCTACTGATTTTTATGTGATTAGAATGAGTGAGTAGAGGCTAAGGAGTCTAGCGGAATACTCTTAGGCAGACCCTTTTTGAGAACAACAAAAACAATTGTTGATATAGCCTAGGGACAATATGCATAGATTTTCATGGTCATGAAAAAACCCATTAATTATGAGAATCGATGTCATGTTGATGTGATTCACCCCCTAGTCCAAGAGTATCTTGAGGCTGAGTAATTACAGGAGAAAATCCAGGCCTTAGATGTGTACCAACCGGCTGACTTAAAAGCCGCAGCTTGGTGTGAACTGATCAGTAGCCAGGGGTTGAATGATGAAGAAGTTGAGAAAGCTATTAAGGAATTTTGCATGAAACCCGATTTCACCGGGAACACAAGTACAATGTTACCGGTCAGTACAGAGGGTACCACAGAAGTAAAGTCGGAGAAAGACGATGAAGCGGGAGGAAACCCATTGCCCTCAGAGACACTTTCTCCACAAGTTGAGTTGAAAAAACTGCCACCTAATTTGAAGTACGCCTACCTCGGAGAGGGAGATTCCCTCCAAGTGATTATTACTAGCGAGCTGACAGAGGAATAGGAGGCAAGCCTACTGGTTGTGCTGAGCAAGAACAGAAAGGGCATCGGATGGAGTCTTACGGATCCAGTGAGAATAAGTCCACATGTATGTATGCACCACATCAGACTAGAGGAAGGAGCTAAGGAACATCGGGAACCGCAGGAGAAATTGCCCCCAACATGCGCGAAGAAGTTTTAAAGTAGATACTGAAGCTGTTGTCCTTGGGAATCATTTACTCGGTTCCAGATAGTGAATGGGTCAGCCCAGTTCACATGGTTCATAAGAAGTCAGGAATCCAGGTGGTGCAGAATGAAAAAAATGAGCTAGTGCCCACTCGGTTGGTCACCGGGTGACGGATGTGTATCGACTGCCGCAAGCTGAATGCCGCCACCAGGAAGGACCACTTCCCTTTGCCGTTCATAGATCAAATGTTGGAGCGATTGGCTGGGAGACAATATTACTTCTTCTTTGACGGATAGTGGATATTTCCATACCTATGTAGACCCTGAAGACAGGGACAAGACAACATTTACCTGCCTGTTTGGAACTTATGCGTATAGACGAATGTCATTCCGGCTGTGCAATGCCCCAGGGACATTCAAACGGTGCATGATGAGTATCTTCTCCGACCTGATTGAAGACTGCATAGAAATCTTTATGGACGACTTCACTGTTTATGGAGATTCATTTGACTCCTGCCTACGACATCTGGACGTGGTGTTGGGGAGATTCCAAGAGAAAAACCTGGTCTTAAACTTCTAGAAGTGTCATTTCATTGTCACGGAAGGCTTAGTATTGGGTCATGCGGTGTCAGAGAGAGGGATCCAGGTTGACCAGGCAAAAGTGGAAGTGATATCTAAGCTACCGTTTCCTACTAATCAGAAGGAAATAAGAGGTTTTCTGGGGCACGCAAGTTTTTATCGAAGATTCATTAAGGATTTTGCCAAAATTGTCCAGCCTCTCACCAGACTCCTCCAGAACGATGTCGAGTTTGTCTTCGACGAGCAGTGTGAAGCAGCCTTTAAACTTCTCAAGGGAGAAGTTTGTGTCAGCTCCTATTATCCGCGCTCCTGACTGGGATGACCCCTACGAGGTGATGTGCGACGCCAGTGATTATGCAGTGGGAGTGGTACTGGGTCAAATGATCGATGGGAAAAGATAAGTGATCTTTTATGCATCAAAGACACTCAACCAAGCGCAGAGGAACTTTGACACCAATGAAAAGGAAATGTTCGCTGTGGTGTACTCATAGGACAAATTTTGCCAATATTTGCTGAGATCAAAGATTGTCGTCCATACTGACCATGCGGCGATCAAATATCTAATTGCCAAGAAGGAGTCGAAACCCAAACTGATCAGATGGGTACTATTCCTGCAAGAGTTTGATTGGAATGTTGAAGACAAGCGAGGATTAGAAAACAAGGTGGCAGATCACTTGTGTAGAATCGTGCAAGAAGGAAGTAGTGAGGATGTACAAGATAGATTCATGGAGGACCACCTATGTAAAGTGGTTTTCTCAGCCAGACGAATTAATTGGGAAGAAGTTATGACACTTACTGGCCAGGAAGTGACGAAAAAAGGAAAAGAAAAAGTTGGACATGAGCCGTGGTTCGCCGATCTGGCGAATTATCTAGTTACAGGGGATCTCCCAGATGTACTAAGCATTACGAAGGCTCAGAAGTTGAAAATCTGAAGTGAGGCAAAATATTTTTGGACGACCCATACTTGTGGAAGATGGGAGCCGATCAGGTGATCAGAAGGTGTGTTCCTGACTGGGAGCAGAGAGATGTTTTGATGCATTGCCACTCTTTGGCATGCGGAGGGCACTTTAGACCCAAGAAGACTGCAAGAAAGGTGCTAGACAGTGAATTTTACTGGCCAACTCTAAACAAGGACTCATACGAGTTTTGTAAAAATTGCGACCGTTGCCAACTGACCGGTGGGATCTCTGCGCGAGATGAAATGCCACAAGTCCCGGTCATTGAATGCGAAGTGATCGATGTTTGGGGTATGGACTTCATGGGTCCATTTCCATCATCCTATGGGAACTCCTATATTTTGGTGGCAGTTGACTACGTCTTCAATTGGATTGAAGCTAAGGCCACGAGCACGTGTGAGTCTAAGGAGGTTGCTAAGTTCTTGAAGAGTAACATCTTCAGCAGGTTTGGAGTACAAAGAACGATCATATATGATCAAGGGACTCTTTTCTGCAATCGTACCATTGAGGCATTGATGAAGAGGTACGGGGTTCATCACCGACTGTCTAGTCACTATTATCCGCAAGGTAATGGCCAAGCTGAGATATCTAATAGGGAGAAAAAAAGCATCCTTGAGAAGACGGTTAATCCTTCCAGGAAGGATTTAAGTAAAAGGTTGGAAGATGCTCTATGGGCATACAGAACCACCTACAAGACACCAATAAGGATGTCCCCCTATCGTATTGTCTTTGGAAAAATGTGTCATCTGCCAGTGGGAATTGGACATTGAGCATACTGGGTAGTACAGCAAGGGAATATAGATACTGGAGCCTGCGAAGAGGAAAGGAAGCTGTAGCTACAGGAGTTGGAGGAACTTAAATTGGAGTCGTTTGATTCAGCCATGTGGTACAAAGAGAGGACAAAACTGTGGCATGATAAAAATCTGAGAACCAAGGATCTCCACGTCTGCCAGAAAGTACTACTCTTCCAGTCTCGACTGAGGCTAATGCATGGGAAGCTCAAATCAAAGTGGACAGGTCCTTACATCATAACGACACTTCGTTCAAATGGAGCAGTCGAAATTTCAGGGAGTGCTATTGAGGCATTGATGAAGAGTTACGGGGTTCATCACCGACTATCTAGTCACTATTATCCGCAAGGTAATGGCCAAGCTGAGATATCTAATAGGGAGAAAAAAAGCATCCTTGAGAAGACGGTGAATCCTTCCAGGAAGGATTTGAGTAAAAGGTTGGAAGATACTCTATGGGCATACAGAACCACCTACAAGACACCAATAAGGATGTCCCCCTATCGTATTGTCTTTGGAAAAATGTGTCATCTGCCAGTGGGAATTGGACATTGAGCATACTGGGTAGTACAGCAAGGGAATATGGATACTGGAGCCTGCGAAGAGGAAAGGAAGCTGCAGCTACAGGAGTTGGAGGAACTTAAATTGGAGTCGTTTGATTCAGCCATGTGGTACAAAGAGAGGACAAAACTGTGGCATGATAAAAATCTGAGAACCAAGGATCTCCACGTCTGCCAGAAAGTACTACTCTTCCAGTCTCGACTGAGGCTAATGCATGGGAAGCTCAAATCAAAGTGGACAGGTCCTTATATCATAACGACACTTCGTTCAAATGGAGCAGTCGAAATTTCAGGGAATGCTATTGAGGCATTGATGAAGAGGTACGGGGTTCATCACCGACTATCTAGTCACTATCATCCGCAAGGTAACGGCCAAGCTGAGATATCTAATAGGGAGAAAAAAAGCATCCTTGAGAAGACGGTTAATCCTTCCAGGAAGTATTTGAGTAAAAGGTTGGAAGATGCTCTATGGGCATACAGAACCACCTACAAGACACCAATAAGGATGTCCCCCTATCGTATTGTCTTTGGAAAAATGTGTCATCTGCCAGTGGGAATTGAACATCGAGCATACTGGGTAGTACAGCAAGGGAATATGGATACTGGAGCCTGCGAAGAGGAAAGGAAGCTGTAGCTACAGGAGTTGGAGGAACTCAAATTGGAGTCGTTTGATTCAGCCATGTGGTACAAAGAGAAGACAAAACTGTGGCATGATAAAAATCTGAGAACCAAGGATCTCCACGTCTGCCAGAAACTGGAGTCGTTTGATTCCAGTCTCGACTGAGGCTAATTCATGGGAAGCTCAAATCAAAGTGGACAGGTCCTTACATCATAACGACACTTCGTTCAAATGGAGCAGTTGAAATTTCAGGGAGTGCTATTGAGGCATTGATGAAGAGGTACGGGGTTCATCACCGACTATCTAGTCACTATCATCCGCAAGGTAATGGCCAAGCTGAGATATCTAATAGGGAGAAAAAAAGCATCCTTGAGAAGACGGTTAATCCTTCCAGGAAGGATTTGAGTAAAAGGTTGGAAGATGCTCTATGGGCATACAGAACCACCTACAAGACACCAATAAGGATGTCCCCCTATCGTATTGTCTTTCGAAAAATGTGTCATCTGCCAGTGGGAATTGGACATTGAGCATACTGGGTAGTACAACAAGGGAATATGGATACTGGAGCCTGCGAAAAGGAAAGGAAGCTGCAGCTACAGGAGTTGGAGGAACTTAAATTGGAGTCGTTTGATTCAGCCATGTGGTACAAAGAGAGGACAAAACTGTGGCATGATAAAAATCTGAGAACCAAGGATCTCCACGTCTGCCAGAAAGTACTACTCTTCCAGTCTCGACTGAGGCTAATGCATGGGAAGCTCAAATCAAAGTGGACAGGTCCTTATATCATAACGACACTTCGTTCAAATGGAGCAGTCGAAATTTCAGGGAATGCTATTGAGGCATTGATGAAGAGGTACGGGGTTCATCACCGACTATCTAGTCACTATCATCCGCAAGGTAACGGCCAAGCTGAGATATCTAATAGGGAGAAAAAAAGCATCCTTGAGAAGACGGTTAATCCTTCCAGGAAGTATTTGAGTAAAAGGTTGGAAGATGCTCTATGGGCATACAGAACCACCTACAAGACACCAATAAGGATGTCCCCCTATCGTATTGTCTTTGGAAAAATGTGTCATCTGCCAGTGGGAATTGAACATCGAGCATACTGGGTAGTACAGCAAGGGAATATGGATACTGGAGCCTGCGAAGAGGAAAGGAAGCTGCAGCTACAGGAGTTGGAGGAACTCAAATTGGAGTCGTTTGATTCAGCCATGTGGTACAAAGAGAAGACAAAACTGTGGCATGATAAAAATCTGAGAACCAAGGATCTCCACGTCTGCCAGAAACTGGAGTCGTTTGATTCCAGTCTCGACTGAGGCTAATTCATGGGAAGCTCAAATCAAAGTGGACAGGTCCTTACATCATAACGACACTTCGTTCAAATGGAGCAGTTGAAATTTCAGGGAGTGCTATTGAGGCATTGATGAAGAGGTACGGGGTTCATCACCGACTATCTAGTCACTATCATCCGCAAGGTAATGGCCAAGCTGAGATATCTAATAGGGAGAAAAAAAGCATCCTTGAGAAGACGGTTAATCCTTCCAGGAAGGATTTGAGTAAAAGGTTGGAAGATGCTCTATGGGCATACAGAACCACCTACAAGACACCAATAAGGATGTCCCCCTATCGTATTGTCTTTCGAAAAATGTGTCATCTGCCAGTGGGAATTGGACATTGAGCATACTGGGTAGTACAACAAGGGAATATGGATACTGGAGCCTGCGAAAAGGAAAGGAAGCTGCAGCTACAGGAGTTGGAGGAACTTAAATTGGAGTCGTTTGATTCAGCCATGTGGTACAAAGAGAGGACAAAACTGTGGCATGATAAAAATCTGAGAACCAAGGATCTCCACGTCTGCCAGAAAGTACTACTCTTCCAGTCTCGACTGAGGCTAATGCATGGGAAGCTCAAATCAAAGTGGACAGGTCCTTACATCATAACGACACTTCGTTCAAATGGAGCAGTCGAAATTTCAGGGAGTGCTATTGATGCATTGATGAAGAGGTACGGGGTTCATCACCGACTATATAGTCACTATCATCCGCATGGTAACGGCCAAGCTGAGATATCTAATAGGGAGAAAAAAAGCATCCTTGAGAAGACGGTTAATCCTTCCAGGAAGTATTTGAGTAAAAGGTTGGAAGATGCTCTATGGGCATACAGAACCACCTACAAGACACCAATAAGGATGTCCCCCTATCGTATTGTCTTTGGAAAAATGTGTCATCTGCCAGTGGGAATTGAACATCGAGCATACTGGGTAGTACAGCAAGGGAATATGGATACTGGAACCTGCGAAGAGGAAAGGAAGCTGCAGCTACAGGAGTTGGAGGAACTCAAATTGGAGTCGTTTGATTCAGCCATGTGGTACAAAGAGAAGACAAAACTGTGGCATGATAAAAATCTGAGAACCAAGGATCTCCACGTCTGCCAGAAACTGGAGTCGTTTGATTCCAGTCTCGACTGAGGCTAATTCATGGGAAGCTCAAATCAAAGTGGACAGGTCCTTACATCATAACGGCACTTCGTTCAAATGGAGCAGTCGAAATTTCAGCGAGTACCCCTAATTCTGAAACTTTTATTGTGAATGGACATAGACTGAATATATTTAGGGACAACACGTAAATATGTGTAGTGGAAGAAATTCCACTGCATATAAGTCTTGATATCGCCTAGTGATCAGTAGGATAGGAATTTGGAGTTTCGCCTGGATATTCATTTAAAATTAGACGTGTCTATTGACCAGGTAGAATTCCAAATTGCCTAGGGTAGGATTGTAAATATTGTAATTAATTATTAGCTAAAATTTAATATTGTTTAGAAAGCTGGATTTGAAAAAAAACCAAAAAATATTTTCGGACTTTAAATATTATTTTATGGTACGTACTGACCAAGGCAATTTCCGAATTAGTGTAACTCTGAAAAAATATTTAAATGTCATTTTTATTTGTTTCCATACTTAGTAAATTTAGGAGGAAATTTGAATTTGGGAAGATATTTGAATTAGTCCGTTGGGTGTAGCTTTGCAAGCGTAGGGGTGCGACTGGAGGCACATGGAGCAGTGAGGTGACAGGCGCTCTCAACCGTCTCCCACGGAAGCATCGCGACCTGGAACCGCCTACAACCAGTCGAAACCTTCAACTGCCATTTCCAGTATATATACCAATAACCGCCACTCTTCCTTCACTTTTACATCCCCTACCTGCAATTATCACGCCCAAAAATACAACCCCATTCACTAATCAAGGAACGCCCCCAACCCGACCAAATCCACCACTGGAAAACAAATACTGACCGTCATTCCAACCATGGGAAAGAAAAAAAACACCCAAAAATCAACTTCTACCAAACCCTCATCACCGATTCGTGAACAACAACCGGGAAACCCACCACCGCCAGTCCAGCAACAACAACCGCGGCCGCCAGTTTCACAGCCGGGCACGATGATCTCCATAGAACTCCTAGCAGAGTATCTCAGGCAAACAAACCCTAACGTAGATTGGGGGCGACGCTGGCGGGTTTTAAACCAAGTCGGAGGTGTGTCAGACACATCGAGCGGGACACCGGCGATGTCCGCTCCCATATCAGCCGTTCCCATCACCGTAGTTCATCCGACCACTGTCCCAACTTCATCAATTCCTACACCCACCGAACCTTCCCAGCAAGGATCTACACATTCTGAAACACCAAAACAACCCCAAACTGAACCGTTAGATGTTAGCCCTCTTTCCGCTTACCAAGATCCGGGAACGGAAGAGGAGAACACCGAAGGGGAGAGGATACTGGAGGAGAAGGGGAACGGAGTGCAAAGGGGTAAAATGGAGGAAACACCCGAGAAGGAAACAATGGAGGAGAAGAGGACAACGGAGGATGAAGGCCTGAACGAAACGGCCAGGTAACAAGGCCTAATGACTGATGAAGAATTCCAGTCGATATTAGACGGAGTGACTGATGCACTTTTTATTAGCACTAAATAAACCTGCAAGTATACAGTGTGGATCTAGTATAACTAAAGGTTAGTACCGGGATATCGAACACGGAGAAAACAATAACAAATTGGCTACCTTCTACTAAGCTTCTTTCACTATTTGGAAAACCGAAGAATTTTCGATTTTTGAAAATAAAAACAATTTGAAAGAAAATAAACAACTAATTGCAAGTAATCAAAGAGATAAAATATGAGAGATAATGGAATTCCAGGGTTGTGCGTTCACAGTTATGGTTATACAAACTCCTACTACATTATCCTAGCACAATTTATACTTCGATAGTATGAGTCACATAAGTTTTGCCCATGCGGCACAAGCGTAGATTACTAACACTAGGGTTGTCAATCCTAGATCCGTAACTCCAAAAGCTCCTATGGCCCTTGAAAAGTAATCACTCTCAATTAATAGTGTCGTTTTAAGGGAAGCTAATTGTAGTGTCTACTAAGCGGACCTAACTCGCCAACCTCCTCTCACGATTATGTTGCAAGTTATATTAATTCATCACAGAATGTGTCACTCAAACGAAAAGCATTATCTAACAACTTAGGGAAGAAACGAAGTAAAAACAAAATGGAAATTAAATAGCAAAACATAATTGTATAACCAAAGTCGTTACTAACACATCCCTTGAATCCTATGAGTTTAGTTAAACATGATAGAATAATCTAAAAATATAGATTGTAGGGAAAACAAAAAGAACATAAGAATTAAAGCAAATAAAACCCAAAGGTTGAATCCTTGTAGCTCTTGATCTTCTCTTGATTCCTTCTTCAACACCTTGCACTATGAAGAACTCTCAAATTTATGCACTAGAATTAAATGGCAAAAAGAGAATCCTTAATGAAGAGGTTTAAGGGGTATTTATAGGGGAAATTTCGAGCAACAGAAAATAAGGCAAAAAGTGGATAAGTTTGGTAAATCTTGGGGATAAAGTAGGTCAATTCCGTGCACCGCGTTTTCCCAGCAGGCTGCCACACCTTGGCCATCGGTCGCTGCGGTTTGATCCATAGTGTCTGCCTCTCAAACAGTGGTCGCTACATTTCATCCCAGCGGTCGCTGGAAGTCGTCCCGTAGCTTCTGAATCATTTGGAGTGGTCGCTGTGCACACCCCAGCGCTCACTGGGCATGTTCTTTGTTTCAGTACATCTTTCTCTGGAGCGGTCCCCTACTGGCTCAGCGGTCGTTTGGCCCCAGCGGCCGCTGTATGGGTTGCAGTGGACCCCTGGGCGTCTCGAATGCTCCAGATTTTCTACTTTGACTTTTTGCTGTCTTTTTATTCTCAAATATGCACATTTCTCAAAAAATACGTCAAAATACCAAAATAGATAAAATATGTAAAATATGGACTTGAATTGTCATTTTGACATTAAAAACGGACCAAATAAATGCCTTAAAACAGTGCAAAATCCAAGCGTATCAACTCCCCCAAACTTACATTTTTGTTTGTCCTCAAACAAAACAACAAAGACACAAAATCGACGCATGGAATGCACAAGGACTAGACTTCTTCGTTGCCTCAAAGTATGGAAATGATAGACTAAGCATAAGTTAACGCAATCAAATCATGCGTTTTCTTGTGGCAAACTTCCAAATATAGGAAGTGATTTATCTCTCACTCTACTTGATGTGATTAAGAATCAGAAGTCCGAAATGTCTTCATTTTTTGTTGTAATGTAGGTGAGGAATATTTGGCTAAAAAGTGACTCAAAAATAAAAATATCTCATGTAGAGTTAAAATGACTCCACTTTTCTAAACACCCAAGACACTTCTAACACTTTATTTTTCTCCTTCAACTCACTTTCCAAACCTTTGATATTTCTCTCTTTTCTTTTCTTTTTCAACCTTCCTTTCTTTTTCTTTTATTTATTTTCTTTCTTTTTCATAAGCATCCTTTCTAAATCAAGCACACATTTTGAATTTTCACTATTTCACAACTTGCACTTTTTTATATTAAACACACTACTTTTTATAACTTTCTTCCTTATCTCTCCAATTCTTTTACAAAAGATAATAAAAACTATACTAACCCAAGGAATTGTCCCAATTTATTCGGCTTCCAAAGAATAGGCTTGAAGGCTCAAAATTGGCTCCAAAGGTAAAATTTTTGAAATTTTAAGTGGGTTGAAAATTTTAGGTAAAAAAGTAGCTAAGAAAAGATGACCTAACATCCTCTTTCATTAACTTAAACACTATATAAACTTAGGCAGACTAGGAGCAAGTTCTAGAAACATATACATGCATGAAGATAAATCACACAAGAAAGAATTAAGACTCAAACCTCACAAGGTATAATCATGATTCAAGGCGAACAAGCAATTCACTAATTATGCACCTTTACACCAAACCATCAAATCAAAATGTCAATCCATACTTAATCAAAGATGAAAAGAACTTAATATCATTGGCAACTCGGTCTAATGTGTCCCTAAACATGCTTGTTTCTAAGTTCTTCTTGTTATGTTTTTGACATGAATTCTCCTTCGGTTTTTTTTTAAAAATAAAAACTTAAACTAAAAACCTAAAAACGAAAGAAAAAACCTAAACTCACGGTCCACCACTTCATCCTCCCAAACTTATTTACAACAAAGTGTAAAATAAGTTTGTAGAGTCAGTCGAGTCGTGAGTGAACTACTAAAAAGAAAACATACCTTGAAATATTTCGCGTAGTGGCTGGACGGGCAAAAGTTCAAAAAATTCAAAAAATTGGGGCTGGAAAACTGCAATTGGGCAGCGGTCGCTGGCGACGAGTCAGGACGTTCCTAGTTAGTGCTCAGCTGGCCGCTGCGGTCGTTGGGGAGAGTCAAGAACCTGCGAAAATTTCAATCAACACAAAAATGAAAATTAAACTAAAAAATTACTTAAAAAAACTTAAGAAAAGACTGGAAATAAATGGTTGGGTTGCCTCCCAACAAGTGCTTATTTTTCATCATTAGCTTGACGTTTTTTGAAGTTCATGACTTATCCCCATCGTAGGAATTCCGTTGGGATGCCTTTGTACCTACAAATTCGCAATGTGAGCATGGAATGAAGAAAATTGTAGTGGTATACAACACATAATATTTGGCACTCCCCCAAACTCGAACCAAATCAAGGCGTAAAAATAATCATAAACAAGACCAATTAATCTACCTTGATTCAAAAATCATCCTCCCATCATGATCTCTATCCCCCAATAATTTGCAAGAAATTTCAACAATAGACCAAGAACGTGCAAAACAATTTAAGCTAAAAAAATATACACAAGTCATGCAAGATAAAATAGTCTCACAATGCTATGAACATGAACTATGCGTATCAACAATCAAGTCAAAGGGGATATTCAAATTTCATCCATAAAAAGAAGCTAATTCAAGCATACCCAACAATGATACCCAACAATGATTAATTCCAACAAATCCAACTAACAATTTATCACAAGTATATCATCCCCCATCACACTCCAATTCAAACTACAAAAATTTTTACCCACAACAAAGTCATTTCCCCTACGCTATTTATTTTGCGGCAGATTACTTATCGAGACTCTTGGATAGACTTATTCTGGGAAAAGATGATATGATGTATCGAACAACCAGGTATTCCTTCGGTGTTTCCCACTTGGCATATGCGGATGATATTATAATTTTTTTGCAGGCCCAGAGGTCGGCCATATTGAAGATCTAGAGTGTCTTAATCACTATATGGAGGTCTCGGGGCAGAGGGTGAATGTGGGAAAAAGCTGCTGCTTTGTAGATGAGAAATTTGATTCTTGGGCTGCAGAAATTACAGAGGCTAGTGGGTATCAGCATGGGAGCTTACCTTTTACTTATTTAGTAGTCCCCATCTATCGAGGTCGCAAACGTACTAATTTGTTCATGTTCATCCGAGACAGAATCTCTGAGAGAATTCACAGTTGGAGCCATAGGCAGTTATGGTTTGGGGGTCGGTTGACCTTGATAAAAAAGTGTCCTTGGAGCAATCCCGAGCCATATTTTTCAGGCTTTGGAGCCTACAAGAGGGGCCATGAAGAAGATTGAGCAGGTCCTTGCGAGGTTTCTTTGGGGCTCATGCTACACGGCAAGTAAAACTCACTGGATCAAATGGGAGAGAGTTTGCTTGCCAACAGATGAGGGAGGTCTCGGACTCAAACGTTTGGCAGATGAAGTGGTGGCCTTTATTATCAAGATGTGGTGGAGATTTCAAGAGCAGGAATCCCTTTGGGCTAGTTATATGCAGTGTAAATATTGTTCTTTTTTCTTCCCACCGGTGCTGACTAAGTCTAAAAGGTTTAGCCCGATGTGGAGAAGAATGTTTAAGGTAGGTCAGAAAACTCGTGGTTTTGTTAGATGGGTTCTAGGTGAGGGGAGGATCTGTTTCTGGTATGATACATGGCTCTCAGACGTTCCTTTAGTAATCTATGTGGAGGAGGGAGCAGCTCTACATCCACAAAAGGTGAGTGATTTCTGGTGTGGAGAGCAGTGGGATAAGGAGGAGCTTTGGCGTTTGAATAAGGAGTGGGGCGTGCCGGCTGAAGTGATAGAGCAGATCCTGCAGACTCCTTTTGACAGAGGGGAGAAGGATAGAGGGAGATAGGCTGTCACGCCCAACGGGAATTTCTCAGTAGCTTCGGCATGGGATTTTGCTAGACGTAGAGCGGAGAAAAAAGAGGTGCATAAGTCCAATTGGAACAAGTGCATTTTGTCAACAATCTCTGTCTTTCAGTGGAGGCTTCTGGCCAACAGAGTTCCAGTTGATGCGAGATTCCAATGGAGGGGAGTCTCCTTGGCCTCGAAGTGCAGATGCTGCAATAAGCCGAATGAGGAGTCAAGATTGCACCTCTTCGTTAATGGTGATGCAGCAAGAAAGGTGTGGAGACACATTGCAAAGTGGTTTCCACAAGCTCCAGAGTTTGAAGAGGAAGGAGTCAATATTTGTAGCACCCCGAATTTTTGCGACTTATTTTGTTTTATTAATGGGGATGTTGATTAGAAAAAATTCGTTTATGGAATTTGTTTTCTATGTGATTGAGTTAACGATGTGAAATTAGTTGTTGTGAATTATGTAGAATAATGTGATTTATTTTCCAATGTGTGAATTAAATTAAATGGGATCATGCGTATTTGTTATAGTCATTTTGTTGAAATTTTCGGCCCTCCTATTTAGTGGAAATAATATTTTCTCTCTTGAATTTAATTAATTATTTTGGGATATTTATCCAAATTAAATCCAAACCAAATTATCCCTAAATTATTCTACATGATTCCCGACCTTTGCCCCATTCCTTGAAATTTTTGAAATCCCCTATTATTTTATGAGAGGAATTATTTTGTAGATTTAATTAGTACTTTATTTATTTCCTTCCTAGAATTAAAGTCCAATTAAATCTGTCCATATCCTATTTTAATTAGGATTTGACTCTTTCCTTCTTTGAGACCTTATTATTTTCGACCCCTCCTTTTTTTAAAGGAATTAATAGTTTGTTCCTATGTTGTGGGATCCCTCATATCCAAATAAATATCAAATTAATTCCTATGCCTAATTCATTGGGGATTTGAATATGTTTCTTTTATTTCTCCCCATATTACACGCCCCCTCCCTCCCTTCCAACTTTTTTTGATTTGTCTTGTTACCTTATTTATGAGATACTCAATATATTTTTACCTACTTTGTGAGTATATTTCTCTCCAAGTAAATACCTAATCAATTTCTATGCTAATTAAATAACCAAATTTTCGAAACCCCTCCCCCCCTCACTACACGCCTATTTTTATTAATTGTGGAACTTATTCATTGACTTCTATTTTATTCTCCCACAATTTTAATTGTTTTATTGAAGTGTGAGATTAATCCTAGAATATAAAAAGGAACAACCCTAACTCTAGCCCCCATTTCACACGCCTCCCTCCCACTCTCCTTCCACACGCCTCTTCTCCCTCTCACTCAATCCTTCACAAATTCTTCGTTCTTGCTTCGTTTTGGAGTTGGAAACTCAAGATCCATCGAAGAATCAACCAATTGTCCTTCCTACCGTTTGTTTTCAAGAGAAAGGTATAATTTTTGATCCACCTTTCCCCTTCATGTGTATAGTTGAGTGGAGAATCGTAAATCTAAGAGTTAATTGGTTGGGAAGGATGGTTGCACAAGAATGTGTGTGTGTGTGCGTGTATGTACGTGTGTGTGTAAGTGTGTTGATGAATCAATTGTGAATGTTATGTGTGATTAGGAAAGCATGGTGGTAATTTCGTTTTTGAAGCATGAATATGTGTTGGAAGCATGAATATGTATGTGTGAGTGTATGATAGACAAACTAGGGTTTGTGAATGTTGAGCATGAAAACTGTTGTGTACGGACAGTGGGTTCTAACGAGTTTTTGACCAATCAAACGATCTCTTTTTGACCCGAATTTTTAACTGAATGAAGTTTTGGATGTCTTCTATGTTGTGTCAAAATTCCAACTTCAATTGATACGGATGAATATTTAACGAATATTTCAATTGAACTGCGCAGTCCTGCCAGAATTTATGTTCCGTCCAGTGGGTTTCGTTTTTGTTTTGACTGATCAAATGATATGATTTTGGTGTGAAATTTTAAATGGATGAACCTTTATGTGTCTACTGTGTGGTGACCAAATTTTAGCTTCAAATGTTATCGGATGGAATTTTAATGATTTTTACAAAACGACTGCGTTGTTCTGTTAAATTCTGTTTTGTTGAAATAATCATTGTTGACAAGTTTAAATGAAGAACATGATACATGTGTGAGTAAGGAACTTATCCTATGATGTGATTATGTTATGTGTTGCACATTGATGTATGCTAAAGGGAACGTTTCAGTTATGATGGTGAACAATTATGATAGGCAATGTGAGAAAATAATGAAAGGAACGATAGAGCATGCATGATTAATATGTTGGTAGAAAACTGATTGTATTATGTGTTATGATGTTGACAAGGGTTGTTGTGCGTGCGTGGGTACAAAGAGCAAGAGTTGCATTTAAGTTGTGAACTGTGTGGTATAAGCAAGCGAGGTGGGCTTTCTTTTTCTAAACTCTTTTACGCCCTCAAAAGTATGATTATGGTGGAATAAGTGTGGTTTAAAGTGTTATGTCATGTCATGTTTGTTTTGATGATGAGATTGTTTCCTGATGCCTAGTTTGTTGAGCTTGCTTCATTAGGCTATAGGGCTATGTTAGACGAATTTGGGTCTGAGTAGGGCTGCAAACCCTATCAGGCTGTGTACACAGAGGGGATCGTGAGCCGTCCTTGCTAGTTGGCCGGTCTTGTGGGTGAAAAGTGTGGCCACACTTTCGTAGCACTATTGAAAGAGGATGTGATTGAATGATTGTTGAGAAAGTGGGGAGATTGTTTTGACTGGCCAGTTTATGAAATTGTTTTTTTGTGATACTCGATGATATTTCTTTTCTAAATGTAAAACTCGAGTTCACTATGGTATGGATGACATAACTTTTATCAAATGCTTTCGGCATGAGCCCACTGAGTATATTAAGTATTCAGCCCTACATGTGTTTTCCCTATGTGCAGGTAGAGCAGTGATGTTGCGGCAGATGTTGAGTCGGACTTTAAGAATTTATCGATGCGTCGTGTCTGCATACATAGGCGTCATCCTATGACTCTCTTTAGATAACTTATTTCTGTTTCCTCGTTTGAATTTATTTTTCTAAAAGTCTTCAATTTTACCCCATACTGTTTTATGACATTAAATACTTTGAGACATTAATTTGCTGCTTAACTATTTAAATGATTAAAATATTTCTTTTGAAGTTTGATCGATTTTCTTGTTAAATGTTGCCTTTTATTGTTTCCCCCATTTCTTCTCCGCTTCTTAGTTCCTCCCCTAGTCACGAGTTCCCCGTCTTTACTATCCTTAGTAAGGGCGGTCATGACAGAGTGGTATCAGAGCTCTTGGATGTGTATGGGCAGGCTGATGTAGAAGTGGCTGCATGGTGCGATCTGATCAGTAGTCAAGGGTTAACTGACGAAGAGGGAGCAATTTAGGATTTATGTCAAAAATCAGAATGTATTGGAGCCGCAGGGGCTCAGCTACCAGCCAGTGCAGATGAACTTTCAGATGAAGAGTTAGAGAAGGAGGGGGATGCTGCAATGAGCATTTTACCAGCTGACACAGTTCCTTCACAAGTTCAATTGAAGAAACTGCCAGCAACACTGAAGTATGCTTTCTTAGGGGAAGAAAACTCGTACCCGGTGATCATTAGCAGCAGCCTTACGAAAGAACAAGAGGCAAGACTACTGACCGTTCTAGGCAAGAACAAAAAAGCAATTGGATGGAGCCTTACAGATCTGTTAGGGATAAGTCCCGATGTCTCTACGCATCATATCAGACTAGAAGAAGGAGCGAAAGCACATCGAGATTCACAGAGGAAGGTGAACCCCAACATGCGGGAGGTAATATTGAAAGAAATCTTGATAGCGAGATTCGCAGATCTGTTATTGGGAATTATCTATTCGGTACTCGATAGCAAGTGGGTCAGCCCCGTCCACATGGTCCCAAAGAAGTCAGGGATTCAAGTGGTTCAGAATGAAAGAAATGAGCTGATACCAACAAGGCTAGTCACTGGTTGGCGGATGTGCATTGACTACCGCAAACTGAACTCCGCAACCAGGAAAGACCACTTCCCCATACCATTCATCGACCAGATGTTGGAGCGACTGGCTGGGAAGAAGTACTTTTGTTTTTAGATGGGTACAACGAGTATTTTCAAATCTACGTGGACCCTGAAGACCAGGACAAAACCACCTTTACTTGCCCATTTGGAACTTACGCGTACAGACGCATGCCATTCGGTCTTTGCAACGCTCCAAGAACATTCCAACGATGCATGATGAGCATATTTTCCGATCTGATCGAGGAGTGCATAGAGATATTCATGGATGACTTTACAGTCTACGGGGACTCTTTCGAATCATGCCTTCATCACTTGGACATAGTTTTGGGGAGGTGTCAAGCAAAGAGCCTGGTTTTGAATTTTGAGAAGTGTCATTTCATGGTCACAGAAGGGATCGTCCTAGGACACGTGGTGTCAGAGAGAGGTATACAGGTGGATCAAGCCAGAGTGGACGTCATTTCCAAACTTCCATTCCCTACTGACCAGAATGGAATAAGGGATTTTCTGGGGTATGCAAGATTTTATCGACGATTTGTAAAGGACTTTGCCAAAATAGCCCAACCCCTTACCAGACTTCTTCAAAACGAAGTGGAGTTCGTTTTTGATGAACAGTGCAAGTCTGCTTTCAACCTTCTCAAGGAAAAGCTGATATCCCCAACAATCATCCGAGCCCCTGACTGTGAGCATCCTTTTGAAGTGATGTGTGATGCCAGCGATTATGCAGTGGCAGCTGTTCTAGGTCAGAAGATCGAGGGAAAAAGGTATGTGATCTTCTATGCATCTAAAACATTGAATCAAGCTCAAAGGAATTACGACACCACTGAGAAGGAGATGCTAGCTGTGGTGTACTCATTCGAAAAGTTTCGGCAGTACCTGTCGGGATCCAAGGTCATCGTCTATACTGACCATGCGGCCATTAAGTACCTGATTACCAAGAAAGAGTCAAAACCCCGCTTAATCCGATGGGTACTCCTGTTACAAGAGTTCTATTGGGAGGTGAAAGAAAAGAAAGGGGTCGAGAATAAAGTCACGGATCATTTGAGCAGGATAGTGCAAGATGGGAGCAACGAGGAGTAACATAGTCTAAGTGTGAGAAGTTTTAGTATCAGCATGTGTCGTTCTTGTTTTGGTATGTCTGTGAGTAAGCCATGCTAGTCATTACCTTTTCCACTTCACAGCCTTATCTGAGGGCAGACACTTGTGAAGTGGGAGGGGGGATGCAATGGCCAGTATGACATATGTGTATATGTGTAGTCTGTGTTTAGTGTTTGTGTAGTGTTTTTCTAGGTCTAGTTTTTTTTATACGTGTTGATTGGGATTAAAATTGAACTGTCTCGAGCTGACGGTGAGGGGAATTGAGGGAGATAGGACATGTTGGACAATGGAAATCACCCCCCTTAGTATCTCCTAGTCAGTACAGATGATGCAAGTATGAGAGAAAAACCCATCCTTAGAGACAAACGCAAAAGCCCTCTTAAAATGTGAGTTAAAAGCCTAAAGTGGAACCATTTTTCACCAAACTAGAAAAGAAAAGAGTGGCTGCCACATGATGCCTAGGGTGAGGTGACCGCTTGTGGCAAGACCTGAAGGCAGTAGGAAACCCTCCCACTTCCCAAAAAAAAACCACCTTTAGAACCTTTTTTTCTAGCCATATCTACACCCATATATAACCCCCTAGCCGCTGGGACTGTGTGTGTGCGAGGCATAAGGCAAGAAGGCAACTGGCCAGAAGGACATACAAGAAGAAAACCAACTGGAGAAGGAAATTGAGAAGCAAGGAGAAAAATGACCAGGAAGAGATTCCAGGCCCCCAAAAGATAAGAAGAAATAAGGGTGGCGAAGCCACATAAAGAATGTTGAAGAAAATGGTCGAAAACACTTGACGACAAAAAAAAAGAAAGAATAAGGGTGGCGAAGCCACAAAACGCTACTGACCAGTTGGAGACCAATATCAGAAAATGTCCAACCGAGAGAAGTAACAGCCGAAAGCTCAAATGCACACAGTTCTCCCACATCAAAATAAGTAGTAGTTTTTTAACCTTAGAGCCTTAGGAACAACCACCCCAAACACTGCAAACCAATAGCCCCGTTACAAGCCTTAAAGACCTTCAGAAGCCGCACGTGAAATCTAAATCCGAAGCATTTGTGGTTCAGCATTATGAGAGAATATAGTCCTAACATCCCTGGTGAGGAATGAGTGACTGAGCGAATCTAGTGTATGGCCGCGAGTATGGGTGATCTTGACGAGCAGATGTACTGACTGGGAAGGAAAAGGGGGGCGGCTGAAATTCAAGGCTGTCTAAGGCCGGATTGCACCTGATCCCAAGGGGAGGGATGGTTGAAAATATAGCCCGATTAATGTGTTTAAGTGTTTGTGTGTTTATGTGTTTTTCTTTTTTTGTGTCTTTCATGTATTTTTATTTGCATCAAGTTTAGAGTCTAGTTAAGGATATAGTCGGTCAGGGGTGTAACAAGGCTATAATTCGGCTTATTTCTTTTTTGTTTGTTCTTCACGCTTGAGGACAAACATGCGGTAAGTGTGAGCAGTTTGATATGTCGTATTCTAGGACTTAGTTACTGGTCAGTATAATGTGCATAATTGGATTATATCTGCAAAACAATTGCTAAAGTGTGTATGGAAAGGGTTCTAGTCAGTATGGAAAGAGTCGGACAACTCAAGTGAAAAGGGCATCAGAATGTTGCTATACTGACCAGTATGCATGCTAAAAAGTCTCGAGATGGAGAAGAAAGATTGCTGGGAAGATCAACCACAAACAAGGGCAAAAGAGTCATTACACGAAGAAAGTCTACCCTAAAAATCAAGGGCATGCCTCCATATAAATAGAAGCCACTTGAAGAGAGAAGGCATCATCAATTTTAGGACCTCTACACCTAGTTAGAATTCTCTCTCGGTGGATCATTCCTTTCAGCATTGTCCTACATCTTCTCGTTCCTCGCCACAACAATGGTCACCTGAAGTTCACCAGTTCATCGGAGTTCCATATTATCTCGTTCCAGCCAGTTCGTCGCGTTGTGACAGTCGTTTCATCTCCCAGAGTGGCAAATCAATCTTTAATTGCTTTTGTAGTTAATCTTACTTGTTTTTCTTACGTTGGATCTGTTGCATTTTCAATACTTGCTAACTTTGAAGTGCTTTGGTTGAGATCCAGACGTTTAATTACTATGAAGTTGTTTTTGTGCATCGGTTTCTGTTTGATTGAGTTTCTTTCTGCCTAGATAGTGTAGATCTAGTTGCTACTGTAATTTCCAAGTGTTGAATGCATATTTTCATTTCTAGGTTGATCGTTCTGAGTTTGTGAATTGAGTTTGATGTTAGATTTAGATTTGAGTGTTAAGTGCGAAGGCTTAGTTCACGTGATTTCTGCCACCTTGCATGCTACCCAGTGAGCGTAATTTCAGCTTCGCTAGTTTAATCTTTTGATTTGGAATTTTAATTGTTAGATTTGTTTTCGTGAGTTGTTAATTTGAAACGCTCGTTGATGAATTCTGGGTTTGTTGATCTGAGTTTATTCATGTGGAAGAAGATAACACCTACATCTAAGTTTGGGACCACTTTTGCTTTTTAGTTACCTTTTGCTTTTGTCCTGTACTTTTCTCTACATTTTTCTGCTGGTACCCTACAGATCTGTCAGCCTAGTCACCTAACTACCACTTATTCTCTGATATTCCGTTTAGCCTTTTATAGTAACTCGTACCCTCTAGATATTTTTTGAAACATAATGTTCCCTCAATCTCACGTACACAGCTACTTGTTACTCATCTTTCACACCTCCTAGTCAGTAGTGTACCACCTTAATTTCCAGTCTAGATAGAATCTCAACCCAAAGTGTGTAGCTAACCAACAATTCCAGAATATCACCATAATTACCAAAGCGCATTCATCTCTGTGGGATTCGACCCTTACATACACTATACTAGTCAGTAGAAGTGGGTTGGCGAATTATTGATACCAGGTTCAGGCTTAGCTGGGACTTCCATCCTTATCAGTAGGATACATTCTTTGCTTGACGCGACACCTGCTCAAACCTGCTCTTTCAGTCTTCATTGATGATGTGTTGGAATACTCGAAGAACGAGGAGGAGCATGCATGGCACCTGCAAAACATGTTGGAAACATTGTGGAAGGAATAACTTTATGCCAAGTTTAGTAAGTGTGAATTTTGGTTGAATAAAGTGAACTTTCTTGGTCATATAGTGACGGCCGATGGAATTCAAGTGGACCCAGCGAAGGTCGAGGCTGTGCAAAACTGGAAATCGCCGAAAATGCCGAGTGAAATTCGCAGTTTCGTGGGATTGGCGGGATACTGCCGACGCTTCATTGAGGGATTCTCTAAAATTGCGAGACCGATGACGCAACTGTTGAAGAAGGGAGTCAAAGTTGATTGGACGCCGGAATGCGAGGCGAGTTTCCAACTTTTGAAAGATAAATTGACTACCGCCCCTGTTCAAGCGATGCCGGAACCTGACAAGGACTTCGCTGTCTGTACTGACTCATCGAAAGTAGAACTTGGATGCGTGTTGATGCAAGATGGGAAGGTGATAGCATATGCTTCCCGGCAATTGAGGCCGAACGAGCTGAACTTCCCGACTCATGACTTGGAGCTAGCAGCAGTAGTGCACGCACTAAAGATTTAGAGACATCATCTCTATGGAGTGAGATGTGAGATTTATACGGATCAAAAGAGTCTCAAGTACTTCTTCGAACAGAAGGAGCTGAACATGCGACAACGAAGTTGGCTAGAGATCGTGAAGGATTATGACTGCGGTATTCACCATCACCCGGGCAAGGAGAATGTAGTGGCTGATGCTTTGAGTAGGAAGAACCAACCTCAATTGGCTTCTTTTCTAACTCAAGATGAAGCGTTGATCTGTGATTTCGCTAGGATGCAATTGGAGATAGTGAAAGCACCCGAGACAAGACAGTACGAGGAAGAATATTGATGCTAGTAATTGAGCCAGACTTAAGAACTAAGATCATAGAAGCTCAACGACGTGATGAGAATTTGGAAGAGACGCGTGCGAAGGTGAGGACCGAGAAACGTGACCACTTTCGTGAGGAGGCGGACAATGCTTTGACTTTCGATGGACGATTGTGTGTGTCGAACGATGAGGCGCTCAAAGATGAGATTTTGAGTGAAGCACACGACACGCCTTACATTGCTCACCTTGGAAGCACGGAGATGTATCGAGACTTAAAGCAACGTTTTTGGTGGAATGGAATGAAAGGGGATGTAGCATCGTTTGTGGAACGATGTCTAGCGTATCAACAAGTGAAGGCCTTACACCAACGACCGTATGGGAAATTGCAACCGCTCGAAATTCCCAAATGAAAGTGGGATCACTTGGCCATGGATTTAGTGACAGGTTTACCGAAGTCACAAAAGGGGAATTTGGGTGATCATTGATCGACTCACTAAAAGCTCGTACTTCTTACCAATTAGAATTACCTATGGATCGGATAAGTTAGCTAAGCTCTACGTGAGTGAGATTGTACGTTTGCATGGAATGCCAAAGACCATTGTGTCCGATTGCGATACGAAGTTCACGTCAAAATTTTTGATGAGTTTGCAACGGGAGCTAGGCACGAAGTTGAACTTTAGCACTGCTTATCACATGCAATCTGACGGACAGTCGGAAAGGAAGATTCAAACACATGAAGATATGCTGCGAGCCGTTGTCCTAGACTAAGAGGAAAGTTGGGAAACTGTTCTGCCTTTGGTTGAATTCGCCTACAACAATAGTTATCAAGCAACGATTAACATGGTGCCGTATGAAGCCCTGTATGGTAGGAAGTGTCGATCCCCACTCTACTGGGATGAGGTTGGTGAAAGAAGGATGTTAGGACCCGACGCTATCAAGGAGATGACCAAAATTGTGCATCAAATCCGTGCAGGGATCAAGGAAGCTTAAGATAGGCAGAAGTCGTATGCTGACGTGCCTCGAACGGAGATCAAATTCAATGTTGTTGACAAAGTCTTCTTGAAAGTATCCCCGTCGAGAGGAGTTATGAGGTTTGGAGGGAAGGGCAAAATTGAAACCACGTTTTGTAGGGCAGTACGAGATAATTGATGAAGTAGGTCCTGTAGAGTATCGTTTGGCCTTACCTCCTAGTTTTGGGAATGTGCACAACGTGTTCCATGTGTCGCAGTTGCGCAAGTACGTGTTAGATTCCAAGCATGTGATTCATCAAGAAGAGGTTGTCCTGACCCCGACATGAGCTACGAGAAGAGAACCGAAGCAATCCTAAATTGAAAGGTGCAAGAGTTACGAAATAAGTCAATGGCATCAGTGAAAGTGTTGTGGAAACCCCATGGTCCCGAGGAAACCACGTGGGAGTTAGAAGATAGGATGAAAGAAAAGTACCCCGAATTGTTTATATGAGACGATCAAATTTCGGGATGAAATTTCTATTAAGAGAGGAAGGATGTAGCACCCCGAATTTTTGCAACTTCTTTTGTTTTATTAATAGGGATGTTGATTAGAAAAAAATCATTTATGGAATTTTTTTCTATGTGATTGAGTTAACGGTGTGAAATTAGTTGTTGTGAATTATGTGGAATAATGTGATTTATTTTCCAATGTGTGAATTAAATTAAATGGGATCATGCATATTTGTTCTAGCCATTTTATTGAAATTTTCAGCCCTCCTATTTATTGAAAATAATAATTTCTCTCTTGGATTTAATTAATTTTTTTGGGATATTTATCCAAATTAAATCCAAACCAAATTATCCCTAAATTATTCTACATGATTTTCGACCTTTGCCCCATTCCTTGAAATTTTTGAAATCCCCCTATTATTTTATGAGAGGAATTATTTTGTAGATTTAACTGGTACTTTATTTATTTCCTTCGTTGAATTAAAATCCAATTAAATCTCTCCATATCCTATTTTAATTAGGATTTGACTATTTCCTTCTTTGAGACCTTATTATTTTCGACCCCTCCTTTTTTTAAAGGAATTAATAGTTTGTTCCTATTTTGTGGGATCCCTCCTTTCCAAATAAATATCAAATTAATTCCTATGCCTAATTCATTGGGGATTTGAATATTTTTCTTTTATTTCTCCCCATATTACACGCCCCCTCCCTCCCTTCCTACTTGGAGATTTTTGATTTGTCTTGTTACCTTGTTTATGGGATACTCAATATCTTTTTGCCTACTTTGTGAGTATATTTCTCTCCAAGTAAATACCAAATCAATTTCTATGCTAATTAAATAACAAAATTTTCGAAAATCCCTCCCCCACACTACACGCCTATTTTTATTAATTGTGGAACTTATTCATTGACTAATCCTAGAATATAAAAAGGAAAAACCCTAATCCTAGCCCCCATTTCACACGCCTCCCTCTCCCTCCCCCTCTCCTCCCACACGCCACTTCTCCCTCTCACTCAATTCTTCACAAATTCTTCGTTCTTGCTTCGTTTTGGAGTTGGAAACTCAAGATTCATCAAAGAATCAACCAATTGTCCTTCCTACCGTTTGTTTTCAAGAGAAAGGTATAATTTTTGATCCACCTTTAATTGATAATGGATGAATTTTTAACGAATATTTCAATTGAACTACGCAGTCCTGCCATAATTTGTTTTCCGTCCAGTGGGTTTCGTTTTTGTTTTGACTGATCAAAAGATATGATTTTGGTGTGAAATTTTAAATGGATGAACCTTTATGTGTCTACTATGTGGTGACCAAATTTTAGCTTCAAATGTTATCGGATGAAATTTTAATGATTTTTACAAAAATACTGCGCTGTTCTGTCAGATTCTGTTTTGTTGAAATAATCTTTGTTGACAAGTTTGAATGAAGAACATGATACATGTGTGAGTAAGGAACTTATCCTTTGATGTGATTATGTTATGTGTTGCACATTGATGTATGCTAAAGGGAACGTTTCGGTTATGATGGTGAACGATTAGGATGAGCAATGTGAGAAAACAATGAAAGGAACGATAAGGCATGCATGATTAATATATTGGTAGAAAACTGATTGTATTATGTGTTATGATGTTGACAAGGGTTGTTGTACGTACGTGGGTACAAAGAGCAAGGGTTGCATTTAAGTTGTGAACTGTGTGGTATAAGCAAACGAGGTGGGCTTTCTTTTACTAAACGAGGTGTTATGTCATGCCATGTTTGTTTTGATGATGAGATTGTTGCCTAATGCCTAGTTTGTTGAGCTTGCTCCATTAGGCAATAGGGCTATGTTAGACGAATTCGGGTCTGAGTAGGGCCGCAAACCCTATCAGGCTGTGTACACAGAGGAGATCGTGAGCCGATCTTGTTAGTCGGCCGGTCTCGTGGGCGAAAAGTGTGGCCACACTTTCGTCACACTATGGAAAGAGGATGTGATTGAATGATTGTTGAGAAAGTGGGGAGATTGTTTTGACTAGCCAGTCTATGAAATTGTGTTTTTTTGATACTCGATGACATTTCTTTTCTAAATGTAAAACTCGAGTTCACTATGGTATGGATGACATAACTTTTATCAAATGCTTTCGGCATGAGCCCACTGATTATATTAAGTACTCAGCAGTGATGTTGCGGCAGATGTTGAGTTGAGCTTTAAGAATTTATGGATGCGTTGTGTCTGCATACATAGGCGTCATCCTATGACTCTCTTTAGATAACTTATTTCCGCTGCCTCGTTTGAATTTGTTTTTCTAAAAGTCTTCCGTTTTACCCCATACTATTTTATGACATTGAATACCTTGAGATATTAATCTGCTGCTTAACTATTTAAATGCTTAAAATATTTCTTCTGAAGTTTGATCGATTTTCTTGTTAAATGTTGCCTTTTATTGTTTCCCCCATTTCTTCCCCGCTTCTTAGTTCCTCCCCTAGTCACGAGTTCCCCGTCTTTACTATCCTTAGTAAGGGCGGTCATGACAATATTGATGCCCGACTTCGATGGTGGCAAAGACACTCGCATCCCCGACAGAAAAGCCATGTTTGTCTCATTGTGCCTTGTCTCATATTTTGGTTTATTTAAACAGAAAGAATCGACTGTGTTCATAGAGAGAATAAGTTTTTGGTGGAAAATGTGATTAGAAAGGTGGACAGCTATTTATGAAACCTGGTGCTGTCAAAAGTTTTAGGGCCAGACCAATGTGAAGATAGCTGCCCAGGGGAAGAGTTTTTGTCAGCTTCTTCAGGCAGGAGACGGCCGAGGAGAGTGGGGAGGGTTCAGTGGAGACCGCCTGACCCCGACTGGATAAAAGTTAATACGGATGGAGCCTTTCAATCTTCATCTCGGTCTTCGGAATGAGTGGTGCAAAACCAGTTTGGGGATATTGTGGTGGCCTTTGCAGCAAATGTAGGGGTGGCTTCGGGGCTGGAGGCAGAAATGGCAATGATTTTGATGGGAATCTCTCTTGCCAAACACCATGAAAATCACATTTGGCTGGAAACAGATGCGGAGTTGATTGTGGGTTGGATCAATTCCTCGCAGCTTGGTGCAGATATTGTGCGACATACATTGGTAACGATTAGAGCAAAATTATGAGGCATTAGATGGAGAGTGTCTTACATTCCGAGAGAAGAAAATATGGCGGCTGATTTTTTGGCGAACTTTAGGAGAGAAATATCGGATATGCGGATTTTCCATGAGGATTCCGAGCCTGCGAGGGTAAAAGCTTTTTGTAGTTTGGATAGTATAGGGATGCCTAGCTTCAGGTTTTGATAGTTTGTTTGTTTTCTTGGTTGGTTGATGTTTGTTGTTTCTTTGTTTTTTTGCCAAAGATGATCCACTTTTGGGAGAGTCTCTTGTAAATTATTCGGTTGATGATATATATGGGATAAGGGTCCTACTTAACCCTCCACCGTGAAAGTGTTTATAAAAAAAAGTATATCATCCCCCATCACACACCAATTCAAACTACCAAAATTTTTACCAACAATAAAGTCATTCAATGGAAGAATTCAAGATCAATGCTCAGAAACTATAAGAAGAACATACCTTGCATTGGTTGAAAGTTGAGCACAAGAACAATTTGATAGAATCCAAAGAATTTGAGTAGGTGAGCGAATTTGAAGTGTGTGTGTGTGTGAATAATATGAAGAAATAGAATTTAAAGTGAGGTGAAGTGGATGGTAGGGTTAGAAAAAAAAATGAAATAAGGAAAAGAGGAAACATACCTTAAATAAATTTTTTAAACAAAAGAGATTTTAAAAATGAAATAAACTGAACAAAAAAGTTTTTTTATTAATGTGCAAACTGCACGAAAATTAAGAAAAAACAAAAATAATGAAAATAAAGAAAAACGAGTTGGGTTGCCTCCCAACAAGCGCCTTTGTTTTAAGTCGTTGGCTCGACATGAAGCGACCCAACTAGGTGGGCGGACCGACGACCCTAGTGCTGAGCATCGCGAATGGGGCCAATTAGTGCTCATCATTTTCCACCGTTTGAATTTCCCTTTCGAGGTCTTGATCACATAGATTTCGGGGTCGACTTGCGGTTGAGTCTTCATCTTCCTTTTCTTGGGTTTTTGCTGCGAAGGAGCCTTAGTAAGCTTAGGCTTGCCCTTTTTAGGAGCTTGAGGTAAAGTGTTAACAACGAAAATAGAAGGGTTAGAAAGATCTTCCCCTTCTGGTGGCTATAAGGATTTGACGTGTCGGTCGTCATGACCACCATGGATTCATGCTCCATCTTAGCTCATTGCGCCTCTTCATACTTAAGCATCACGCTCTCAATCTTGTAGGTGGATCTGCAATAGTTGTCACTAATCGCGATATCGCCCCTACCTACATCAATAAGAACTTTGCATGTGGCTAGAAAATCTCTGCATAAGATTAGAGGTATATTTTTATCTACTTTCATATCAAGAATAATGAAGTCGGCAGGGAAAATGAAATCGTCTACCTTTACCAATACATCCTTGATCATGGCCATTGTTTTGATTGCGGTGTTATCGGCCAACCTTATAATCACATACGATGTTTTTAGTGGTCCGATGTTGAGCTTTTCATAGTACTTCAATGGCATGATGTTTATGCTTGCTCCTAGATCGCAGAGAGCCTTGTCCACCTTTCCTTGCACAATTAAGCACCTAATGATGAACTGGCCGAGATCTCTTTGCTTCACGGCTTTCTCTTTTTGACTAATTGCGCTGTAGTGATGAGGCAACTTGAGATCGCCTTTGGTAAGCTTCTTATTTTTCATCACGGCCTCCCTTAGTAGCTTAGCATACCTAGGAATTTCCTGCAACTGTTTGGCAGCGGCCCGCTGAAAAGGAAGTACAATCCCATTGTGCCGCACGAGACCATCTTTGGTGGATGCTTCTGGCTGTTCGGCAGCGGCCCGTTGCAGCGTGTGCAACGGTCTGCTGGGCATCGGGCAGACTCCAGAACTCATCCCGGAGGTGCTGACTTCTTCCGTTTTCTGCTTTGCAACCCACTTTTTATTGGTGTCGGCCACTTGTGCTGCTGCCTTTGCCTTGCCCTCCTCTATCTTTTGTTCGACTTGGTCCATTTGATTCATTATGTTGGTGATGGCAGTGGCAATAGTGTTGATTCCGGCCTCGAGGTTGTGCAATCTTGCTTCAACGACCCCAATCTTGGTGTCATTGGTCTTTCTGTCTTGCACTAGCACTTCCAAAATTTCATTATCCATTGGTCGTACTTTTCCTCCTTTATGGGCTCAACTACTCTACCTTTGCTCAAATTAAATCCTGTAGAGGGTTGCAAAAAATTATTGTTAGGATAGGAAAGGTTGGGATGAAGACGGTTCCTATTGTAATTATTGAAATTATCATCCCCCTGGCTAGGGCGATAATTGTTGTTGTAAGGCCTATTGGGACCGCCTCCTTGTTGCACATAGTTGACATCCTCGATAGGAGCGGGAGGAGTGTGGGTTTGGTGACCGCAATGACGGAGGTCGGTGGGACCAGATCCTCTCTTCTTGATGTGTCCATTTGGTCTACCCACACTCTGAGCTCGGCCAATTCCTTTGCAAAGGAGCTCTCTTCGGCCTCATTGATGGCTGCTACCCTTAGTGAGTTGTGCCTTTCCTTCGACCACCCCCTACTATTGGTGGCGAACTCCTCTATCACCGCCATGGCATCCGCTCCACTTTTCCGCAAGAATCCTCCGTTGGCCCCTAAATCCAACATTACACAAATCTTTTCATTAAACCATTATAAAGTATGCCTACCTGATGCTCCACGGTGAAACCGTGGTTAGGGCATTTGCGGAGGATGCCTTTGAAGCGAGCAACAGCTTCGTAGAGGGGCTCGTCGTGGCCTTGCATGAATTGGAAAATTTCACTCTTCAACTTCAAGATGGTGCCTGGCGGGTAATATTTGTCGAGGAAAGTTGCCACTATATCCTTCCACGTGGAGACTTGCTCTGTGGGTAGACACTCAAACCACTCTTTAGCAGAATCAATTAATGAAAAAGGAAAGAGTCTTACCCTAATGGCGTCGTCGTCGACGCCATTCAACTTCAAGGTGTTCGCAATCTCCATGAACTTCGAAAGGTGGCGGTTTGCATCTTCTGAGGCCCTACTTGCAAAAGGATGCTGCTCAACCATTTGTAAAAGGGGTATTCGCAGTTCAAAATTATTAGCATCGACACGAGGGCCTTCGGGAAATGAACATATGCATAACATGTAAAATCTCCCTATTTTTCTTTTCTTGCTCCTCACGGGCAGTCTTTTCATCCATCAAGTGCTTCACTAAGATCTGCAGCTTCTCTAACTCAACTCTTGTCTCGTCCTCCATTGTGTTTCGGTCACTTCTTATTTTCCTACATGTCCTTTCAATTTCAAGATCGAGCAGCTCTAATATGTTCTTCCCAGAACGCGTTCGCATACACAAACTGAAAGAGACAAAAACAAAAACAAACTAAAAATTAAAAACATAAAGCAATTAAAATCCAAAGTAGCAAATTCGTCCGTTTGAAGATATCAATCACGTAGTGAATGTTATCCCCGGCAACGGCTCCAAAAACTTGATTAACTTTTTATTAGCACTAAATAAACCTGCAAGTATACATAGTAGATCTAGTATAGCTAAAGGTCAGTACCAGGTTATCGAACACGGGACAAACAATCACAAATTGGCTATCTTCTACTAAGCTTCTTTCACTATGGAAAACTGAAGAATTTTGAAATTTGAAAATAAAAACAGTTTAAAAGAAAACAAACAACTAATTGCAAGTAATCAAAGAGATAAAATATGAAAGATAAGGGAATTCCAGGGATGTGCGTTCACAGTTATAGTTATACAAATTCCTACCACAATATTCTAGCACAGTTTGTACTTCGATAGAACGAGTCACATAAGTTTTGCCCATGCGGCACAAGCGTAGATTACTAACACTAGGGTTGTCAATCCTAAATCCGTAACTCCCAAAAGCTTCTAAGACCCTTGAAAATTCCTCTCTCTCAATTAACAATGTCGTTTTAGGGGAAGCTAATTGTAGAGTCTACTAAGTGGACCTAACTCGCCAACCTCCTCTCACAATTAAGTAGCAAGTTATATTAATTCATCACAGAATGTGTTGCTCAAACGTGAAGCATTATCTAACAACTTTGGGAAGAAACAAAGTAAAAACAAAACGGATATTAAATTGCAAAACGGAATTTTATAACCAAAGTCGTTACTAACACATCCCTAGAATCCTATGATTTTAGTTACACATGATAGAATAATCTAAAAACATAGATTGTAGGGAAAACAAAAAGAACGTAAGAACTAAAGCAAATAAAACCCAAAGGTTGAATCCTTGTAGCTCTTGATCTTCTCTTGATTCCTTCTTCAACCCCTTGCATTATGAAGAACTCTCAATTTTATACTCTAGAATTAATTGGCAAAAAGATGATCCATAATGAAGTGGTTTGAGGGGGTATTTATAGGGGAAATTTTGAGCAACAGAAAATAAGGTGAAAAGTGGCTAAGATTTGTAAATCTTGGGGAGAAAGTAGATCAATTTTGTGCGTCGCGTTTTCCCAGCGGGCCGCTGCACCTTGGCCAGCAGTCGCTGCGGGTTGATCCGTAGTCTCTGCCTCTCAAACAACGGTCGCTACACTTCATCCTAACGGTAGCTGGTGATGTACTTTTTACTAGCACCATAAATACCTGCAAGTATATAAAGTAGGAAAGTATAGCTAAAGGTTTGTACCGGATATCGATCATGGGAAAACAATCACAGATTGTCTATCTTCTACTAAAACTCAATTATTATTTGGAAAACCGAAAGATTTGAGAATTTTTGAAAATAAAGAATAATTGAAAACAATAAACAACTAATTGCAAATAAGTCACGAAGATAAAAGTATAGATATAAGGGAATTTCAGGGATGTGCGTTCACAGTTATGGTTGTACAAATTCTAACTACAACACCCTAGCACAGTTCGTACTTTGATAGAACGAGTCAACTAGCTTATGCTCATGCGATGCAAACGTTGATTACAAACAATAAGATTGTCAATCCTAAATACATAACTCCTAAAAGCTACTAAGACCCTTGAAAAGTCCTCACTCTCAATTAACAGTGTCGTTTTAAAGAAAGCTAATTGTAGTTAATATTAAGTGGATCTAACTGGCCAACCTCATCTCATGATTATGTAACAAGTTATATTAATTCTCACAGAAGGTGTCACTCCAACGTGAAGCATTATCCATTAACTTAAGGAAGAAACAAAGTAAGAACAAAACGGATATTAAATAGAAAAAAGAATTGTATAACCAAAGTCGTTAATAACACATCCTTAGAATCCTATGGATTTAGTTACACATGAAAGAATAATCTAAACACATAGATTGTAGAGAAGACAATGAGAACATAAGAACTAAAACAAATAGAATCCAAAGGTTAAATCCTTGTAGCCTTATGTAAACTTGAATCCTTCTTCAACCCCTTGCACAATGAAGTATTCTAGCTTTTTAACTCTGTAAAATATTTGGCAAAGAGAAGATCCTTTTTGATGAAGCATTGGGAGGTATTTATAGGGAGAAAATCACTCCTCTTCAAATAAGGAAAAAGATTACAAAACATGGTAAATCTTGGAGAAAGAGTAGGCAAATCTGCTCGTCGCTTTTTCCCAGCGGGCCGCTGCACCTTGGTCAGCGGTCGCTGCACTTTTTTCAGCGGTCGCTGGCTATCATCCCATGACTCTCTGGACTCTTTGTAGCGGTCAACACGCACTTCCCAGCGGTCGCTGGGCGTGTCTTGATCTTCATACACAACTTTCCCGGAGCGGGCCGCTACTAACTTATATATTGTATAAATTCCAAACTATGATATGAACTGTTAAAAATATCAACAAATAAAAAAATATTAGCAACAGAAAATGTCAACACAGTGTCAACACAATATCAACACAGTAACAACTGCGGATACTGTGTTGACATTTTCTGTTGCTACTATTTGTAATTTGTTGACATTTTCTAACGGTTCAGATCATTGTTTGGAGTTTATATAATATTTATAGTTTGCATTTGGTTGCATTTCAATTTGGATATATATATTTATTTTATATTGACATAAAATAAATAATTTACTTTTTAGAAATCAAAAAGAATAAAAGTAGAAGAAGACAGTACAAGATCCATGATTGATTTATCCACTCTACCTAAGGAGTTGCGCATAGTGTATCGTTATTATAATGCCTCTCATCAAGATGGACACAATATAATTATGCTACTCGATGAAGCCCTGTTCGGTCACGGGTGTATCCTTTTTGTACATCTTGAAGATGTCGAGCCTTTCTGTCTTGCGCGCCCAATATCTAATATGTGTATAGGTGTCTACATATGGTAAATTTCTTCCTCCCTCCGTCCGCCATTAAATGTCTCATTTTTCCTTTTTTGTCCGTCCGCCAATAAATGTCTCATTTCACTTTTACTATATTTAGTAAATGCAGCAAACATTCCACTAACTCATTCCACTCATATTTTATTATAAAACTAATACTCCCCCCGTCCATAGAAATAGGTCATATTTCCTTTTTCGTTCATCCCATATAAATAGCCATATCCATTTATGGTTACCTTTTTCTCCTTCTCTTTTACTTTATCATTTATGGGTCCCACCATCCACTACACAATTTCGACTACTCTTTCTCATTCTCTCTTACTTTATCAATTATACATTAAAACCCGTGCCAAACCCAAACAGTCTAATTCTATGGAGCGGAGGGAGTATATAAAAGTGGGTTCCACATTACAATAACATTTCTACCCAGTTTACTACATAAAGTCAAACAATTTCTTAAAACTTGTGCCAGTCAAATATGAGACATTTAATGACGAACGGAGCAAGTATTATATACTGTAGTTGGTTTGAATTTATTCTTGCAATTCATTAATCTTGTATTTATTTGTTGGTATTTATTTAAGAAGATGAAAATCACCAACAAGACCAATACGTTTAGATTTGTTGATCCTGCAAACATTGGACACACACCATCAACTATTAATGATGAGAAAATAATTAATGAAAGAATTGAAAGAAGAGCACTAGAATTGGAACGAAGGCTTATTGGTACATTACCCAATCAAACTGTCTTTTTTTTATGAATCAATGAATGGAATATAAAGACGAAAGTTAAAGTACAAGTAAGATACGGGCATACCCGAGGGGTACATGCCTAAAAGCTGAAGCTAAGTAGGCCGATGGGGGGGGTAAGTAACTCAAGGGAAAACGTACCCTTAGAGTCAGTATTACAATCTAGAAATCAAAAATAGAAACTACACATCGGTAAAGAGTACCCCATCCGATGTGTGCTTGTACTCGTTGCTACCGTCCACGTTAATGTGTGCTTGTACTCGTTGGGATCCTCACGACATGCTTCGGTAATTCCTCACGTACCCTTAGAAGTCTTCACGTTGGGATCCTCACGACATGCTTCGGTAATTCCTTCCGTCAATGTGTGCTTGTACTCGTTGCTACCGTCCACGTTACCCCAATGGATGTAGGGGTAGTGCCTCAATAAAACCTCCTAAAGATAAAACCCAATGGAAAAAAATCCCTAGGAGCAAAAAGAGTACCCCATCCCAAGTGCTCGGTTACTTGCTCATGCGGATAAAGGGAGTATAAAACTGAGTATGTTACCTTCTTCACCTCAAACACCAAGTGCTTGGGTTCAAATGCCGATCCATCAAAAATCAAGGCATTTCTGCCTCGCCACATCAGGCTGACCATTGCGATTAGTGCTAGTCTTCTAGCCTTTCGGATGATTGTCGCGCCGCTTCGTTCCTTGATCATCTACTTGATGGCACTCGGTATGGTGGCAATGTTCCTCCGCATTCCCAGCCAAGATTTGATCTCAGCCCAAACTGCAAAAGTCTTGTGGCATTTAAAGAAAAGGTGCTCTATGGACTCCGTGTGCGCCATGCACAAAGGGCAGCGTTGATCGATGTCCAAGTAGCCCAGTCTGTCCCTCGTTGGAAGTCGTCCTTTAAGAGCTTGCCAAGTACTGAATGAGTACTTTGGCGGGACAAACTCCTTCCACACGAATCTGTTCCACAGTCGCCGTTTGTCTTTCGGCCTGAACCACTCGTACGCCTCGACTGCTCCCTTGGTCCTGTACCACTGTCCCAGCATCTTCTCCACTTCTCTTCTCGGCTTGTCGGCAAGCAATTCATCTCGGATTTCAAGCAGCCTCTTGAAGAATGGTTAGTCCCACGATCTTGCCGTCCATTCCCACAGCGTCCTGTTTTTGTGAAACTCACTATGGATCCATTTGATCCAAAGGAAATCCTTCTTCACGTGAATGTTCCACAAGTTCCGAGCAAGTAGAGCCTTGTTCCACGCCCCGAGGTCCCAAAATCCAAGCCACCCATCATTCTTCGGTCGGCAGAGATCCTTCCAAGACACCGGGGGTATTTCATACCCCAAAGGAACTCACGACTGATGGAAATGATCCGATCCCTCACGTTTGCCGGCAGGGGAAACACTTGTAGCCAGTAGCACTAGACTCCCTGCAAAACTGCAAAACAGAGCGCACAAGTTCAGATTTACCAGCATACGATAGGTTCTTACCTGTCCATTTTTTGGTGAGGGATGTGATCTTGTCGATGAGCGGCGTGTAGTAAATGATGTTGAGCTTGCTCGACGCGAGGGGCACTCCCAAGTACTTCACCGGCAAGGAACCCAACGGGAAGCCAAAGATGCTCTTGATCTCTTCCAAGTCCCGTGTTGGTAGCTTGCCACCTGAAAAAATGTTAGATTTATCCTTATTGATCTCCAAGCCCAAGCAGCCCGAGAATTCCTCCATAGCATCCACCAAGATCTCCATGGACATGTAGTCGCCCCTACTAAAACGCATAAGGTCATCTGCGAAGGCTAAGTGAGTAATCTTTCCTCTCGCACATTTTGCATGGAAATTAAAGTTGGAGTTCGTCGTTCGGGCTGCAAGCAAACGAGATAAGTATTCCATGCAAAAAATAAAAAGAGTTGGAGACATAGGATCTCCCTGTCAAAGTCCCCTTTTGACGGGGAAGAATCCGTGCGGGCTCCCGTTGATCGCGATCGAGAACCTAGGCGTCGTGACACACTGCATCACCCAATAGACGAACTTCGGGTGGAAATTCAGCCCATGAAGGATGGGTCAGAGGAAGTCCCAATCCACCGTGTCATACGCCTTTCGGAGATCAATCTTGACCGTACACTTAGGAGCATTCTTCTTGTCCGCATAACCTCGCATAAGCTCTTGAGCGAGGTGAGTGTTGTCCATGATGTGTCTCCCCAGGATGAATGCCGACTGTGCCATGTTCACCAGCTTGTTCAGTAGTGGCGCTATCCTCCTCGATAGGATCTTCGTGATGATCTTGAAGAAGACGTTGCAGCAGGAGATGGGGTAAGTAAGAACATGATGCATTTAATTAAACTGATAATTTCATGTAACGAGTGTTTGTATATATGTAGTGCGCATTGGATTCTTACAGTCATCGACCCTCACAAGCAGAAGATTGGTATTTTGGATCCCTTCTATCATGGTATTGATGATATTTCGGAACGAGTTGTTAACAAGTAAGTTTAATTATTTTATATTTGTAATTTAGTATATTCATTAATCATTAATTTTAATTATAGTACTTCATTTACATAAAGGGCTTGAAGATGTTCAATGAACAGAAGCAATCAAAAGAAAAAGAGACAATCAGTTGGTTAAGAATAAAGGTAACATGGAATTATAAAAGTCCAAAATAACAAAAAATCTTATTGTTAACAAATGAATTTGAATTTAGGTTCCAAGACAGCCGGACGCATTCCAATGTGGTTTCTATGTGATGAAATACATGAAGGAAATAGTTGACTTTGATGCTTTTGACACGATTGATTCTCTGCATTCACTATCTGCAATCACTGGTAATTGTAGGTATCTTAGAATATATATTTATATCTGATTGAAAGTTATCTCACTATATATTTGTCTACTACTTTAACAATTTAACAAGGAGAGCTACTCTATCGCGGAGATTAATGAAGTCCGCATATGCACTAGAAAGTGCTACTACCTTCTGCTTCTTATGTATCCGGCAGTAGACTTCCGGTCATTCAGGTTTCCTACCCAATCTGCATTAGTAAAACCGTGTATCTCCATATGACCATGTTTTTCGAACATAAGTCCATGCTTAGTTGTTCCCTTCAAGTATTTGACAATTCTTAACACCGCTTTCCAATGCTCCTCTTGTGGTGAATGCATAAACTGACTCACTACTCCAACTGCATATGCAATATCAGGTCGTGTGTGGGATTAGTAGATAAACTGACTCACTACTCCAACTGCATATGCAATATCAGGTCGTGTGTGGGATAAGTAGATAAGCTTACCGACTAGCCTTTGATATCTCCCCCTATCAGCCAGATTCGCTTCTCCCTTCATCGAGCATCCCTATCTCTACCAATAAGTCAAGTATAAACTTTCTCTGGTTTATGAAGATTTCCCATTTTGATCTTAATACTTCTATTCCCAAGAAGTATTTGAGAAGACCTAGACCCTTCATCTCAAACTCGTGGAATAAATTCTTCCTTAGCTCAGCTATCTCCTCCTCATCATCTCCAGTAATAATCATGTCGTCTACATATATAATCAAACACGTAATCTTCCCATTCTTCTACTTGAGAAACAGAGTATGTTCAGAATTACTCTGTTTGTACTCGTACTTCTTCATCTCTTCTGTAAATCTCCCAAACCATGCCCGTGGAGACTGTTTCAGTCCGTACATCATCCTCGAGTTGGCAGACCTCCCCATCTGAAAATTCTCCCATGAACCCAGGTGGTGGTTCCATAAACACTAGTTTTGGTAACTCCCCGTGTAGAAACACATTAGTCACATCAAACTGGTGAAGTGGCCAATCTTTATTTGCAGTAATCGAGAATAACACCCTCACGGTGTTAATCTTAGCAATTGGCGAGAATGTCCCAGCATAGTCCACCCCATATGTTTGGGTCTATCCTTTAGCCACGAGTCGTGCTTTATACCTTTCTATTGTCTCATCTGGTCTCATCTTTATCGTGAACACCCATTTGCACCCGACAGTTTTAACTTCTTCAGGCAGTTTTCTTTAACCCATGTATTGTTTTTCATTATTGCTCTCATCTCAGTGAGCATGGCTTCTCTCCACTTCTTATTCTTCATTGCTTCCTCAGCTGATTATGGGATTTATTCTTCTTCATATAATGCAGCTTCAAAGGCTCGTGTCATTTTAGTCAAGTTCCCTTATACAAAGTTTGCCACCCCATAATGGCTTTTCTTCCCTATCTTTTCAGGAGAGTATCTGTTTGGTGGAACTCCCCTTGTACTTCAGAAAGGAAGCATGTATCTCCCGGTATCTCCATCAACGGTGTTATCTTTCACTTGGAGTTCTGTATCAACTGGGTCATAAATAACTGGACTTTCAACAGTGTTTGATTCAGGAATTACCTCGGATATCGTCAGAGTAGGATCACAAGGGGGCGGATGAGAAGGTTCTTGTGGCGAGACCTGCTCGGCAGTAGTGACCACTATATCTGTTGGACCTTCAATCCAGGAGCTTGGCAATGGCACAACCCAACTTAGATAGTCGTCAGAACTACCTGGATTACTCTCCCCCTGAATACTAAGGTGGGTGTGATAAAGCGGTTTCCAAGAAATTACAGTACATAGTGGTTGTGATTTTTTGGGTGGAGGGATCAAAGCATCTGTATCCTTTTTGGTTCACCCTGTATCCCACAAAAACACATTTGGTTACACAAGGTGACAATTTGCTTCTCTAGTGTTTTGGAATATGGGTGTAGATAGTACAACCGAAGACTTTTGGCTTAAGGTTTAGGTGTTCGAGTATTTTGGCTTGTCTAGAGAGTGTATCATGAGGGGTGTTCATGTTTAGTGTTTTAGTTGGGAGGCGATTGATCAGGTAAATAGATGTAGCAACTGCTTCTAGCCGAAAATATTTAGGGACTTTGATTCAATCATTAGAGCTCGGGTCATCTCTAGAATTGTTCTATACTTTCGTTCAGCTACCCCATTTTGTTCGGGTGTATATGCACAGGAGGTTTGGTGGATCATGCCATTTTCTTTACAAAATTGGGTCATAACACTGTTCACAAATTCCCTCCCATTATCTGACCTAAGGGTTTGGATAGTAGTATGAAATTATGTTTGGACTAGTTTAAAGAAAGAGGCAAATCTATCAAAAACATTAGACTTGTGTTTCAGAAAGTAAATCCATATCATTCTAGTGCAATCATCAACAAAAGTCACAAAATATCGAAAATCATTCCCACCAACAATGGGCGCTGGACCCCAAACATGGATTTCACACGAGTATTTGTAAGCTTAAAACTCTGTCTATGGCTCCTGGCCAAAATACAAGTTTCACATGAAAAGTCAAAAGAAATCGAAAGGTTTGGATAAAACAATTTAAAGTTACTAAGAGAAGGGTGTCCTAGTCTTCGGTGCTAGAGCCAAGTTTCCTGTTTTGTGGATCCGTGAGCCAACATTGCACTGCCATATTGAGCTATCTCGTCCACATAGTAGAGCCCTTGTTTCTCAGTACCACGCCCAAGAATCCTCCTCGTCTGAATATAGTAGAGCCCTCTGACGTATACTCTTATAATAAATAAATCCCTTATCATAAAAGCAATCAATACACGTGTTCAAACCAACACTTATCCGATACATATTTTAAAATATCCTGTAAAGTAGTGGAACCCTCTCACCACTTTATATACTATACATTTATCTACATGCAAAAATGATGAGGAGGAGAAGGTTGCCAATATACATTAGCCGCCGAACCTGATAACACGTGGAATTCCTATGACCCACGTCAGTCAAAACTTTACTGCTATTTTATTCCTGAAAAATTTAGTGGTTTATATGAGCCACAACTGAGTATATATAAATTTCCACCTTTAATCTCACATGATACAAACATCAAGCATATTCTTTTATCAATACATAAAATCAGAAACAATATATAACATAATTTAAAAACAAACCATTTCATACGCATATGCCACTCTATTCTGTTTATTATTCTGTAACAGTCAAGCTTGGTATCTGCCCGGGATTTCCAATATGATTGACCCGTAGGTTCCATTATGATTTGACCCGAAGGTCCCACTGTAATTTGACCCGAAGGTCCCAATATGTTTGACACTAAGGTCCCAATATGATCGACCCGAAGGTCCCAATATATCCACTGTGATTTCAGATAGAGGGCAAAACCGTCACAGATCATCTTTAATTCAATGATTCACATAATCGGTATCATAAACATATCCTTTGCACCAATAACATATCATATTCCATCAAATTATCCAATATATCTAAACAAACATGTCCATTTCAGTAATAAAATATTCATATCATATTCGACCATCAAAATCAAATAATTCATAATCATATCAATTTCACACCATATAATCAAATAATTCACTCCAATTCAACATATAACAATAAACCACATAACATATGTAAAACTAAAAGTGTGATTTATACACACCTAATTATAGCATACTCTACTCAAGCTTTAGACATCACCTCACACTATACGATCTTCTCCTCGCCAAAATGAATCGGACAGTAGTTCCCTTACTTTTCCTTTTCCCCTTTTTATTTTTCTCCCTCCTCCACAAGTTTAAAATACAGGAGCTATATAAATGATTTAGTGCCAATTATGCGACCGACTCGTAATTTTTTTTTACAATATTTAATAACCAATGTTGCTTTACGTGACCAAATTATAATAATACACAAATTTCGTATCATTATACGTAGTAAAATCATAGGCCACGCAATCCTTAAAGGATTTACAAAGGAACACCTTATATCATATATATGTATTTCACGTTTCACACACTTCTATATATTTTAATTTATTTACTATAAACATGCAATTTATATATAAGTATGTTCCTTAATAATATCTTACACATATACACACGTATTATACATGCAAACACATTTAAAATTAATTATTTTTTATATATAATATTTTTGTTATACTATATATATATATATATATTTGAAAAAAATTACTCTATGCTACATACTTAACATGATGTCCAAAGACGATTAAAAAAATGCATGTTTCGGGTTAAGGATGTCACAATTCTTCCCCTCTTTAATAATTTTGTCCGCAAAATTCGCTTTCCCCATGAGTTAATGCATCCAATAAAATCACTAACCCGTAAACAGATGTGGATAGTTATTTCTCATTTTTTCTTCAGTTTCCCAAGTAGCCTCTTCGACCCTGTGATTCCGCCAACTAACTTTAACTATTGGGATCTCTTTTCTTCGCAATTGTTTAACTTGTCGGTCTATAATATTAACTGGTTCCTCTATATAACTCAGATTCTCAAAAATCTGTATATTAGGATATCTCAGAACATGTGACGGATCAGACCGATAACGTCGAAGCATGCTGACGTGAAAAACATTATGAATCTGTTCTAATTCCGGAGGTAATGCTAACATGTACGCTAACGGTTCAACTCTTTCGACAATGCCATATGGCCCAATATAACGAGGACTCAGCTTACCTTTATGTCCAAATCGCATTACTCCTTTCCAAGGTTAGACTCGCAAGAAAACTTTATCCCCCACCTTGTATTCCATCTCATTTCGATGCTTATCATAGTAACTATTTTGTCTATCTTGTGTCGCCTTCAATCTGTTTTTAATGATGTCAATCTTGGAAACAGTTTCTTGAACAATCTCTAGCCCTTCTAGAATCTCCAAGCCTTCTTTATCCCAATAGACTGGACTTCTACATTTTCTGCCATATAATGCTTCATATGGTGCCATTCCAATGCTGCTGTGTTATTGATTATTGTACGCGAACTCCATCAGCGGAATATACTTGTCCCATGAACCCTGAAAATCAATCACACAAGCACGAAGCATTTCTTCTAACGTGTGAATAGTTCTTTCTGACTGACCATCTGTCTGGGGATGAAAAGCAGTACTAAAATGTAGTCGGGTTCCCATGGCTGTCTGAAAACTTTCCCAAAATCGGGATGTGAATCGCGGATCTCTGTCTGATACAATGGATATCGGAATACCATGCAAGCGTACTACTTCCCTCACGTACATTTCAGCCAACTGGTCTAACGAACAACCCCATCGTATAGGAAAGAAGTGTACTGATTTAGTTAATCTGTCTACAATAATCTAACTAGCATCATTCCCTTTCTGAGTCCTCGGTAAACCCGTTACAAAATCCATCGTGATACACTCCCATTTCCAAACTGGAATAGATAAAGGTTTCAATAAACCGGTAGGTGCTTGATATTCTGCTTTTACCTATTGACACGTCAAACACTTTGAAACAAATTCTGCCACTTCTTTCTTCATCTTTGACCACCAATAATGTTGCCTCATAGTATGATACATCTTTGTTGTTCCTAGGTGCATTGCATAAGGAGCATTATGTGCCTCATCTAGAATCTCTCTCCGAAGATTATCAACATCTGGTACACACAATCTAGTGTCAAACATCAATGTATTATCCTGTAGAATGAACGGTGTGTTTTTACCTTTTCATACCTCATTAATAAACTCTACAAAGTTTTCATCTTTCATTTGAGCATCTTGAATTCGTTGTCTCGACACTGGTCGGATTTCAAGAGTCTCTATTAACCCTTCACTCGTATCTAGTTGTAATCTTACATTCAAACTTCGAAGAGCAATCAACTCTAATAATGGGATTTGCATGTGTGCTACCATACTGCTTGACTTCCGACTTAACACGTCTGCAACAACGTTTGCCTTCCCCGGATGGTATTCAATAGTACAATCATAATCTTTAAGCAACTCCATCCACCGTCTTTGTCTCATATTCAACTCCTTCTGACTCATTAAATATTTTAAACTCTTGTGATCTGTCAAGATTCGAAAAGTTTCTCAATATAAATGATGACGCCAAATCTTCAAAGCAAAAACAACAGCTGCCGATTCCAGATCATGAACAGGATATGAAACTTCATGTACTCTTAGCTGTCGTTACGCATAAGCAACAACCTTTCCATTTTGCATCAAAACACAACCAAGTCCCTGCCGAGAAGCATCACTGTACATAACAAATCTTCTTATACCTGTCGGAATAGTCAATATGGGTGTTGTAGTCAATCGATGCTTCAACTCATCAAAACTCTTCTGACATTCTTCACTCCATATGAAAGGGGCATTCTTCCGTAACAATTTTGTCATTGATCCCGCAATAATCGAGAATCCTTCCACAAAACGTCTATAGTATCCGGCCATACCCAGGAAGCTTCGAACCTCTGTGACTGTAGTTGGCACTTTCCAGTTGACAATTGCTTCAATTTTCTGTGGATCCACTTCTATTCCTCGACCTGATACCACGTGTCCCAAAAATACCACATGATCTAACCAAAACTCACATTTACTCAACTTTGCATAAAGCTGTTTATCTCGTAGAACTTGTAATACTGACTGCAAGTGATTAACATGATCCTCTGTACTTTGCAAGTAGACCAATATGTCATCGATAAAAACAATCACAAACTGATCCAGAATTGGTTGAAATACTTTATTCATCAGTGCCATAAAAGCTGCAGGTGCATTCGACAGTCCAAAAGGCATAACCAAAAACTCGTAATGGTCGTATCGAGTTCGAAAGGCTGTTTTCGGAATATCAACTTTAACAATCTTCAACTGATGGTACCCTGATCGGAGATCTATTTTTGAAAACACTTGTGCACCCTGAAGTTGATCAAACAAATCTTCTATTCTTGGCAATGGATATTTATTATTCACCGTGACTTGATTCAGTTTTCGATAGTCTATACAAAGTCAGAATGTACCGTCTTCCTTTTTTTACAAACAACATTGATGCTCCCCAAGGTGAAACACCGGGTTGTATAAATCCCTTATCTAACAACTCTTGTAACTGTTTCTTCAACTCCTGTAACTCCAATGGCGATATTCGATAATGACGAATTGAAATAAGTGCAGTACCTGGTAACAACTCAATAGTGAACTCTGTTTCTCGATCAGGTGGCAATCCAGGTAAATCTTCAGGAAAAACGTCAGGAAATTCTTTAACAACGGAAATGTGTTGAACTTGAACATTAACCATAACACAATCTACAACATGGGCAAGATATGCTTCACATTCACTTTGAATCAATTGAAAAGCCGTTGTAGCAGATATAAGAGAGGAGGGAACAATATATCGACTGCCATAAAATATCACTCGATCTCGTCCTGGTGACTATATTACCACTTCTTTAGCATAATAATCGCCCTTAGCCAGATGACGTGACAACCAATCCGTACCCAAGATAATATCAAACTCATGTATGAACAAGGGAATCAAATCTGCCAATAGTTCTACTAAATTGATTCTCACCGCACAGTCTCGATATACTGTATATACTAAAATAACTTCACCCAAGGGTGTGTGTACACCTATGGAGGGACTAGGAAAGAGATCGAAAACACGAATAGAATGCGGATCAAGTTATATGGAGTGATAACCAAACCCACTGGATTAGTTAGCAAATGTTGTTGCCACTTAATCAATGCACTCTAGCTCTCGCCCTTTCCGCCTTGCCAAATTAATTTATAACTCCCAATTTTGCACAACTTTAACAATAAAGAGGCAAGTTCGGGGTCGATCCCACAGGGAAGTTGGTGTGTCAACTGTGTGAGTAGTGAACAGGGGGGTTGGCTGCTGACACGCTTTAATTTGGGAGTTTTAACTACTGTTTTAATCTAGACATAATTTAAACTAGCTAGCTTGATCAACGGAATTCTAACTACTGGGTCAAGTGATTTGCAGGAAACAACAGAAAAGTAAATGCGCGGATTTAAAGCGAAAATAACTTGATTGAACTAAAAACTGATTACAACGTGAAATTAAACTAAGCTAACTCTTGGAGTCTAAGAAAGCGGTAAACTGAGAAGAATCTCAGCGGGAAACTTAAGTCACGCTATGTCTCCTCTTTTCTTGTGGTGGCACACCCTCTATTTATAAGCTCGATTCGGCCTCCAGCTGGATAACGATCTTGTCAGGGAATATTCACTCATTCTGAGAATGAGTGACTCATTGATAGCTACATGCTGTTCTTCTAGAATGTCGACGCTTTTTGGTAACAAATTCGTGACTCAGCTTCGCCCTTGCGTCTCATATTCCAGCACGTGTCCCCTTCTAGAACATCGTCCTTGATAACAGAATGGTGCGCTGTATCCGGCTCATTTCCTCACGTGCTCTTCTTCCAGAAGCCTGTGGTCCCCTCCTAACTGCTTGATCGCTCCCCTTGATCAACTCCCTTGATTCTGAGCCTTTTATCGCCTTTGTACTTGCTTGATCAGGTCGGCCTTGAAGCCTTGGTCAAGTGGTAATTCTGCACATTTAACACTTGTTTTGCGCGATAAACCGATCAAGTAGTATGTATTTCACCCATAAACCGATGCATGAAATAGGCCCTATCAAACTGCTCACACTTAAAACATACTTGTCCCCAAGTATAAAGAAAAAGAAAAGAAAAGGATAGGGCAAATTTCAGGCATGGTTTATTTATTTTTTAAGTAAAAGAAAAGACGAAAACAAAAACAAGACCTTAAGATAAAGACACGTATTCACATGTATGCATTAGACCGAATAATTTTCCAACAATCATACCTGAGGTCGAGGTCAATCCATTTGTCAGTAGCTTGTGTTCATTCTCTTTCGCCTTTGCTTGATCAAGGTGTCAGCTTATCAAGATTGCTCAATTCAAAAACCACTGTTGGATTTACTCAGTCACTCATTCCTTACCTGAGAAGTTAGGACTGTTCACTCGATGTTACCATAAATTTAATACCTTGAATCAAACTGCACAAGATAGTTCCTTAAGGTCTTTGTTTTAAGGTTGTAACGAGGCTCAAGGTTAGTAACGTATTAGGGTGGGGTCCTAGGGGTTCTAAGTTCAAAAATAAAAAAAATAAAAAATTTTAAAGAAAAATCACATGAGTCAAAAAGCCAAAGATTTGCCTAGACTCGCTGGATCAGAAATGGGATATTTTTTTTCTTTGGTGCTCCTTCTTGGTTAGATTTCGACCTTCAGCCTTATATTATTTTTTTGCTTTTGATTTTCTGGGTCAGGTTACAACTATTTCCTGCCCTTTTTTTTATATGTTCAATGATCAACCCGATTGTCTAACTTGATCAACCTGGCTGCCACTCCTTTTTCTTGCTATCCCCTTTCGTTACCCTTGACAAACTCCATCTCTTTGACCCTCTTTCCTCATGTGATATGAAACTTTGAATTTGGTTTTAAGGCTTTAAAGAAAGGGAAAGAGTGTATAAGCTCGAATTGGCTAACTAGGGGGTGCCTTGACTAATGAGGCGGGTTTGTGGAACGAAGGAAGAACACGACTCAAATGGTTAAGTCCTAATGCCTTTAGTCATTACTACTTGTACAAATTTCATCTCAATATTAAAAATCAGCCTCTCATAATTTTTCTTTTGTAAAAATAGTAGAAAGTGTTCTACTTTTGGCTTATAACTCACATATAGAGAGGCTTCACAGTTGGTTTAGAAATTGAGCGTTTCTATCATACTTGCGTCATTCAAATTGATCAAGCTTTTGCAATCAAGTTTTACATGTGAGCATACTGAATACTTTTTCTAACTCTCCCAAGAAGTAGTCTTCCATTTATCCAATTTCATGCATATTGCCTATTTTATTACCATCTGGAATTTGTTTTTGAAAATTTTTTAGCATGTATGATTCTACTGTAACTAACCCGTCCCCCCTCCCCACTGCATATGAACTCGTCCTCGAGGGGCTGGATGCAGTGGAAAGAAGGGTTAGGCACAGGCAACGACATAACAACAATCAAGGGAAACTTCTCACACTTAGACCGGACACTGGGTTAAGTGTGATATAGTACCAGCAATCAAAACATGCTAATAACCACATAGAAATAAAACAGATATAGGCAAAACAGAAAACAACTTCCATAAACTTCTCACACTTAGTCCAAACACAGGACTAAGTGTGAGATTAGAGTACACAATTTACACAAAGAAACAAGGTTAAGGGTGATAGTACTGCCTTCTAGATAGCTGAATCAGGGGAATGTTGCGCTCCTTCCTTATTGCCTCCATTACACATTCCTTATTTCCTCTACGGCTTCGTGCTTATCGTGGCTCCTCCTCCTTGGTATTTTTATTCTTTTTCTCCTTCTGGGAGGGGAAGCAAAAGACCTGCTGGCAGCTTTAGTAAGCCCCATACCTTAATTGGTATGGTGGCCCATATTAGGGGAGGAAAGATACTTTCTTCCCCCTTCCTCTTGCTCCCTTTCTCTGCTCTCACCTGGTTGCTCTCCACAGTCTTGCTTGCTTCAATGACTGCTTCGTTCTCTTGATTTTCTCCTCATCCACTTGCTGTCTTGAACCCTCAGCTTCAAGAAGCAGCTGGTTCATTGCCTGGTGGCGCGTTCTTCTTGGGATGGAGTCTTCTTTTGTGGTCGATGAAAGGTTAAATTCTGACTCCTTTAGTCGTAAAGGGAGATCACTGGGACGAGGCAGCCCCTCTGTTGGTGGTGGCGAAACAGGGTCCTTAGACCGAGAAATCCTTGGGCGAGCCTTTAGGGTGGTGTGAATCTCCACGGGAAAACATCTGAGTACGAAGTCCGCACGCCTTATGTCAGCCGGGTCAACATATTGGAGTGGGTCGATGAATCTAGGAGGTGATAATGGGGTTCTGGTGGTTGGTGGATTCGATGGTGAAAAGGATCTCTGATTATTACTGTCGAGACCGGCTCCTAAAGAAAACGAGGAAGTATTGGAGGTCTCGAGTTGATTGCCCTGCATTTCTTTCCGAATGAAGATAGCACAAAGGTTCTGAAGATATTTGATGGAAAGTGAGATCCGGAAAACCCTCTTTTATACTCAAATTCCAACTGTTGAGATCCCCACTTATTGATATCTCTGCGACCTTTCGTGTACCGGCGCGCCTTTTTAGAATGCCAGATGGGAAAGCTTTTCGATACGCTTCCTTCCTCTCTCCAGAACGTCCTTTCATTTCAACAGTCGGCGCCGTCTGGCACCTCTCTACTTACTGCACATGTCTCGTCATCACCTGCTCTTACCAACTCAATCACTGTTCCACTAATTAAATTCAAATTGCACTGATCACGTGAATCATTAAATCTCGATGACAGCTCACATTATTCCACTTGATCAGTTCCTTTCCTCCACTTCCGACTTTTGATTAACGAAAATAAAACTAAACATACCTAATAAAAAAACTATTTACAAGGATTTGGCCAGGTTTCTTTGGAATGTTACTTGATCAGATTTAGAGATTTAGAAATTATTGCTTGATCAAGCAGACCATCCATGAATACCCGATCACTCCTTATACCTGTTTACTAGTACAAGCTAGGCATTGGTAGTGAAATGTCATCCACTACAAACGCCTTCCTTTCGTTCCTTCCGGGTAGCTCGCTTTGCTCCAAACCGTTGGTCCTTCCTGCGAACTTTGCCCTTTTAGATTTACGTTGCTCCCAGTTTCTCTGTTTACCTTGATCAATCCTCATTTCCTGATGGATCTTTATGTTTTCACATTTTTTTCTGTCAACTGCTTCCCATTCAAACTCCCGTAGAAGGAGTAACCATCTGATCAAATGCGGGTTTGATCCCTTCTTCGACGATAGGTATTTGATGGCCGCCTGGTTTGTATACACCATCACCTTGGAACCGAGTAGGTGCTGCCTGAACGCCACAAATGCAAAGACTATCGATAACATTTCTTTTTCTGTTACATCATAGTTCCTTTGTGCCTGACCCAATGCTTGTGATGCGTAGAGGAAAACATAACTTTTCCCTTGGATTTTCCGACTTAGTGTAGCTCCCACAGCACAGTTACTAGTCTCACACATCACCTCAAGGGAGTGATTCCAGGCAGGACCACGAATTATAGAATAACTCATCAATTGTTCCTTCAGGAATGAGAACGTGGCTTTGCAGTCATCAGAAAGTTTAAACTCCATGTCGTCCTGGGGAAGCTTTGTCAGGATCTGCGTTCCCCCGGCGAAATCCTTGATACGTCCTCCACGGCCCTTAGCGTGCCTTAACAAGATTCTGATCTTCCACTGGTTAATAAGGTACGGAAATTTTGCCACATGTGTGTGTCTTGCCATGACTGTCCCATGTTCCAGGCAGTTTGAATTTTGCTTCTTGGGCATCAACTGAGGTTGATGTTAGAAGAGTAATTCTTCCTATCTCTGCAATCGTGGTTTGTCTGTCTTGTGATCTGTCTGACTGGACAGGTCCTTAAATGTCATCGGTGATGCTGGTACGGAAAATAGTTGCCTTGTAAACGAGGGATCCTTCTTCAGCATTTCTTTTAATGGAGCGGCTTGGTCAGGTGGTTTCTCGACCCTTCTTGGCTGAGTAATCTCTCTTGCCTCAGCTGGTTGTGCCAGCTGGCAAAACTCCATAATTGCCCTCCCAATGGCTTGGTCATCCATTGCTTCAGCCATTGTTGTATCATACATTCTGCTGCCTCTCTCTTCAGCTGTTCGCCTTCAGCGGAATAAGACGGTGGCTCTTTGAGAAATTCCCTTTTTGGATACTCCTTTTTTCGAGGGCTGATAGCGTTTACTGTTTGTATGCTCTCTCTGTCCTGTGGCTCTCTTGCAGCTGCATTAATGCCGACTGTAAGTCGCTCTCCTTTAAACTCCAGATTAATTATTCCATGGCGGACGTCAATGACTGTGTTAGCGGTGGATAGGAAAGGTCTCCCCAAAAGGATTCCAATAGACTCCTCCGCTCCTGGTTCCGTCATTTTTATAACAAAGAAGTCAGCGGGATACATGAATCTGTTCACCTTGACGATTTCATCTTCTAGAACTCCCTCGGGGTAGATGCAGGACCCATCTGCTAGCTGTATTTCCATATTGGTTTGGACGAGTTTAGCGTTCTCCAGCTTCTTGTATATAGAATACGGCATAATATTGATGGAAGCCCCTAGGTCGCACATTGCGTGCTTCATTTGAACGTTTCTGATAGAAATTGGGAGCGTAAATACTCCTGGGTCAGTTCTTGATAAGTCGTATTCTAGGCCTTGGTTACTGGTCAGTATGATGTGCAAAATTGATTATATCTGCAAAACAGTTGCTCAAAGTGTGCAGGTTAAGTGTTCTAGCCAGTAGGGAAGTTTCAGAATGTTCAGGTGAAAAAGGGCGCCAGCATGATCTCTTACTGATCAGTGTTCGTGCTGAAACGGCTTGAGATGGAGAAGACGGATAGCTGGGACGAATTACCCACAATTGAGGGCAAAGAAGTCAACTTGCAATGAGGATTTACCCTAAAATCAAGGGTAAGCCTCCCTATAAAAGGAAGCCAAGAAGGAGAGAAAATATATACACATTCACTCATTCACAACCATCTTTAGGTAGAGAGTTCTCTCGGTAATACCAGTCTTTCAGTCGTGTCCCGCTTCTTGCCTCGCCGCAGCCATGATCACCTGACGCCCAGATGTTCCCGGAGTACCAGCCATCCTTATTCCAGCCAGCAAGATCATAGTTTAGGAGTTCCATTGCCCGGAGTGGCAAAACACTTTTATTTCGCTTTTGTAGTTTAATTTACTTGCATTTTCCTTACGTTGGATCTTTGCTGCTTTTGAATTTCACTGCTTTGAAGTATTTTGTTGAAGATCCGAACAATGTTTTAATGCTATGAAGTTGATTTCTGTTCAGTTTGTCGAGTTGCTTTCTTTCTTTTCTGCCTAGTTAGTTAGATCTAGAGTTTCTGGTCGTTTTGAATATCGAATCGTGTGTTTCTAGTTAGTAGTTTATTTCTTCGAGTTAGCATAATCTGTTTACTTTTATTTCATAGAGGTTTGTTTCATGCAAGGTGCAGTTATGTGTTTCCTGTTTTCTTCCATGCTGATCAGTAGGCGGGATTTCAGTTTCGATGTATGATTTTCGATTTGGAATGTTTGATTGTAGATCTGTGTCGTGAGTTATTAATCTGTGTTTCAATGGTGCTGAATCTGGTTTGTTTTCTGATTTTAGTTTGTGTTTGTTGAAGAAGATGATGTCCATATCCAAGTTTGGGACCACTTTGCTTTTCAGACGCTTTTTGCTTTTTGTCCTTTACCTTTAGTACACCTTGCAGATCTGTCAGCCTAGTGACCACAACTACCACTTATTCTCTGCTTTTCTGTTTAGCCTTTTATAGAAACCTAGTACTTTTCGAATATTTTCTGTTACACCGCATCCACCATAATTCCACGTACACCACCACATGTCGACCACCATTCACCCTTCCTAGTCAGTAGGACACCATCTTAATTTCCCGTCTAGGCAGAGACTCAACCCAAGCGTGGTAGCTAACCACCCTTTCCAAATATCACTGCGGTAGTTTAAACGCACCATCTCTGTGGGATTCGACCCCTACCTTCACTATACTACCCAGTAGAAGAGGGTTGAGGATTCTTTGAAACCAGGGTCTAGGCTTAGTTAGGATCTCTATCCTGACCACTAGGATATATCCTTGCTTGAACGACACCTACGCACCCCTGCTGTCTTTCAAATGGCGCCGTTGCCGGGGATGGATGGCATTTTTGAGTTGCTATTGTGTGTGATACTTTGGTGTATATATTGTGTATAATTTCCTTTTTTCTTTTCATTTCAGTTTATGAGCAGTAGCTCGTCTCCTGATCAGTGGAGGCCGAAAATACTCAAGCAAGGAACTATACTCGTAACCACTCGTTCTGGCCTGTCGACCACCTTGTCTGACCTAGGCACGAGTAGTGACGAAGAGAAGGGCACCATAGAGGGACCAATACCAGAAGAGAAACCACTGTTGGAAGGCAACCCAAGGGAAATGGCCAACCAGGGAGATGAAGATCCGGAGATCGGGACGCTGAACGCACATACTGAAGGAGAGCCCCCGCAAGCCATAGTCGTTACTCCAGGGCAAACCGCCTGCGATGTGAAGCCTCATGTGATCGCGATCCTGCCTACATACTATGGGAAGAGTTATGAAGGGCCGTATGAGTTTCTTCATGAGTTTTGTAAAATTTGTAGGGCGCAGAGGAGACCAGCAGGAGCGACTGAGGATGATTATAGGCTGAAGGCTTTGCCATTTGTGCTCAAGGGGGAAGCTAACACCTGGTTCATGCGCCTGCCCCCCAACTCTATTGAGACTTGGGCCGATTTCAAGTCAGCATTCCTAGGCGAGTTTTTTCCGTCATCCAAGACAAGCGCGCTGAAGAGGGAAATAACTAATGTGAAGCAAGGGTATGATGAACCCTTGAGTGATTATTGGGCAAGATACATGGGTCTTTTGGAATCATGTCCCAACCATCGCATGGCGGACATTGAGGTACATCATACTTTCTACGAATGTATGAACGCGGTAACCAAGGACCTGGCAAATTCATCGTCAGGAGGAAGCTTCACGCAATTACGGGTCAGCGAAGTGAAGAGAGTCCTAAGGAAGCTCCTGAATGCAAAGAAAGAGTATGACCATTCAAGGGAAGGATACAACCGAGAGCGGGCTGCTGTTGCCTCGTTTACTGATCAAGAAAATAAGCTGGAGCATAAAATGGATTTGAAAATGGATGAGCTGAAGAAGTCACTTCTGAGTGCGATCAAGAAGAGCACTCCACCACCTCCCCCAGCTGGGAATTACAAGGGTGCAGAGCAGGGAAATCAAGGACCGAACTATAATCAGCCTAATGACTTCGGGAATATGGCTGCAGGGTACTTCAATTCTAGTGGGCATTGGATTCAAGGTAGACAACGGGATGCACCGTGGAGGGACCATCCAAACTTCCGATGGGGTGACGGAAGCCAAAATCAGAACCAAGGTCAGAACCAGTATAACCCCCATCCGAACCAAAACCCTAACCGTGGACCAGCAAACCCAGACTACCAGCCCAAATGGTCAGGAAGAAACCAACAATCCCAAAACCAAAACCCACAAAACCAGAACCCGAACCCTGTCTATGTGCCGCCCCATCAGAGAAACTTCTAAAATTTCCAAAATCAGCCGAACCCAGGACCCCAACACCATTAGAACCAAAATCAATTCCAAGGCCATCACCAGAATCAATATCCTCAAGATCAGTACACCCCTCCTGCCCAGTATAACCAATACCCGCCTAATCAAGGCCAGCAAAACTCCCAGAACTATCAACACCAAGGGCCGAGTCATTTCAAAAATTCGAACAGGCCAAGGAGATCCGTTGAGGATATGATGGGTGAAATGCTAGCGTCACAACAGAGCATCAAAGGAGAATTGCAATCCCATAATGAGGTCGTGCAGGGGATGCAAAATGCCCAGAAGGAACATAAGGCGAACATGAATATGATGAATAGGCAGTTAGCCCAACTGGCCAGTTCGGTGGGTGATTTGAAGGGAAATGCGGGGAAACTCCCATCTACAGTCCAAATGCCCGAAAAGGCAAATGTGAGTAAGGTTATGTTGAGGTCAGGAACTACTTATGACGCGCCTCAACCGAAACAACCTAGTGGAGGATCCAATGGAACGAAGATAGGAGGCGATACCATTTCAGTGGAAGAATTAGGGAGACCTATGCCTCGGATGCAGGATCCATTCTTCTTGGATGATACACCAAGTGTAAGAGGTGAACCCGACACCCTACTGATCAGGAAGGAACCTCCTCAAGAGAAAGAGCCCAGAATGGAGGCCCAGACCCAGGAACTACCTAAGAAAGACTCCAAGAAGGTTGCTGAGGGACCAGTAGAGGAGAAAAAAGGGGAGAAACCATTCCCATTCTGATTTGTTACAAAGAGGAAGAAAGAGAACCCGATTGACTACTTGTCGATTTTTGGGAAGTTGGATGTCACCATACCATTCCTCCAAGCCGTAAAGCTACCCCATCTCGGGAAATTCATAAAGGACTTCATAGCCGGGAGAGCCTAGAAGGATGGCAAGATTATGGTGGAAGGGATAGCGTCAGCGATAGTGCAAAAGAAGTTACCACCTAAGAGAGCCGACCCAGGTATGTTCACCCTACCCATAACTGTAGGAGATGTGAAGGTCGAACATGCAATGTGTGATTTGGGGGCATCTATAAATGTCATGCCACTGTCTATCTATAACCGGTTGAAAGGAGTGAGGCTGTCAAATACTAGGGTGTTGATCCAACTGGCTGATAGGTCGTGCATAAGTCCTGAGGGAGTTTTAGAAAATGTGTTAGTAAGAGTGCATGATTTTACATACCCTGCTGATTTTTATGTGATCAAAATGAGTGAGCATGAAGCGAGGGAGTCTAGTGGAGTCTTGTTAGGAAGACCTTTTCTGAGAACGGCCAAGACAATAGTGGATATGGCTGAGGGGACTATTTGCATTGATTTTCATGGGGAGAAGTTTACCTTCGATATAAATGATGCCATGAAGAAACTCATCGATTCTGAAAATCTATGCTATGTTGATGTGATTGACCCCCTAGTCCAAGATTTTCTTGAGACTGAACTATTGCAGGAGAAACTCCAGGCTTTAGATGTTTATGAACAGGCTGACATAGAAGCTGCTGCATGGTGTGATCTGATCAGTAGCCAAGGGTTGACTGATGAAGAAATAGAAGTAGCGATCAAGGAATTCTGTCAGAAATCGGAGTTCATTGGAGCCACAGGGGCTCAACTACCAGTCAGTATAGAAGAACCATCAGAGGGAGATTTAGAAAAAGAAGGAGAGACTGAGAAAAACCCTCTACCCGAAGACACACTTCCACCCCAAGTTGAGCTGATGAAGTTGCCACCGAATTTGAAGTATGCCTTCCTTGGAGAGGAGAACTCATATCCAGTGATCATCAGTAGCAGCCTTACGAAGGAACAAGAGGCTAGGCTACTGACCGTGCTGAGCAAGAACAAGAAGGCGATTGGATGGAGTCTTACAGATTTAGTGGGGATAAGCCCCGACGTCGGCATGCACCATATTAGGCTGGAAGAAGGAGCGAAGGCACATCGAGATGCTCAAAGGAAGGTAAACCGTAACATGCGAGAAGAGATATTGAAGGAAATCTTGAAGCTGTTGTCGCTAGGGATTATCTATTCAGTACCGGATAGTGAGTGGGTCAGCCCGATCCACATGGTCCCAAAGAAGTCGGGCATCCAAGTAGTTCAGAATGAGAGGAATGAGCTGATCCCAACGAGGCTAGTCACGGGTTGGCGAATGTGCATCGATTACCGTAAGCTGAACAATGCGACCAGGAAGGACCATTTTCCCCTACCGTTCATCGACCAAATGTTGGAGAGATTAGCTAGGAAGAAGTTTTTCTGCTTTCTAGATGGGTACAGCGGGTATTTCCAAATTTACGTAGATCCTGAGGACCAGGACAAGACCACTTTCACTTGCCCGTTTGGAACCTATGCATACCGTCGCATGCCTTTCAGCCTATGCAACGCTCCAGGTACGTTTCAACGATGTATGATGAGCATATTTTCCGATTTGATTGAGGATTGCATAGAGATATTCATGGATGACTTCACGGTTTACGGAGACTCGTTCAACTCTTCCCTTCACCATTTGGATATAGTTTTGGAAAGGTGTCAAGCAAAGAGTTTGGTTTTGAACTTTGAGAAGTGTCATTTTATGGTCACCGAAGGGATAGTTTTAGGACATGTGGTCTCAGAAAGAGGTATCCAAGTGGATCGAGCCAAGGTAGATGTTATATCCAAATTACCATTCCCTACTGATCAGAAGGGAATAAGGGGTTTTCTGGGGCACGCCGGATTTTATCGAAGATTTATTAAGGATTTCTCCAAAATCGCCCAACCCCTTACCAGGCTACTTCAAAATGACGTGGAGTTCGTTTTTGATGAGCAATGCAAGGCTGCTTTCAATCTTCTCAGGGAAAAGCTGATATCCGCACCTATCATAAGGGCTCCTGACTGGAACCATCCTTTCGAAGTAATGTGCGACGCCAGCGATTTTGCGGTAGGAGCCGTGCTGGGTCAGAAGATCGATGGGAAGAGGTACGTAATTTTTTATACGTCCAAGACTCTGAATCAAGCCCAGCGGAATTACGATACCACTGAAAAAGAGATGCTGGCAGTGGTGTATTCTTTCGAGAAGTTCCGGCCATATTTGCTGGGATCCAAAGTCATAGTGTATACTGACCATGCAGCGATTAAGTATCTGATTGCCAAGAAGGAATCCAAACCACGCTTAATCCGATGGGTACTCTTGTTGCAAGAATTTGATTGGGAGGTGGAAGATAAGAGAGGAGTCGAGAACAAGGTGGCAGATAATTTGAGTAGAATAGTACAAGATGGGAACAACGAAGAAGTGCATGACAAGTTTCCGGAGGAACATTTGTGTGAGGTGATTTTTGCGCCCAGAAAAATTGATTGGGAAGAAGTGTTGAAACTTACTGGTCAGAATGATACAGCAAAAGGGAAAGAGAAGGTAGGGCAAGAGCCATGGTATGCGGACCTATCTGTGGAGAGCTTACTGGAGAGCTTCCAGAAGTACCGAGTGTTACCAAAGCCCAAAGAATGAAGATCAAGAGTGAAGCAAAATACTACTTTTGGGACGACCTCTATCTGTGGAGAGTAGGGTCCGATCAAGTGATAAGGAGGTGCATTCCTGACTGGGAGCAGCGGGATGTTTTAACCCACTGCCATTCGTTAGCATGTGGAGGGCACTTCGGGTCCAAGAAGACGGCAAGGAAGATTCTGGATAGTGGCTTTTACTGGCCAACTCTCAACAAAGATGCGTACAAGTTCTGCAGGAGCTGTGAGCGTTGCCAACTGACCGGTGGAATATCTGCCCGGGATGAAATGCCGCAGGTACCCATAATAGTTTACGAGCTATTCGACATATGGGGAATGGACTTCATGGATCTGTTTCCTTCATCCTATGGGAATCTGTATATCCTAGTTGCTGTAGACTACGTCTCCAAATGGGTAGAAGCCAAGGCCACAAGCACGTGTGAAGCCAAGGAGGTGGCCAAGTTCTTAAAGAGTCATATTTTCAGCCGATTCGGTGTGCTCAGGGCGATCATATCCGATCAAGGTACGCACTTCTGTAACCGTACAATTGAATCCTTGATGAAAAAGTACGGTGTGCACCATAGACTATCCAGCCCTTACCATCCGCAAGCAAATGGTCAAGCGGAGATTTCTAACCGCGAGATAAAGAAAATTTTGGAGAAGACTGTGAACACTTCTAGGAAGGATTGGAGTGTAAGGTTAGAGTATGCTCTCTGGGCGTATCGAACAGCCTACAAAACCCCCATAGGCATGTCCCCTTACCGGATTATTTTTGGGAAGATGTGCCACTTACCGGTTGGGATCGAGCATCGAGCATACTGGGCAGTACAGAAAGTGAATATGGATGCTACAGCCTGTGAAGAGGAAAGGAAGCTGCAACTGCAGGAGCTTGAGGAAGTTAGATTGGAGTCATTCGACTCAGCCATGTGGTACAAAGAGCGAACTAAATTGTGGCATGATCGAAATCTGATAACTAACGAGCTCCATGTTGGCCAGAAAGTACTACTCTTCCAGTCAATATTGAAGCTGATGCCAGGAAAGCTCAAGTCCAAATGGACAGGACCTTACATCATAACTGCACTCCGATCTAATGGGGCAGTGGAAATTTCAGGGAGTTTTCCTAACTCTGAGCCTTTCATAGTAAATGGACATAGGTTGAAAATATTCAGGGATAATAGCGAGGTGGGTGTAGTGGATGAAATTCCACTACAACCACTTACATCGGTTTCATACTGATCAGTAAGATAGGAATTTGGAATTCCACGTGGCTAGTTCCTTTAGAGAATAATCTTTGCATATACTGGCCAAGTAGAATTCTAAATTGCCTATTGTAAATATTGTAAATACGTAGTTAATCTTTGCATTCAAGATAATTTCTAAAAATCCAAAAATATTTTCGGGCCTTAATTTTAATTTGGAATACGTATTGAAAAATTGCCCATCTGGTGCTATTTCAGATTTTATTTAAGGGCCCATTTGATTTATTTTCCTTATTAGGTAAGTATAGGGGGGATTATGGAGAGGACGAAAATTTGAATTAAAGTTGGTGCAGCTTTTGCAGGGTGGCAGCGGCTGGGAGTGGCGCGTGAGCAGAGAGAAGGGACACGCTGACCAATCAGAGGCCAGCAATTTCAACCGCCTCCCATCTGAAGCGTCGCGACCGGCAACCCCTGATAACCGGTTACAACCACCTGAACTGCTCCCTCTCACCCAAATTAAACTCACCTGAATTGTCGCCGTCCATTACGACTCTAACCCTGAGGAGTGTGAGGCCAAGACGAGTCAGGAACAGGGAGACAAAGAAGGGAGCGGTGAGACAGAGAAGACACCGATAGCAGAGACGGTTCCTCAAGGAGTAGCAAGAGAGAACATAGATCTAAATGAGACGGCCAGGAAGCAGGGCCTTATGACGGATAAAGAATTTCAAGCGATTCTGGAAGGGGTATATCGGCAGGAAGAAGACGCTGCCAGGATGGTTGAGGGACCGGACCTCAAATCCGGGGTAGCAGGAGGAATGGTGGAAGACAAGTCAGAAACTCCCCAGCAAGAAAAATGGGCAGTTGAGGAGCATACTGCTCAAAAGGAGACGGCAGAGAGTTTAGAGGAATCTGAACAAGTAGTACCACCCGTGATAAAACCAAAGGCAGTTAAGAGGAAGTTAGTGTTGAAGAGAGACCAGAAGAAGGTACAACCGAAGCCGCAAAGGGTATCGCAACGATGCCTGGGCAAATGGGCAGCTAGTAAGGCGAAGCCGAACACAGAGGCAGATCCCGTGGAGATCTTGAGTGAAGAAGAAAGGACCACTCCCACAAAACCTGGGGAGGAGCCTTTACCTGTTACCAACCTAGAGGATACTGCAATGGAAACCGGAGCGGTGTCTCCAACACTGAGTGGCCAAGGTGAAGAGGCTGACGGGATGGCTGAGGGTCTGGACCTCGCATCCAGGTCAGTAGGCCACAAGGAGACCAATCCTACTATCCAGGATCCACTTTCAACACAAGCTGAGAAGGAACCTGAAGAAGAGAAAGACATAGATGACGGAGAGGAAGTTAGATACCGTGAAGAGAGAAAACGAAAGGGGAAGGCCCCTATGAAGAAGAAGCCCAACAACAAGAAGCCACGTACAGTAAACACTGGCATAGTCATTACTGAGTCAGTTCAGCGAGTCCAGGAACACCGGAGGGAGCGAAGTGATAGCGAATACGCTGCCAGCGAGAAATCAGCCTCCGACAGCGATATCTCTTTGGAGGATGAGGAGTACGCAGAAGAACAGCTTCAGAATGATCATCGAGAGTTAGTCCACCCACCGGTAGAGAGACTGAGGTACCGGCGCTGGACAGTGGACCTTATTGATGATCTGGTGGAGGAGATGAAGCTTTTCGACTCGAAGGAGCTACAGAAAGCTTTCGATAGCAAGGATGAAGGGAGTAAGCAGGTGAAGAGCGGAAAGGTACTTCACATTCCTTCTTTAGATGAGTTAGGCGCCCGCGAGTAGTTTCTATTTTATTTGCACGCGTTAGGATTCGAATGGTTGTTGGAGAATGGGGATCCGAGTGTCCCGGTTAGATTATCGAAGGAGTTTTTCACGACCTTTAGGTTTAAGGTCACCACTGATCTAGATGAGGAATGTATCAGTTTTAGGCTGTTTGGTGGAGAGATACGGATGAGCTTGATTGTGTGGACCGTGCGTCTGGGAATATGCAGTTTAGAGGAAGCTATAGGGCCAGAGTGGAGAAGTAGGGAGCGGGGAATTCCCCGCAGACATGTGGAATTTGAGCCCTAGGAAGCCTGGGAGGAACTTACTCACCCTGATGCACGGCAATTCCAGTCCACTATTTCCCGCTCCGTTCATTTCAACAACCCAATTCTGCGTCTTGTACAGCTTTACCTGGATTTCAATTTATTGGGGCAGTCGAACTCAGCTGTTAGGACATCGATAACGGAGTTATATCTTCTCTGGTGTGCCAAGCAGGGAAGGAAGTTGCATCTGGGTTTTTGGACCGCCTACCAATGCCATCTAATTGCCACCCACCCAGCGAGGAACCTCACTCTCTGCCACATCTTGGGAATGTTCGTGAAGAACAATATCATCGTCAGAGAGGCTGAAGACCTCTCCCCGTTAAGCATGGTGGAGGCCCCGGGAATGTTTGACACACCGTTGTTCCTCCGCACGAACACGGTCTATTTGAGGCAGGGTGTGCCCCGCTTCTATGCAACGGGGGAGGAAGCTTTGCCTACCGGAAGAGTAGCAGCAGCCCAGGAAGTTTCAGAACAAGAGACGCGTCGCGAAAGGATGGAGAAAGCGATGGAAGAAGTGAAAGAAGAGAATCAATAGTTGAAAGCGGAGGTGGTGCGATTGGCATCGGTAATGGAACGAATGTTGAAGGAGTCTGCAGGACAGACGAGGCAGAGTCAGAAGCAAGAAGCTTTGGAGATGATTGTTACCAGCCTAGGAGAGGAAAACCACCGGTTGATAACAGAAATGGCCAGGATGGCGTCCGTGATAGACGAGATATTGATGGAGTTAACATAACGAGGCCAAGAGGAAGCTGTTGAACCAAGTGGCCATGGAGGCCGAGCTAATGAACCACGAGTATCAGAGGAGGTATTAACCGAGACGAAAGAAGTAGAGCAGAAACTAGAGGCGAAACAAGAGGACGGAGATGCCGAGGAGTCGGCCGAGCCTGAAGGAAAACAGTCCGAGAATGAGGAGGAGCAACCGCAAGACCCACCTGCACCACAACCTGCCCCGCGAAGGAGCAGGAGGAACAAGTGACCACCACCCCACCTGACCAGTTAGTTTTCTTTTTATTTTCAGTTTTTAGTTTTTTGTATTTTAATTGTGTTTTGTTTTTTTTAGGTAGTATAATTTCTGTTTGTGCGCAAACCCCATTCATAACACTTAGCCTATTTTATAGTCTAAGTGTGAGAAGTTAAGGGTTTGTCTTTTTGGCGCAGGTGTTTGTGTTTTCTGTTTTTTTTTTCGTAAGCATGTTGGCTCACACTTAGCCCATTGCATGGCCCTGAGGAGTTTTGTATATATGTGTTTTGTAATTGTTGAATTCTGCTTAGGTTTTAACCTCTCCCACTTAGCCTACTTTATAGTCTAAGTGTGAGAAGTTTTAGTTTTTAGCATGTCGTTTTGTTTGTCATGTTTGTGTGTCCACCGTACTGGCCATTACCTTTTCCACTTCACAGCCTTATCTGAGGGCAGACACTTGTGAAGTGGGAGGGGGGACGCAATGGCCAATATGATGTATTTGTATATGTGTGGTTTGTGTTTGTGCTTGTGTTAGTGTCTTGTTAGGTCTAGTTTTTTTTTTTTTTCCTTTTGTGTGTTGATTGGGCTTAAACTCAACTGTCTTGAGTTGTCGGTGAGGGGAATTGAGGGAAATAAGACATGCTGGAAAACAGAAACCACCCCCTTTAGTACCTCCTAGCCAGGATAGATGATGTGAGTATGAGAGAAAAGCCCGTACTTAGAGCCAAACACGAAAGCCCTCTTAAAATGTAAGTTATAAGCTTTAAGTGGAACCACTTTCCACATGTTTAGAAAAGAAAAGAGCGGCTGCCACAAATCGCCTAGGGTGAAGTGACTGCGTGTAGCAACACTGAAGGCAGTAGGAAACCCCCCCCCAAAAAAAAAACCTTTAGAACCTCTTTTCTAACTCTTTATACCCAGATAAATACCCCTAGCCACTGGGACTGTGTGTGTGCAAGGCATGAAGCGAATGAAGCTTACTGGCCAGAAAGGTGTATAAGAAGGCAGGAACTAGCTGGGCAAGAAAGTTTGGAAGAAAATCGGCCAGGGAGTCATCCTAGGCCCAAAAGAAGGTATAAGGGTGGCGAAGCCACAAAGAAAAAAAAGGGGGGGAAAGAAAGAAAAAAAAGAGAGAAAAGATGAAGGAAAATGGTCAGAAAAACATGGCCACAAAAAAAAATGAAGAAGGCATAAGGGTGGCGAAGCCACAAGAAGCTACTGACCAGTTGGAGATCAAAATCAGAAGCGCCAGCCAAGAAAAGCAACTAACCAGAGGCCCAAATGCACACAGTTCCCCCACATCAAATAAAATAGAAGTTTTTTTTTGAACCTTAGAGCCTTAGGAACATCCACCCAAAACACTACAAACCAATAGCCCCGTTACAAGCCTTTAAGCCCTTCAGTAGCTGCACGTGAAATCTAAGTCCGAAGCAATTGTGGTTGAGCACTATGAGAGAACAGTCCTAACATTCCCGGAGAGGTACGAGTGACTGAGTGAACCTAGTGTTTGGCCGAAAGTTTGGGCGATCTTGACGAGCGGATATACTGACTGGGAGAGAAAGGGGGGGTGGCAGAAGTTCAAGGCTGTCTAAGGCCGGATTGCACCTGATCCCGATGGGAGGGATGGTTGAAAATATAGCCCGATCTTTATGATGTGCAAAATTGATTATATCTGCAAAACAGTTGCTCAAAGTGTGCAGGTTAAGTGTTCTAGCCAATAGGGAAGTTTCGGAATGTTCAGGTGAAAAAGGGCGCCAGCATGATCTCATACTGAACAGTATTCGTGCTGAAACGGCTTGAGATGGAGAAGATGGATAGCTGGGACGGATTACCCACAATTGAGGGCAAAAAAGTCAACTTGCGATGAGGATTTACCCTAAAATCAAGGGTAAGCCTCCCTATAAAAGGAAGCCAAGAAGGAGAGAGAATATATACACATTCACTCATTCACCACCATCTTTAGGTAGAGAGTTCTCTCGGTAATACTAGTCTTTCAGCCGTGTCCCGCTTCTTGCCTCGCCGCAGCCATGATCACCTGACGCCCAGATGTTCCCAGAGTACCAGCCATCCTTATTCCAGCCAGCAAGATCATAGTTTAGGAGTTCCATCGCCCGGAGTGGCAAAACACTTTTATTTCGCTTTCGTAGTTTAATTTACTTGCATTTTCCTTACGTTGGATCTTTGCTGCTTTTGAATTTCACTGCTTCGAAGTATTTTGTTGAAGATCCGAACAATGTTTTAATGCTATGAAGTTGATTTTTGTTCAGTTTGTCGAGCTGCTTTCTTTCTTTTCTGCCTAGTTAGTTAGATCTAGAGTTTCTGGTCGTTTTGAGTATCGAATCGTGTGTTTCCAGTTAGTAGTTTATTTCTTCGAGTTAGCATAATCTGTTTACTTTTATTTCATAGAGGTTTGTTTCATGCAAGGTGCAGTTATGTGTTTCCTGTTTTCTTTCATGCTGATCAGTAGGCGGGATTTCAGTTTCGATGTTTGATTTTCGATTTGGAATGTTTGATCGTAGATCTGTGTCGTGAGTTATTAATCTGTGTTTCTATGGTGCTGAATCTGGTTTGTTTTCTGATTTTAGTTTGTGTTTGTTGAAGAAGATGATGTCCATATCCAAGTTTGGGACCACTTTGCTTTTCAGACGCTTTTTGCTTTTTGTCCTTTACCTTTAGTACACCTTGCAGATCTGTCAGCCTAGTCACCACAACTACCACTTATTCTCTGCTTTTCTGTTTAGCCTTTTATAGAAACCTAGTACTTTTCGAATATTTTATGTTACACCGCATCCACCATAATTCCACGTACACCACTACATGTCGACCACCATTCACCCTTCCTAGTCAGTAGGACACCATCTTAATTTCCCGTCTAGGTAGAGACTCAACCCAAGCGTGGTAGCTAACCAACCTTTCCAAATATCACCGCGGTAGTTTAAATGCACCATCTCAGTGGGATTCAACCCCTACCTTCACTATACTACCCAGTAGAAGAGGGTTGAGGATTCTTTGAAACCAGGGTATAGGCTTAGTTAGGATCCCTATCCTGACCAGTAGGATATATCCTTGCTTGAACGACACCTACGCACCCCTGCTGTCTTTCAGTTCTCTTTGAGGGAAGATCATCAGGTTGGATCTCACCGGTTACTTCCTCTGCTTCGACCCTCTTTCTCTTTTCAGCACCATGTTCACATATGTTAGACTCTTCATTCGCTGTGACTTGATCAGGGGCGCTGGATTCAAGGTTTTACTAAGACTTGCCCTGGATGCTGGAAAACTTGCAGTTGAGCTCTGATAAACACCTTCTGATTTCAGAGAGACTGTGTTAGCATTCTCTCTCCCTACTGGAGGTTGCACTGTAGCCGGAATCTTTCCATCATTACCTCTCAGCTCGCCTAGTGACATGGCGACCTGAGATAAATGCTTTGTAAGCATTTCTAATGCGGCTCTCTGTTCCTTCTTGGCTTCCTGTATTTCCCGCACAGCATCATGAGGCTGATGTGGAGCCATCATATCCCCTGGAACTTCGTTTTGCTGCCTGTTATTTCTCTGATTAAATCGGCCTCCTCCATGGCCTTGCTGATAGAAACCGGAAGATCCATATTGCTCTGGTTGGTTCTGGGACAGATGGTTTTGTTGATTTCCTTGGTAGTACTGTAGGTTCCCTTGGTATTGCTGGGTTCCTCTGTGGTGCTGCGGGACATAACTCACCATTTGATTACTTGGTTGCCTACCCTGGTTGCCATACTGAGGACCTTGGTGTTGGTACCCCCATTCTCCTTCTTGTTGTCGGTTTGACCAGTTAGGCTGTCCTCCACTTGACCAGTTCCCTTGAGGTCCACTTGACCATCCTGCCTGACCTCCCTGCAATCTATTTCGTCCTGTGTTTGGTCTATCCAAGATTCGGGCTGGCCAGTTGGACTGCCCGTCGAAGGGTTGTACTAGTTGAGGTGCGGTTAGTTGTGGCTGGCTTTGATTCTGATCAGTCCATCTGAAGTTGGGATGGTCCCTCCACGGAGCATCTCTCTGTTTCCCCTGGATCCAGTTGCCATTTGTGTTCCAGTGGCCTACTGCGTTCACTTGCTCTACCTCAGGGGGAAATTCACAGTAATAGTAATGATGTTCTTCTGGAGGTGGCGGCTGCGGTACGTACTATGTCTCCTTTGGTGCAGGTGGTGGCGGTGGTCTCATTTTTTCTACTGCTTTCAGCCGTTTCTTCTCCATCTGCTCGAATCGAGCCTCCAGCTTTTCATCGTTGCGCGCCTCTACTGCGTGCACTGCTCCTCTCCTGTATTGCCCTCGAGAGGTTTCATACGACCGATTAGCCTCAATCAGCCTTTCCAAAATATTCTTAGCTTGGCTAAAAAGGGTTTTTGAGAAATCCCCTTTTGCTGCGAGGTTGAGGTCGTTTTTGCTATCCACCGTGAGTCCGCCATATAAAATCGAGTAGATTTCCTTCTCTCACAATTTGTGGTTAGGGCATGCTTGAAGCTGCCCTTGGAACCTATCCCAGTACTGGACGAGGGGCTCGTCGTATTCCTGTCTGGCTTCTGTAATTTCCCTTTTTAGGGAACTTGTTTTTGATGTTGGAAAGAGACGATCGAGGAATATCATGCGAAACTCAGCCCACGTTCTGATGGATCCTTCCGACAGCCTTGACAGCCAGACACCCACGTCCCCTTTCAAGACAAAAGGAATAGCTTTGAGTCTGTAATCTTCGGATGTGGACCCAGCTGGCACGGGCTGAATATCACAGTACCGGCAGAATTCGTCCAGAAAAGTATACGGGCATTCCTTCGAAAGGCCATATAAGTGGGACAAGACATCCAGTACTCCTGATTTGATGGCAATGGTCCGCATCCCAGGAGTAGCGGTGATGGCATGCGTGGGCTCTCTCTCATCATGAGCATGTAGAGAACCGATCCCCGAGTCGTCGATGACAATGGCCATCTCTGCTTCCGTTCATTCTGGTGGTGGTGGTTGTGTTTTCTGCTCGGTGGCTGCTGCTTCTAATGCGGCTCTGCGACGAGTGATGACAACGTCGGCTTCCTGGACTCTCCACTGAGTGTTAGTTCTTCTGTATATCAAGAGATGATTCCAGTAATCACCTTGGTGGTACCTTCTCATCAACAGCAAAAACAAAAAATGAGAAACAAAATTATATACACCTACGCACTACGCACAAACATAAAGTAACACCATGATTCCCCGGCAACGGCGCCATTTTGGAGGAACTAGGAAAGAGATCAAAAACACGAATAGAATGCGGATCAAGTTATATGGAGTGATAACCGAACCGATTGGATCAGTTAGCAAATGTCGTTGCCACTTAATCAATGCACTCCAGCTCTCGCCCTTTCCGCCTTACCAAAGTAATTTATAACTCACAATTTTGCACAACATTAACAGTAAAGCGCCAAGTTCGGGGTTGATCCCACATGGAAGTTGGTGTGTCGAGTGTGTGAGTAGTGAACAGGGGGGGTTGGCTGCTGCCACGCTTTAATTTGGGAGTTTTAACTACTGTTTAAATCTAGACAGAATTTAAACTAGCTAGCTTGATCAACGGAATTCTAACTACTGGGTCAAGTGATTTGTAGGAAACAACAGAAAAGTAAATGCGCGGATTTAGAGCGAAAATAACTTGATTAAACTAAAAACTGATTACAGCGTGAAATTAAACTAAGCTAACTCTTGGAGTCTAAGAAAGCGGTAAACTGAGAAGAATCTCAGCGGGAAACTTAAGTCACGCTAACAGAAATGAGTATTCTGCAGTGCTCCCTTTGGTCGCCCTTCTAACTAAGCTATCTAACTAAGCTAGAGAATTAAACTAAACTAAGCTAGAGAGCTGGACTACGCTAGATAACTATGCTAAACTAAACTAGACGGAAAGTAAAGTGTCTCCTCTTTTCTTGTGGTGGCACACCCTCTATTTATAAGCTCGATTCGGCCTCCAGCTGGATAACGATCTTGTCAGGGAATATTCACTCATTCTGAGAATGAGCGACTCATTGATTGCTACGTGCTGTTCTTCTAGAATGTCGACACTTTTTGGTAACAAATTTGTGACTCAGCTTTGTCCTTGTGTCTCATATTCCAGCACGTGTCCCCTTCTAGAATGTCGTCCTTGATAACAGAATGGTGTGCTGTATCCAGCTCATTTCCTCACGTGCTCTTTTTCCAGAAGCCAGTGGTTCCCTCCTAACTGCTTGATTGCTCCCCTTGATCAACTCCCCCGATTCTGAGCCTTTTATCGCCTTTGTACTTGCTTGATCAGGTCGGCCTTAAAGCCTTGGTCAAGTGGTAATTCTGCACATTTAACACTTGTTTTGCGCGATAAACCGATCAAGTAGCATGTATTTCACCCATAAACCGATGCATGAAATAGGCCCTATCAACCTAGTCTATGATCTAGAGGTTCAGGTTCTTTATGCATATGTGATGTGATGAAAAGTTATATAAATGAATGAGTAGATCCTGCATCTATCTATGTATATATCATAACATCAACTAAATAAAGTGTACCAGTAATGACCTCTGGTGCTCTAGATGCCTCCTCCTGTGTCATAGCAAACACACGAGCATGTCCCCGGGGTGTAGATCCATGTGCCTCTGACTGTCCTCGCCCTCGACCCATAGGTGCACTCATAGCTTGTCCTCTTCCACGACCTCGATTAATACTTGCACTCGATGCTGCGGGTCGCACATTCTGTACTGTTGGTTCCGTCGCTGCTCTTCCACTTGATATCATGTTAGACCGAAGTGGGCATTCCCTATAGTAGTGTCCTTGTTGTCCGCAGTGAAAGCAACCTCCTGTAATTATTCGACATTCCCCTGTATGTGGTCGTCCACAGTGCACACATAAAGGTCGTGCATGTGCTGTCATACTAGATCCTCGTCCCCACTCATAACTGAAAGGTGGTGCACGTCCGCCTCTTTGACCTAGTGGACCTCCTCTACTGAAACTCGATTCCGAAGAAAAAGAACTAGGCCTTTTTGAAACGCTCGAGCTTGATTCACCCCTATACTTCGGTGGTCCCCTCTTTTGTCTTTAAATATACACATGTCTTTCTTTCACTAGTCTCTCTGCTCGTATAGCCGATGCACGTAAATCATATAAGTACGAAGGTCTGAAGGTGTGATTTTACTTCTTATCTCATATATCAATCCTTCTTCAAAACGTATGCACTTATCTTGTATAGTAGGTAGCAATGTCGATGCATAACCAGAAAGCTGAGTAAAACTTCACTTCATAATCTGCAACCGACATAGATTCTTGTTTAAGGGACAAAAACTCTCTTTGCTTCTAATCGCAATACACTGGTGGCATATACTTATCACTGAACTCTCTCAAGAAGTCATCCCAACTAAGTACTGGAGGATGTATCATAGCTCGTGGGACAGTCTCCCACCAATAGTAAGCATCGCCCTGGAGAAGAGACACTGCGTAATCAAAACGTTCTTCTGCAATACAACCCATCTGATTAAACACACGCTCTGTCCTCTTCAACCATATCTCAGCCTCGGCAGGATCTGTAGTCCCAACAAAGTCAACGACTCCCATCTTTCGTAGTTCCTTAAAATTTCTACCCCTTGGTCTCATTTCTAGCCCCTGTACTTCTTGTTCAACCCGCCTATGTATTGGCTGGCTACCCCCAGATGATGCAACAGGTGTATGAGATGCTTCTGCAGTTAATGAATTATGCGGGGCGACTGACCCTTCTCTCCTCGATGACATATGTTCAGGAATTTACATGTTCATGATAATTCAAATGCAAATGCAACTTATAACCAATACGTATCATATGCAATGCATGGATGCAATGTCTCAGCGGGATCCTTATCCCTACTCTGATACCACCTAAACTGCCATACCTCAGCCCCTCTAAGGTATACTCTTATAATAAATAAATCCATTATCATAAAAGAAATCAATACACGTGTCTAATTCATAGAACACACATATTATATAAGTTCAAACCAACACTTATCTGATACATATTTCAAAATATCCTGTAAAGTAGTGGAACCCTCTCACCACTTTATATACTATACATTTATCTACATGCAAAAATGATGAGGAGGAGAAGGTTGCCAATATGCGTCAACCGCCGAACCTGATAACACGTGGAGTTCCTATGACCCATGTCGGTCAAAACTTTACTGCTATTTTATTCCTGAAAAATTTAGTGGTTTATATGAGCCGCAACTCAGTATATATAAATTTCCACCTTTAATCTCACATGATACAAACATCAAACATATTCTTTTATCAATACATAAAATCAGAAACAATATATAACATAATTTAAAAACAAACCATTTCATACGCATATGCCACTCTATTCAGTTTATTATTTTGTAACAGTCAAGCCTGGTATCTGCCCGGGATTTCCAATATGATTGACCCATAGGTCCCATTATGATTTGACCTGAAGGTCCCACTGTAATTTGACCCGAAGGTCCCAATATGATTTGACGTGAAGGTCCCAATATGTTTGACCCGAAGGTCCTAATATGATCGACCCGAAGGTCCTAATATATCCACTGTGATTTTAGATCGAGGGCAAAACCGTCACAGATCCTCTTTAATCCAATGATTCACATAATCGGTATCATAAACATATCCTTTACACCAATAACATATCATATTCCATCAAATTATCCAATATATCTAAACAAACATGTCCATATCAGCAATCAAATATTCATATCATATTCGACCATCAAAATCAAATAATTCATAATCATATCAATTTCACACCATATAATCAAATAATTCACTCCAATTCAACATATAACAATCAACCACATAACATATGTAAAACTAAAAATGTGATTTATACACACCTAATTATAGCATACTCTACTCAAGCTTTCGACATCACCTCACACTATACGACCTTCTCCTCGCCAAAATGAATCGGACAGTAGTTCCCTTACTTTTCCTTTTCCCCTTTTTATTTTCATCCCTCCTCCACAAGTTTAAAATGCAGAAGCTATATAAATGATTTAGTGCCGATTATGCGACCGACACGTAATTTTTTTTACATTATTTAATAACCAATGTTGCTTTACGTGACCAAATTATAATAATACACAAATTTCGTATCATTATACGTAGTAAAATCATAAGCCACGCAATCCTTAAAGGATTTACAAAGAAACACCTTATATCATATATAAGTATTACACGTTTCACACACTTCTATATATTTTAATTTATTTACTATAACCATGAAATTTATATATAAGTATGTACCTTAATAATATCTTACACATATACACACGTATTATACATGAAAACACATTTAAAATTAATTATTTCATATATATAATATTTTTGTTATACTATATATATATAGGGTCCTATTTGGTTGAGATTATTTACCTAAATTGAGAAATGAGATGCAATATCAGCCACTAATCCACAAGATTAACTAAATGTCAACAAGGGGGTATAACTGTCATTTCATTATTCAAATGGTGGAAAAAATAAAATTACATTCCAAATCATTTTCTAAAACCCTCTCTAAAACTCTCGGTGAAATATCTTCTGTGCAAACACAAATTTGCTGAACTTCCTTCAAACATACATTTCTACAATGACGAATGAAGAAGAAATTCGAAGAAAATCGGTTGAAGCGCCGATTGTAGCTGAATCGGTTGAAGCGCCGATCGAAGAAAATCGGCGTTCCAAATCAGCAGTGGTTCCGCCTTCTTACGCGGTGGCTCCGACTTCTTCCGCGGTGGTTCCGACTTCTTCAAGTTCAGCAATTGATTCAAATTTGAAATATATTGCTTCGGTTTTAGTTTATTAAATTAAATATGGATTTGTTTTCTTATGAATTTGATTTGTGCAGATTTTTTTTGTTGATTAGCCATGGTAAAATAGAAATTGGAAGCATCACCTACCAGTTAAGGATTTGGTTAAATTCTTAAGATTATTGACATTTCATACAATAGCTACTAACATAGCTATAATAACAGTATATGCTTGTTTGAATAGCTGTTAGGACGACTGTAGATTGAACCAGAAAGAGTTATTGATATAGATTTATTGTGTTTCATTTCATACAATAGTTATTGACATAGCTATAAAACAGAGTATATGCTTATTTGAACAGAGTATATGATTTGTTTAACATGGCTATTGACATAGATTTATTAACAGAGTATACTTAATGCTCGAACTTATTATTGATATAGATTAATTGTGATTCATTTTAAACCATAAAACAGAAAAATATCAAAACGAAAAAGGAGTACCTCGGTATCACAGAAAGAGTTAATAAATGTTGAGAAAAAATAAAAGAAAAGTATAGAGAATGAAAAACAGAGTCAGAATGCTGAAAATGTATCTCAAAGGCTTCTAGTGAAATGGAAGCCTTTATTTTTTGTTGATGCAAAAAGGAGTACCTTGGTATCACATAATTGAATACATTCCTAGTAGATTAGCATTTTCTTTGTTGAAGAGCTTTGATGAAGAAAAGTGTAAGATAAAGCTTTATAATGGGGAAAAAATTCATATCACGGAAGAGGATGTGGAGTTTGTGTATGGATTTCCAAGAGGTAACATTACTTACTGTAGAGAGAAGTGGAAAAGTAATGCACCTATCATGAGGGAGTTAGCAGAACAATGTGATACGAAACCAGGAAATGTGAACCATAAAGCTGTTGAACAACTTATGTTAGCAAAAAAGGAAGGAGGACCGCATTTCAAGAGATTGTTCTTGGTCCTATTAGAATCCGCATTGATTGAGCCTTCAACATGTGGAATGATAAAAACTAATATTGGAGAGATAATTGATGACTTGGATAACGTAAGAAATATCAATTGGTGTTCGTATACAATCTCTGTGCTCAAGTTTGCTATGGGAAATTGGTTGAAGACAGAGAAGAACGCCTTTGCAGGATCACTTCCCTTCCTCATGGTATGTTTTACATTTTGCATTACATTACTTATCGAAATGACTTGTATGTGTAGTTGATATAGCTTGTACTATAGTTGACATTAGTTATTTAAGGGGCTTGTGTATTCAGTTGACACTACACACCAGTAATTGACATGAATTTTTTAACATATGCAACTCTACTACTTAGACAGAGTTACACAAGACACGCGTCCTGTTCCTCGCACATTTCCATTAATGAAAGGATGGAAAAGTGAGCATCTACAGGCTAGAGAAGATAGAGAGACAAGTGAAAGAGTTTTTAGTTTAGGACGTATAAAGAAGAGATATGTCCGTACTCTGGAGCAGCACGAGGAAGAGAAGCTGGAGGCTGAGGTGGAGGAGCAGATGCCTCAACAACAAATTCCTGATGACTGTGCGGTTGGGTCTTCCCAGAACCTACTCCCAAAAAATTTCATACAGATGGAGCAGCAAGGGAATGAAGAAAAAAGTGTTGATGTAAATGAAAGTGGAGTTGGATCTTCTTCTCATAACATACTCCCATCACATATGGCGGCCAATGTAGTAAAATACATCAAGCGGATAAATGATGGCAGGACCAACCTTCTGAGAGTCCTCAAAGAAGCTTCGTCACAGATCGAGAATAATGATTTATTTGGACTTATTTGTGATATAGCTAGAAGTGCAATTGGAAGCCAAAAGTCTCCAGTTGCCTCTGTGAGTGACATTTTTCTCCATTTGTCACAGTCATATAATACAGACAACGATGTTGTTGTTGATAACTGGAAAGCTTTGTTTGATTCAATACGGAATGCTGAAAAAGCATACGAAACAATTGAAGACTTGAATGAATTTCCAACTTTCAGATTGGATGATTTCTTTGATAAAGTAAGTACATAAACAACCTATAATTATATAAATACATCATTTTGTTGATATATGTTTCTCTTAGTTGACATTGAATTATTCTTATTGTTTAGAAAGTAACATTGTTGAACTAATTTTTGAATAGGCTGTAGAACAAAGAAACAAAGATAACTTACCTACCTCACTAGTTGGTGATCCTGAAGAGGTCAGAGAGACTGTTGAAGAAGACGAACAAAGAAAGGAGAACATGATTTGTAATGACCATAACGAATCAAACTCTCCTATCTCGACAGCCGTACTAGGATCTCCACGGACAACATCCCCATCTCTCCAACAACAAGAAGTCAATGCTTCAGAGCATGACAACACACTGGCATCACTAATAGGATCTGAGAACAGGGGAAATGAGTTGGAAATTCAAGAAAAAGTTGATGCTGATAGAGAGTTAAGAACACAAGATGCCTTGCACATATTATCAAAAGTATGTGGCGACTGTGAAATCAGCAACAATGAAGAAGCAATCAAGGCCACAAACACCATTGTTGATATCATAAATGAACAGATACAATATACAATGATTATCTTAAACTTTAGAAGCTTTGTATATAAATTTTATAGATTTTATATAAATTATTGACATTGTGGATATCGTAGTTGACATAGATAAATATATAATTAACATGGTATAGCATGGAGTTTCAGTAGAAAATACAAATTGTATATATGGAGTTTCAGGAAGACAGGGAGGATGCAGCTGCATGCTCAATTGTTGAGTATATGATGCAAGAGGGTATTGAAACAATGGATGACACACCTCCTGAATGGAACGTGCAAAAACAAGGATATAAAGGGAAAGAGACGATGCATGAGGAAAAAGAAAAAACTCATGAAAACGCAGAGAGAAGAATGACTGTCTACCAGGTAAAATAAGTAAAATTAACCTTATTACCTTTTAAAAAATGACTGAATTGTTGTTGACATTGCTTGTAATAGTTGTTAAAATGGCTTGTATGTGTAGTTGACAAAGCATGTAGAGTAGTAGACATAACTAGTATGTGCAGTTGACAACATATGTATCGTAGTTGACATAATTATATTAGTTATTGATATGGTTAGTATAATATAGTTTACATTATTTGTTATTGTAAGTAATATTAAATTCACTGACAACAGAACCCTGTTCCAATCTCTGAGATTCCACTGGCTGAAGCTAGAGAGAGACGAACTCATGCTAAAATGCGTCCCAGCCCAGTGCTACGCTCACCATTTGAAATACGAGCTGTGCATATGAAACCAACCCTGAACCTAGATGAAAGAGTATCTACTACTACATAGTAGAAACTGAAGGAACAAATGAGTATGTGTAATTTAATTCTTTGAATCACTTTTAAATTTCTATGCAGTTGACATAATTTATGAATGATGTTTAAATGTTGTGTGCACGATTTCATTTCAGTGATACATGTGCTTACACTAATGGCTTTGTTTGGGCAAGAAAATGAGTGTTTTCATCTCTGAAACCCCATACATAAATCAGTATAGGTGTAATTGATGTATGGGCAACATACCTGAACTTCAGAAAAAATGAAAGGGCAGAAACGTCACCTCCACGGCTGTTTCTAACATCCCCATGTGTGAGTAATCTAAACTTATATGAAAACTATTTGAATGACATATTTCACTCACAAAAATTATTCAATGCAGTATTTGAATGTAACAAATCAAGAGCCTCATTGGAATACATTACAATCCAAGAACAACTTTATGTCACAAATTGATCAAGAGACTAGTAGAATACAAGATTTTGATTCGAGAAAATTTGATTTGGTAACAAATTTATTTTTGTACAGAGATCTCACAGTGTCAACAACATAAATTTGGACAGGTGTTGTCAAATTCTTTTCTCTAATATTTTCTGGCATGCTCTACAGGTCTTCTTCCCAGTTTTTACAAGTGGCTATTACTACCTTGTGGTATTTTGGATGAAGATCAACAAAATTGAGATAATAGATAGTGTCAAACCACCTAAAGCCAAGGATCCATTGGAAAAGTATAGCCTTCATGTTGGAATACTGGTATGTTTTTTTTCAATAAAATTGACATTATGTTTACATTTTGTTGACATAATTTATGCATCTTGTCGAAATTATTTGTATAAATAGTTTAGTTTAGTTTTTTTATATATTTGCAGAAAGATATATTTGAGGCATACTTCAAAGAGAAGAACATATCAGAGCTATCACAAAATATAAAGAAATCTCCGTACAAAGTTGTTCCTTTAGATTGGGCAACAAGCATCAATAAAGAAGACAGTGGTATATATTTGATGAGACACATGGAAACTTACTTTGGCAGAAAGGGAAAGGAATGGAATATTGACTTTTCTCCACGTGGCACAAAGATTCTACAGATACTCAGAGGAAGATATTGCGAAGCGATGCTTACATCAAGGAGCAAGAAGAAGTGTATGGATATGGTACGCGTCGCTGATGACTGGATGACAGCAAACAAGCACAGATCGCCTGAGTTACATAACAAGTTCAAGGAATGGTTTAGCTATAGAAGCAAGAAGTAAACAACTGTTTTATTCTGATTTTGAACAAAAAGTGGTTTGGATATTTGATCTTATCATATTTTTTAGATGGATAAGTAAAACAATTGTCTCAAACTGATTTTTAAACCATGTAGTCTATAGAAATATATCAAATGTCAACAACTAGAATTAAATATCAACAACTATTTTTTCTTATGAAATGTCAACAACCAGAATTAAAATGTCAATAGCTATTTTTTGTTATCAAATGTCAACAACTTGAATTAAATGTTAAAAGCTATTTTTTCTTATTAAATGACAACATCTATTTTTTTTAATAAAGTGTAAGCAACTATTTTTTCTTATAAAATGTCAACAAGAAGTATACAACTATTTTTTCTTAATTTTTTAATTTGACATAAGTTCTAGTATAATTATAATACAATACATGTCAATAACTTGAATATAAAATGTCAATAATTTATAGCAAAAATGTCTACAGCTTTTCAATAGGCATCATATAAAATGACAACAATTCAAAAACAAATTTTTTAATTAAAAAAAACACTTTCCTTCCTTCCACAAAAACAGAGCTAAACAGAGTTGTAATCAAATTTTAAAAATCATTTCTCTCATATGTCACTTCAAAACCCAACTCTCTCAAAATAAGATTTATATTAAATTTCTCTCCCAACCACTTTCTCTTAAATCTTCATGCCGATAGAAATCGGAAGTCGACTTTTATTCAATTCCTAACCCTTCATCTACAATATCCAATCAGTTTGATTTATAAGCCGTTTTTATCTCCTGCCTAAAAAATAATTTCTAAAACAATGACAAGGGAATCGATTGACATTCAGGAACCGATTGAGCAGTCGACCGTTGCCAGAAAAATGACGTCCAACTTGGAGGTCAACACCAAATCGACTGAACCGACTCATTCAGGTTAAAGATTACATTCGTTTTTTAACTGTATGGCTTTAATTTTAGTTTTTTAGAACAAAGTTTGAGTATTCAACAATTTTATGTTTAGATTTTCATAATTTAGTTATCTGATGAATTCGAATTCTGCTTTTTTTGGGGGATTGATTAGCTATGGAAATTGACGAAGGGTCGGAAGCGGGAAATAAAGAAACATAGGAAAAATCTTCTTCGAGTTAAGTACTCCTCCTATATATTTAAATTACAATAATTATTGACATTAAAGGATGTCTGTTGACATAGTGCTGTTGACATTTTATAGTAGTATCTCAATAGCTATTGACATAGTGTAGAAAACAGGGTATGCTTGCCCTTGTCATATATATGGTTGTTACGATGGCTGACTTATATGTGTACTTGCCATTGTCATATAATTGTTATATATATGGTTGTTATTAACATATGTAAGGATAATTTCATACAATACCTATTGTAACACCCCTTACTCGGTTAGATTGACCATCTGTCTGTGGATGAAAAGTTGTACTAAGGTGTAGTCGAGAACCCAAAGCTTCTTGAAATTTATTCCAGAATCTCGAAGTGAATCGAGGATCTCTATCAGATATTATCGAGCTTGGCACTCCATGTAATCTCACAATTTCACAAACCTGCGATAATAACCCGCTAAGCCCAGAAAACTGCGAACTTCTGAAACATTTTTCGGAGGTTTCCACTGTACCACTGCTTCAATCTTCTTCGGATCCACTCGAATTCCCTCTGCTGATATAACATGACCCAGAAAAGCTACTTCCATAAGCCAGAACTCACACTTACTGAGCTTTGCGTACAACTGCTTATCTCTCAATACTTGCAAGACTGTTCTCAGATGTCGTTCATGATCATCCCTGGTTTTAGAATACACAAGTATGTCATCAATAAACACAATTACAAACTGATCAAGGTATGGTTGAAAAACCCGATTCATCAAGTCCATAAAAGCAGCTGGGGCATTCGTCAACCCAAAAGGCATAACTTTGAATTCATAATGGCCATAACGAGTTCTGAAAGCCGTTTTAAACACATCATCATCTTTCACCTTCAACTGGTAATAACCTGATCGTAGATCAATCTTTGGAAAATTGTTGAATTTAGAGGTTAGCTTCCTCCATAACCTCTTCAATCATGTTTCTAAGTATAGTAGTGATGTTAATTTGATGTGAATCTTGTTGTTTGTTTGAAAAATTAGGTGAACCGAGTGCAAGCACAAGCGATAAGGGAAAAGGGCACCTCCATGGTTGACTAAGCAAGTAATAGCGAGTTTTTTTTACGTGTACAGGTAGTGTACGCGTGTTCTAGAATTTAATTCCTTAAACTTTGACAAATACTACTACTTGATTGTATATTCACCGTGCTCTAGTTGATTGCGGTAAGAAGAGAATAATATTATACACACTAGATGGCCATGAGGTGATAGTGGTTGGTGAGAGATCAGACTACCTTGATAATGTGATTTCTGCTACTACGGCTCGTAAGCTGGTGAGAAAGGGTTGTGAGGCATATTTAGCCTATATTCTAGATACACGAGCAGAGGATCCGAAGTTAACTAATATACCTATAGTGTCAGAATATCCTGATGTGTTTCCTGAAGAGTTACCAGGTTTGCCACCAGAACGCGAGGTTGAATTTGCTATTGAGGTTATACCAGGCACCACACCGATATCAATGGCTCCTTATAGAATGGCTCCGACAGAATTGAAAGAGTTGAAAGCTCAGCTTCAAGAATTACTTGATCGAGGGTTTATACGGCCGAGTGTATCACCTTGACATACATACAACTCCACTAGCAAAAAGAAGGTTATAACCTTACATTTGTAACCAACTATTTACAACCAAAAGATAATCTAATCATGCCACGTGTAAACTATGACTGTATCAGCAAAAAGGGAGGTGGTGACTTGACACGTGCTGCTGCCAACTAGCGAGTTCACTCGCTTCTATACTCTGCAAGAGGGAGAAGAAAGGGGGGGTGAGCTTCGAAAAGCTCGTAGTGTAATCGCATTCCAGAATAAAACCTCTAAAACTTCAATCTATATCACTACCACAAGACACGTTTCCTTTTCCTTAACTTACTCATCAACTTCCTATTCCTTTTCTTTCTTCTTTTTCTTTATCTCATTAATTCTATTTCCTAATTTATTTCTTTTATTCCTAATAAAAACATATACACATAAAACCTCTAACTAAAAATCTAATTACTAACTCTAAACTTCTAAAAGATTTGGATATTACAACTCTCCCCCACTTAGGAAATTTCTCTCATGTGTTTTCAACTGCCTGGAAGCATAAGCAACTACCTTGCCTTCTTGCATCAATACACAGCCCAAACCATTATGTGATGCATCACTAAATATAGTGTACTCCTTTCCCGATTCAGGTTGAATTAGCACTGGTGCTTCTGTTAAAATCGTCTTTAGTTTTTCAAAACTTATCTGACATTCATCACTCCAGTTAAACGACACCTTCTTCTGAAGTAGAGTAGTAATTGGCTTTGCTATAACAGAAAATCCCTCCACCTGACATCTCGATCCTGATTAAAATGGCAGCGGTGTCAAGTCACAGACATTTCAAACCTATGTGGCATGCTTCTATACATATTAAAGACTCTTATGATCTGTGTAGATTATCTTTTGGTTGTAAATAGTTGGTTACAAATGTAAGGTTATAACCTTCTTTTTGCTAGTGGAGTTGTATGTATGTCTATATAAACAGGTTAATGTTATTTTGTTATGTATAGTAGTAAATAGTTGTGTTATCAGGTTTAGTTTCTTTTATGATAGTATTGTATGTTGAGTGTTGCAAAATGGAAAAAAAAAAATAGGCAGGTTTTGTTTATCGATCGTACCGAAAGGTAACGTCACTTATTTGGTTAAAACTAACTGAGTAAGGGGTGTTACACCTATTGTCATAGCTATAATAACAAGTTAAGGATTTGTTTGAATAGCTGTATATTGAACCAAAAAGAGTTATTGATATAGATTTATTGTGTTTCATTTTGGATTTATTAACAGAGTACACTCAATGGCCAAACTTATTATTGATATAGATTTATTGTGTTTCAATTTAAACTAGAAAACAGAAAAATATCAAAGCAAAAAAGGAGTACCTCGGTATCTCAGAAAGAGTTAATGAATGTTGAGAAAAAACAAAAGAAAAGTATAGAGAATGAAAAACAGAGTCAGAATGCTGAAAATGTATCTCAAAGGCTTCTAGTGAAAAGGAAGCCTTTGTTTTTTGTTGACGCAATAAGACAATTGAATGAGGCACATTAATTCTGTGAAGGAGATGGGTTTTGAGAGTGTCTTGCATTACAGAATTTATTACATTCCTAGTAGAGTAGCATTTTCTATGTTAAAGAGCTTTGATGAAGAAAAGTGTAAGATAAAGCTTTATTATGGAAAAAAAAATTCATATCACGGAAGAGGATGTGGAGCTTGTGTATGGATTTCCAAGAGGTGACATTGCTTACTGCAGGGAGAAGTGGAAAAGTAATGTACCTTTCATGAGGGAGTTAGCAGAGCAATGTGATACGAAACCAGCAAACGTGAACCATAAAGCTGTTGAACAGCTTATGTTAGCCGATCAAGAAGGAGGACCACAGTTCAAGAGATTGTTCTTGGTCCTATTAGAATCCGCATTGATTGAGCTTCAATATGTGGAATGATAAAATCTAAGATTGGAGAGTTAGTTGATGATTTGGGTAATGTTAGAAATATCAATTGGTGTTCATATACAATCTCTGTGCTCAAGTTTGCTATGGAAAATTGGTCGAAGACAGAGCAGAACGCCTTTGCAGGACCACTTCCCTTCCTCATGGTATGTTTTACATTTTGCATTACATTACTTATTTAAATGACTTGTATGTGTAGTTGATATAGCTTGTAATATAGCTGACATAAGTTGTATTAGTTACTTAAGTGGCTTCTATATTGAGTTGACACTACACACTAGTAATTGACATGAATTTTTTAACATGTGCAGCTTTGCGACTTAGATAGAGTTATACAAGATAAGCGTCATGTTCCTCGCTCACTTCCGTTAACGAAAGGATGGAAAAGTGAACATCTTCAGGCTAGATAAGATAAAGAGATCAGAGAAGGGGTTTTTGGTTTAGGACGTATAAAGAAGAGATATATTTTGGACAAGGAGGAGCAGCAGGGGGAGGAGAATAAGGAGGAGAAGGAGCACGAGGAGGAGGATGAGGAGGAGCAGCAGGAGGAGGAGGAGGAACATGTACCTCAACCACAGATTACTCCTGACAGTGGGGTTGGGTCTTCCCATAATCTACAAATACCAAAAAAATTCATAAAGAATGTAGTAACAAACATTCTTGACATGAATCACGGGAAAACCAATCTTGTCAAGACCCTTAATGAAGCTCCTCAACACATCAAAACTAATTATTTATTCGGAATGTTGTGTGATATGGCTAGATCTTCAGTTGGAAGCCAAACAACGACAATTGAGGCTGTGAATGAGAAGTGTCAACTATTGTCCAAGATGTTTGAGGAAGACAAGCCTGAAACTTTTGATCGTTGGAAAACAATCTCTGAATCAATACTTCTTTCTCAAAAAGAAAAGGAAGCACTTGAAGATTTGGCTGAATTTCCAACTTTCAAAACGCCACGTTTCTTGGATAAAGCAAGTACATCATTTTCTTTACATATGTTTCTCTGAGTTGACATTAGATTACTCCTGTAGTTTAGATACTAACATTGTAGAACTAATTTACAAGCAGTATGCAGAGTAAGGAAACAAAGAAAATATCCCTACTTCCCCAGTTTCTGATCCTAAAGGGGTGAGCCAAATCCTATCTTTTGTTATTTAGAATCAATTGAAATTAAATTCATATTAATTATAAATTACTAATTGAATAGGCTGTTGAAAAAGGAGAAGGAACAAAAGAGGACACAGTGGTTGATGACAGTAATGAATCAGCCTCTCCTATCTTACCACCAGCTGCAGGCCCAACGGATGATGCATATTTTGAAACGAACAAAGAAAAGCAACATGACAAACGGAAAGAGAAAGAAGAGAATATTGTTAATGTAAAATAACTAAACTATGATTAAAATGACTGAATTGTTTTTTATATGGCTTGATAGTGAACTTGACATTTGGTTTTAATTGTTGTTGACATATTTTTTGTGTAGTTGACATGACTTGAAAGTGAAGTTGACATTTGGTTTTAACTGTTATTGACATGGCTTCTGTGTAGTTGACATGGCTTCTGTGTGTAGTTGACATGGCTTATAATTGTTGTTGACATGGCTTATTATTGTTTTTAACATGACTTATAATTGTAGTTGACATCGTTCTATGTGTAGTTGACATAGTATGTAACATAGTTGACATGGCTTGTACATGTAGTTGACACGATATATGCTGAAGTTGACATGACTTGTATCTGTTGTTGACACGAGAGCACCATAGTTGACATAATTATATTACTTGCTGACATGACTAGTATATATATTTGACATAATTTTAATTGTAACCAACATGAATTTTATTGCACTAATAACAGAATGTTGTTCCATTCTGGGAGATTCCAGTGCCAAAAGTCAGAGTGAATAAGCCTCATGCTGAAATGCATTCTGACCCATTCATAGGCTCTCCGCTTGACATAAGAGCTGTAATACAAAAACATACCTGGAAGCGAATGAAAGAGATGTCTACTACTACATACTAGAAACAGAAGGAGTAGACAGGTATGCATCATTTAATTATTTCATTGATCTAAAAAATATTTTTTAGTTTTCTGTGCAGTTAACATGATTGAAGAATGTTGTTCTTGTGTCGTTTGTATAACTTCATTTCAGAGATGCATGCGTTTATGAGGATGATTTTGCTTGGGCGACCAAGGAATTGTTTTGGTCACTGAAGCCCCATGAAGAAATTAATGCGGGTGTAATTAACGCATGGGCTTCACACCTGAACAACAGAGAAAAAGAAAGGCCCACAACATCACTTTCACGCTTTTTTCTGACTACATCTCCATGTGTAAGTAATCTTAAATTATAGGTAAACTGTTTGAATCAGACGTCTCCTTAACCAAACTTGTAAAATTCAGAATTTCAATGTAACAAATCGGCCGGATAATTGGCATACTTCGACAGCAAAGAAGAATTTCATTTCTCAGATAGATAATGAGATTCAAAGAAGACGATTTGGTAATAAGATCTCACAATGACATTTACGTAAGAATATGAACAGGTGTTCTTTGGATATAATTTTATCTTTAATGTCATTTTATCTTTCAAGTCATACATGTCTTCTTCCCAGTTTGTGCAAATTTCCATTACTATCTTGTAGTATATTAGATGAAGAAAAACACCATTGAGATAATAGATAATAACAAGCCACATAAAGATATGGATCCGTTCGAGAATTATGACATTGATATTGGTTGAATTGTATGCTTTTATCTATGTTATTGACATATTCTCTACATTTGGTTGACATAATTTCTACATCATCTTAAAATGCTTTGTTTGTGTAGTTTGATTTAGTTATTTATATATTTTGCTGAAAGATATGTTTGAAGCATATTTCATAGAGAAGAAAATGTTAGATATTTCAGAAAATATAAACAAGTCTTCAATCAACTTTCTGCATTTAGAGTCGGCCACAAGCACGAACAAGAAGGACTGTGGTGTCTATTTGATGAGGCACATGGAGACCTATGTTGACAAAAAGGGCAGTGAATGGGATATTGACTTCTCTGCACGTAGTGTAAAGATTCCCAAGATACTCAGGGGAAGGTATTGCTACATGATGATTTCATCAATTTACAATAACCAAAGGTCGCCGATGTTACAACTGGCTCATGATTGGATAGAAGCAAACATGGACAAATTGCTTGAGCTAAACAACAAGTACAAGGAGTTGTTTAGTCGTAGAAAGAAGAAGTAAACAAAAAGTGATACTAATGTTTGATGTTGACATGGTTGTACGTGTAGTTGACATGGTTGTACGTGCAGTTGACATGGCTTGTACGTGTAGTTGACATAGCTTGTAACACAATTGACATGGCTTGTACGTGTAGTCATATAATACATGTCAATAGACAGCAAATCAAATGTTAAAAACAAATACGAAAATGTCAACAACTTAAAAACAAATCTTATAATTTTAAAAAATAAATATTTTTTCCCCCTATTTGGCACATGTACATGAATTATGGTCATATAATGCATGTCAATAGACAGCAAATCAAATGTTAAAAACAAATAAGAAAATGCCAATAAACTATATAAAATGTCAAAAACTAAATAATTCTCATATCAATAGCCAAAATATCAAATATCAACAACTAATAAGAAAATGTCAATAACTTGTAGCATATGTTAAAACTAAAAAACAACTCTGTTTGTTAAAAAAGAACAATTATGTCTACATTCTGCCACAACTCCTTGCATTATGATCAGTCACTTTATGACACTTTCCACAACGCCTATGAAGTTTACTTGCTTTTTCAATTGCTTTCTCTATGCTCGACTTAATCCTGCTTTTCTTGTCACTTGCACCTCCCTTTGTACTAACCACATCTGGAGCATGTGCAGTTATTTCTTCAGGTACAACAATACCATATATGTTGTTGATGGAATCATTTTTATCAACTGATGAAGATCCAGTAGTGTCATGAGTAAAAATTTGAGGACCAATACCCGCAAGAAAATTATCCAATGCAATCAGATGATTTTTATTCTTAAAAGCACGTTGATATAAACCAAAGTAACGTCCATGACACCTGTTACCAAACATGAGTGTTTATGTTAGATACAGAGAATGTTGTCATCCTGTTTGAGCAACATATGACAAATAAACTGAAATATCTATAGGAAACAGTTCACATAGCTTTGTCAGACGCACTTTCATCACTCGTGAGACCATAAACTGCCTTCAATAATTCACTTTTCAGCCACCGGTTACCAACATACTTCTCTAGAATATTGTTGACATCTTTGTTTCTGAGGACGAAGAAAAGGTGGTTGCATAGATAGCCACACCTTACAAATAGTTTACACTCACAATCAAATGACTCAGTCTCTATCTCATGTGTAACTGTGAAGGTCTTCTTTCTAGCATCAAAAACTCTAAAGACCTCGATGTTCTCCAAAGTGGACATGCTAATCATCCGACAACTCTTATCAGCCTCAGAAATCAATTCTTGAACCACTCTAAACATCATATCCGTGTATACAGATGTCAATTGCTTCTCAAATGCTAAATCAGTGGCATATTTTGGAGAGATTATAGAATCATAATAGTCAAGCCTTTCAGTTTGATTCCTTTAAGCATCAATGGCATTATTATACTTAAGAGTGAAGTCAGCAAAATTAAACAAGGGTTTCGAGTACCTCTTAAAAAAACTGTTTTCAGATTCAGAAAAAGATGTTCTCATTAAAGAACCCATAGGAACATCTCTAAAGTAGGCTGAGATCCACAAATGTCTAACAGCAAACATGTCCTTAAACCATTTATGATCTTTCACACCATATTTTTCAACAATACCAGTCCATAATATGTCAAACTCATCTGGATCTAACAATTCTGACCAAACACAAGCATTAAACTCCTTACTAAACTTTTCTCTATCAGAAATAGATTTAGGTATTTTCTCAAACAACTTGCTCATAATATGCCACATGCACAAACGATGCCTTGTACCAGATAATACCTTCTCAATTGCAAGCCTCATTCCCCAATCTTGGTCTGTGATTATGATCCTTGGAGCAACACCCATGCATTCAACAAACACAGTAAAAAGCCATGAGAATGCATCACAATTCTCACTGGATAGGGAACCAGCTCCAAATGCAATAGGACACCCGTGATTGTCTTTCCTGGTAAATAGACCAAACACCATACGATACCTATTGAACAAATAGATCAACACAAAACATCAAAAAAAATTTGATAATAACCAATGTCAACTATAGATATATCCTATGTTGACTACTATGTCAACTGCTAAGTCAACTAACTACTATGTATGTGAATTACCAAGTATAATAAATAAACTACTTGTTTATCGAATATGTTGTATCAAATGCTACAACATCTCCAAACATATGGTAATGTTTCCGTGACTCAGCATCAGACCAAAATAAGCTCACTAACTTATTATCATCAATTGATAATTGATATTTGTAAAAAAAGCCTTCACAAATTCTCTTCTTCTCTTGCATCTGATTTAGGATCATTTGAACATCCACTTCTTTCAGTTTCTCTTTAATATCACGAGAACAATTCCTAACATCATTCAACGTACACCTAACAACATCATAACCACCAAAAAACTCCTTTAATAAGTTGAAAGTAAAAGTAGGACCGATGTTAGCTTTGGTGCAATCTTCAACAAACTTGTGATGAACATCATTCATACTGCGATTTCTTTTCATAAATCGCTTATGATCTTTGTCAACCATAGCATGATTGTGTTCCTCAATGAATTGATGCACAAGATAATATTTAGCACCACAATCAGAAAAAAACTTAAAACTGATCCTTGCTCCACATCCACACCTTTTTGTGCCACGTCTGTGTTTCTTCTTTGAAGTTACTTCATCGTCATTTGACACGTTCACATCGTCAGATATAATTACATCGACATCCAACGGTTGACCTGTATGAAAACCTTGTCTGTTGCAGACAACATACTGAAAAGTAATAACACCACCACTAGACCTATTTCCAAATCTTCGAAAATCAAAACAAGCCTCTTGAGCATACTTTTCATAAAAGGAAATTCCCTCCTCAAGTGAAGAAAATTTTTGACCTTCATAATGCTTCAAATCAGCCTTGCAAATTGGAATAACAGGTCCTACTACATAATGGGAAAATATGTCAACAACCTAAAACAGATAATGTGAACTAGCATATCTTAACTGACCAACACCTGAATCCAGAATCAAAATCTCAAAATAAGCAGCACCAACATATCATTCATCCTATCATGGACTATCAACCATAGCCATAACCCATTCCTCCAACAACAAACACCACAACAGGGGTTCTTCAGACAGAGGAGGGTGCATTTTGCATACAATTATTTTGTATGTCAAAAAAATGTTAACAAAGAGTATAGCTAAATATAATATTGAACAGGTAACATACATCATGCCAACATATTTGCATTTATATTAACAGAACATCAATTCAAATCAGAACATAATGTCAACTATTATATCTTAAATGACTCACACCAGAATCAAAATCTTAAAATATGCAGCACCAACACACCAACACCAACATCTTAGACATCCTATCATGAACCGTCAACCCTACCCATAACACCTTCCTCCACCAACAAACACCACAGCAGGAGCTCTTCAGCCAGGGGAGAGTGCATTTTGTATACAACTATTTTGCATGTTAACAAAGAGTATATCTACATATAATATTTAACATGTAACATACATCATATAAACAGATTTGCATCTATGTCAACAGAAAATCAATTCAAATATCAATAACTGTGGATTTTTGTCAACAGAGTATAATTCAACAACAAAGTACAAAAAAGGCATGTTAATGAAAACCAATCCAAATTACCTTCACCATTTGTCGACGTCGACTGGGAATAAGATGAAGAATCCATCAGATAACACCTTAGCTTTTGATTACGAATTGAACTCGAAGCTATAGATGAAAAAGCAAAAAAAAACAATTAGGAACAAATTCGACTGGGCATCAACAAATAAAGCATAAAAACAGAATCAAAGTCGATAAAATCAACCTAAAAGCTTCAGATTCAACCAAACTCCGTCGAATTGGTCGTTTTTGTTTTTGAAAATTGATATGCTGAGGAATCTTCGAAGCAGAGATTGTTGAAATCGTTGAAAGTGTCTGTGTTCTAATTTTCGACTCAATTGAATCAGAAAGCGTTGGAATCAATGGTCTCAGAGAGATCTCTGAGAAATCGCCAATCGCCAATCTCACAGAAGGCTGAAGAACCCTAAACTAAACCATAAAATGACCATTATACCCTTTCATAATAATTAATATAAAAGTATTTTTTGTGTGGCAAAATCTGGACCACCCATTTAATTAAAATGAGTGGCTGATGTTGCATCTCATTTCTCAATTAGCCAAAAAAATCTCAATTGATCATGGACCTATATATATATATATATTTGAAAAAAATTACTCTATGGTACATGATAGAGGGAAAAGATGAGACTAAGACTATGTGTGTGTGTCAACTGGCCAGGAGGACCTAGCTGTGTCGTTGGGTCTGTGTCTATCTTCCCTATCAACAAAAAATACCTCAACCCACTTCTACTGGCTAGTATAGTGGAGTAAGGGTCGAATCCCACAGAGATGGATGTAGGCGAGATACACTTGCGATGACATTCTGGGAGCGGTTGGTTAGCTACCATGCTTTTTTTTGGGGTTGAGTTTTACCTAGTCGAAAAATGAAATGGAACCTATACCCCTCCTGACCAGTAGGTAAATGCTGCGTGATAAAAGAAGTTAAAGTGCGTGTGTAAATTACGGTATGAGTGTGCATGTGAGAAACTACTAGACGAAACATACTAAAAATGGCTAGACAAAAGGTAAAGAGAATAAAAGGACATGCTCGCAGACTGTCTCCTGGGTGTGCAGAAAAGTTGAAAAAAAACAAGTACAAAAGCAAAAAGCAACAAATGCAACACAAGTGGTCCCATTCTTTGATTGTGACATTATCTTCTTCACCAAGCTAAACAAACAAGATCTAACAAAATACATTGATGAATGATCAAGCTTGAAAATTCGTAAATGCAATATTTAACTTGAAATCGAGAACGAAAGCTAAGAAAACTAAGATCTATGCAAACTGGTCAGCGGGACAAGGTGACAGAAGCAAGCAGAAATGATTCACATGCATTTTTGAGGAACTTAACCTAATTAAAACTTGTAAACACTCCAAGAAAACCTAGATCTAACTAAGCAAAGTAGATTCAAGCACTTAAACAACAGAAATCAACGTAAAACTACCAGATCTAACTACTAGGCAGAAAGAAATAATAAGCAAGCTGAAACACAAAATAAAACTACAATAAACTTCATTGCATTAAAGATTGTCACCCAAAAGATATTCCAACTAAGTAGCTACTGGAATCCAAGTCAAAGGCAAGCAAAAAAACAAGTACTTAAACTGAGAAATCTTAAAACAAAGCAAGTAAAAGATTGTTTGGCTCATCGAAAAACTGAACCTGGAGGAATTTCTTGAACTACGGCGGCTGAAATGAATTAGGCATGATGCTCCACGCCGGCAGGTGGCCGGATTCTTCAAGTTAGGCTGCTGGATTTAGATAGAACTAAGAGCCAGTGGAGCTATTCTCCTCAAAGGTGATGTAGTAGTGATGATAAGTCCTAAGTGAAGTGGTGTCAAAATTCCCCTCTTTTCTTTATGTTCAGCTCCTATTTATAGGGTGGCTTGCCCTAATTTCTAAGGCTTTCTCTTCATGTGGAATGACAATTTTTTCCTTCTTTAGATAGGTGATTATTCCAAGCAAGTCCTTCCTTCTCGTGTCCAGTTCTGTAGCATCCATCCTGACCAGTTTGCACACTTTTCGTAGCTTTTTCACTCGAATTCCTTCTGAACCTTTCCTCCTGATTTAGTACTTCAACCTGAACACTTTAGCAGCTATTTTGCAGATATGATCGAATAACGCACCTTATACTGACCAGTAACCAAGGCCGAGAATGAGACACATCAAACTGCTCACACTTAACACATACTTGTCCTCAAGTATGATGAAACAAGCTAAATAAAAATAATGAGGTGAGTTCGCAAGCCTGGTTACCTCCCCTCAACGACCTAAGACTCTAAAACTTAAAAGACTCTTCAACACATAGATGACTCATAGATGACTTTTGGTCCATTACACGGGCTATATTTTCAATCAATCCTCCCCCTTGGGTTGAATTGATCCGGCTATAAACAACTTCGAAATTCTACCACCCTCCCCTTCACTGGCTAGTCTATCCGCTTGTCAAGATCGCCACTCTTATAAACCAAAAGCTAGGTTTGTTAAGTGACTCATTCCTCACCAAAAATGTTAGGACTATTCTCTCACATTGCTGAACCACAGATGCTTCGGACTCAGACCTCACGTGCGGCTCCTGAAGGCTATAAGGTTTGTAGTGTTTGGGGTGGATGTTCCTAAGGCTATAAGGTTCAAAAACTACTACTTTATTTTGATGTGGGGGAACTGTGTGTATCTGGGCTTTTGGTTGTTGCTTCTCTTTGGCTGGGCGTTTCCTGATATTGACCTCCAACTAGTCAGTAGCTTCTTTGTGGCTTCGCCACCCTTAGTCCTTCTTCCTTCTTTTTGTGGTCAAGCGTTTTCGACCATTTTGTTCAACATATTTTTTTAATGTGGCTTTGCCACCCTTATTCCTTCTTATTTTTTTTGAACCAGGAATTTTTTTTTTCATTTTTTTTGCATGGGGGGGATTTCCTAATGCCTTCAGGACTTGCTACACGCGGTCATGTGGCAGCCACTCTTTTCTTTTAATTTTTTTTAAATGTTTAGCGGAAAGTGGTTCCACTTTAGGCTTTTAACTCACCATTTTAGGAGGGCTTTCACAATTGGCTTCTAATCGGGTTTTTCTTTCATACTTGCATCCTCTAGACTAGCCTGGATCTAAGAAAGTTGGTTTCTACTCTTGGTGTGTTTTATTTCCATCGATCATCTCGCCTTAAGATTGGATCAGTTGAGTTTTAAGCCTGTGTTTTAACACGTCCTAAAAAAAACAAAACTTAACCTAAACTGACTTACTAGGGACTGACTCGACACATGACGACACATATATACAATTATACTGGCCATTATCTCATCCTCCCACTTCATCCTTGCTTGCCTTCACGCAAGTTTAGTGAAGTGGAAAACAGGATGACCAGTATCCAACACATAGAAGCACAAAAAACCAGAAAACACATAACACATGGAAAACATATTATATATGAAACTTCTCACACTTAGACTGTGCAATAGGCTAAGTGGAACAAGAACTAATATGCAAAACATATTATGTCAACAAAAACTTCTCACACTTAGTCTATGCAATAGGCTAAGTGGGAGAAGGTATAGGACTCACATAAAAAAACACAAAACAAAGACAACTTCTAACATCCTAAACACATATTACGTTGTAAACCCTCGTCTTCTCACACTTAGACTATGGAATAGGCTAAGTGTTATGAATGAGGGTATACGCAAGCTAAAACATGTACAAAAAAATAGAAACAACACAACTAGAAAAAAACTCAAGTTTACTGAAAATAAAAAGAAAGCTAACTGGTCAGTTGGTAGGGTCGGTCATCTTCTCCTCTGGATCCTCTTTGGTCAGGAGCCTTGTGCAGTTTCCTTCTCGGGTTCCTTTATTGGTACACATCAGGGGTGTCACTCTTTTTCTTATGATTCTTGAAAGTCCCCTTGATTTTCCTCTTTTCCATGGGCCATAGATGATGGTTGCTGGGGACCTTGCTCCCGAACAGTTTGGGCACTTGTCCCAGCTTCTTGATGATAATGGCCGATAAGACCACCCTGGGCTTCTTGGTCTCCTTCTTTTGCTTTGCTGCCCCATTGTCTTTCCTCTTTCTTTATTGGTTGCATTTTCATTCTTTGTCTTGATTTTCCTATAAGGTGGTTTCTGGTACTGGTGTCTCATTCTGGGCAGCAGGGATGGCAAGTGGATTGTCGATGTTGGCCCCCAGGTTTTGTAGGAGAACCCCCTTCCTGGATAGTAAGGGTCGATGACGGATGTCCAGCAACAGCAGGGGTCTCTGACTTGGTTGTAGCATGTTTTGGATCCTCCCCAGGTTTTGCAGGAGGTCCACTATCTTCCTGGCCAGTATCAGTGTCCTTGCTCTTCTTTTTGTTGGAAGGAGTCTTGTCCTCATCGCTTGAGATCTCTACAAGATCATGAACCTTGCTGGGCCCCTTCTTTTTCTCAATCCTACGCCCGATGATTCACCTCGATGCGCGCTTCAGCCCTTGTTTTCTCTCTGCGTTCTTCTCGGCCAGTTGGTGAGCCCCAGTGGCTCTAGCGAATCTTGACTTCTGACAAATAGTCTCTTCAATACCCTGGTCAGTAAGCGTTTGGCTACTGGTTAGATCACACCATCTTGGGTCACTCCTCTTGGGTGGTAGCTTCTTCAAGACCATGGTTGGAGTGTTGCCTTCTGTCACAATCTTTTCTTCCTCCTTTGTAATTCCAACTATGTACACCTTTATATTTGTACCGAGTGGAGGTAGCTTTACAGCTTGGATGCAAGGTATGGTCACTTCAAGTTTCCCAAAGATAGAAATGTAGTATACGGGTTCTCCCTCCTTCCTCTTTTTTACAAAACAGTAAGATAATGATTTTTCTTCCTTCACCTCTTCATCAGGTTCTTTAGTGGTTTCCCTTGAACTCTCTTCCGGACCTTGATTGATTTGAGATTCAGCAACTGGCTCAGTTTCATCAGGACCACTCTTATTGGTCAGTATGTCCCCCTTATCCTTCGTCTTGCTTGATTCCCCAAATGACTCCTTCCGTTCAGGCTCCTTGTAGGATGTTCCTGACCACAGTGTCACCTTCCTCACATTAGCCTTGTCAGGTATGTGCACCGTAACTGGGAGCCTTTCCGCATTCCCACAAATCTCGTTCATCGAACTGGCCAGGTAGGACAGTTGCTTATTCTGCATGTCCATATTTTCCTTATGCTCTTTCTGGGCGTTTTGCATGCCTTGCACCACTTCATTATTTGACTGAAAATCGCTCCTCATGGTTTGCTGGTAAGCAAGCATCTCTCTCATCATCTCTTCCATAGATCTTCCTGACTTGTTTTGGTGTAGGAAATGGTTAGGATTTTGCTGATGGTGGGGATTATACTTGGTGTTAGGGTATGGGTGGTAGGTATAGTTTGACTGATTTTGATGAGAGGGGTACTGGCCGAATTGGTTAGAGTTGTGGGGTTGACTGTGATTGGGATTCAGGTGGTGTAGATAGGGATTTTGCTAGTGATGGGAGTTATATTGGCCGTTGGGATGCGACTGGTAGATGGGATGGTTTTGATTGTAAGGGTAGTTTGGCTGATTTTGGTGTGAAGGGTACTGACTGAACTGGTTGGGGTGGTGATGCTGGTTAGGGTTAGGGCATGTGTGATTTTGGCAATGTTGGGGTGAGTGGGATTGGTAATTCTGGTTTCCCATCTGATATTGTGGCACATAGGTGGTACTTTGATATGGATTTGGTGGGTGCGGATTATGTTGGTTTCTTCCTGACCAGTTCGGTTGTGAATGTTAGGCTGGGGGTCCATCGTATGCATCTGAGGTGGGTTGGGCTGGTTAGTGTTTCCCTCTCCCCATATAAAGTCCAGGTGTTCTCTCCAGGCGTGTCCTCCTGCTTTTCAGGATTCTAGTTCCTATTTGAATTCCAAAGCCCAGTCGTATTTGGATAGTGATCCTCTTGGGCAGTTACCGTGGTGGCATTGACTGGAAGAACTTGCGGTTTACTCTTCTCAATTGCTGACAAAAGTTCCCTCTCGAGCTTGTCAATCCGACTCTCTAATTGATCATTAATTCCTACTACTGCAGCATTTGCCATACCTCTTCTGGACGGGAGAGTACGTGGATTGTCATAGGCTCTTTCCGCGTAGAGAAGTCTTTCCATGATTCTCTTGGCCTCACTAACTCGTAGTTTGGAAAAACTTCCTCCACTTGATGAGTTCACTAAGTCCTTGCTCTCAGGATTCATCCTCTCATAGAAAATCGAGTAAATTTCTACTTCCAACATGTGGTGGTTTGGGCATGCGTCCAATAGACCCATGTATCTTGACCAGTACTGACTCAGGGTCTCATCATAACCTTGTGTAACTCCTCGGATTTTATCTCTTAGTGCACTTGTACTGGCCACTGGGAAGAACTGATCCAAGAACATCATCTTGAAGTCAGAGCAGGTTCTGATACAATTTGGTGGCAGCCTCTTGAACCAAGTATTCGCCTCCCCTTTAAGGGCAAAGGGAAGGGCCTTCAGTCTGTAGTCGCTTTTGCTAGACCCCGCTGGCCGCTTTAGAGCCTTGCAGATTTTGCAAAATTCATGCATGAACTCGTATGGGCTGTTACAACTCCTTCCCAAGAACACAGGCAGGACAGCCATAATGTGGGGCTCCACATAGATTGCTTCTTGTCCTAGGGTCGTGATGATTGCTTGCGGTGGTTCGCCATCCAAGTGAGCGTACAACGAGCTTCTCTCGGGATCATTTTCCTGGTTAGCCATGTTGGCTTTCTCCTCTTCTGTTGCGGATATTGATTCCGGTTCACTCTTGATGGTTGTGCCGCGATCCTCCTCATTGCTCGCATCCAAGTCAACAGGCATGGCAGTGGTTAATTGTGAATGAGTGGTGACTGGATTTGACCCTTCTTCCTTTGGCCAGTTGCACTCAGTTTCATTTAACTGCGGAACACAACAAATAAAGAAAAGTTTATTTACAATATTCACACCAAAATTCTTAACAAAACTCCTCATAAACTAAGAAACAAAAGAAAAGAAAAACAATTAATTATATGTACACCAAAGTGTCTGTTGGGGTTTCGGAGCCCCTTGCACAGCGGAAGACTTGTACAAACAAATAAATCAGACGTAGGATCTATTTGACCGATTATGGAATTAATCTATTTACATGTTAACACAGAATTGCATGCTAGAACGCAAATAATTCATGCTCATAGAATATAAATCCTAAACATGAATTCTACGGAGTTAGCCAATTTACCTCGTTGATTCTCGAAAGAATCGTTGATTGCTTGCGCCTTCTCCACGATGATCTTCAATACTAGACCACAGATCTTCTGACTGGTGTCCCGAACTGTATTCCGACATCAGGGTGGGCTGATCTTATCGAAACACTAGGACTCGAATAAAGAAGACAGAAATTCTCACGGAGGAGGAGCTGAAGAACTCACGGAGGAGAAAAGAAGTAGAAAAATTGTTCCTCTTCTAATTAGAGAGAGGGACGAAAATTCTAACTCTAATAATTAATTTTTCTGTCTCTTTTATTCTCCTATTTGTAATAGTTCATATTGGGCCCAGTCAGGGATCTATGGAAGGTTTTGGATGTGGGCTCCCCCAATTAGCTTTTTACTAATTAAATTGAACCCACAATTTAATACAAGCTTATATTGGAATATTACGAGCAGCCACTACAGACGTAATATTGAACTCCCCATCCAAATCCGAAATTATAAGTATTCCGGGTTTCCATTTTGTTTATTATTCATTTCTCGCGCTTAAGATATAAATGCCCATTAATTAATTAAAGTCTGCTATGGACTTAATTAATTAACATCTAATTAACTCCAAGAGTAGACTTAGCAAGAAACACTTATTTATTATTCATAGAGTAATAAAACTCCAACTGGCCAGTTTCCGAATAATAAAACCTTGTTCAAGCTCCTCTTGAGGACATTATCAAACGAGACTCACCTCGTGCGCGATTCAACATAATAGCAATCCTAGCACCGCTAGATAATGATCACCACTACCCAATATACCTGGATCGTTGGGTGACGAAAAACCCGCACCTTTGGTAAGTCAAAGTAGTAGATACTCAATATCGTATGCTCAATGCTAACGTACATTGATTAAGAAATAGATATTTATTAAGACCTCGTCTTTCAGTAGATAGCATAAAGACACGTCTTGCTGTTAGATCCATTCAGTGCTATACCACACCAACGTCATCTTATTTCAATAAGGCTTAGAAATAATCGGACTGACATTGCAACCTTTCACGATAGGTAGCCAAAGCCTATCTAGGTTGTGAAATTCTTCTTTTTCTTTTGCAAAGCATTGCATAGAACCGACTGTAGTTACCTTAAAGTGGACGACGCCCACAACCAGTCTACTTAACAAAAGACTTAGGCTTTGTTTACTTATTATGCATTTAAATGTTTATAAAACATCTTATAAACGCACAAGCAAACACAATGTAATAATATACTGATTCTATTCGTGTGAAATGCTCGAATAATACTGAATCGGGTCAAAAGTGGATTATAGAGTTTTTTCGTACACAAGCAAGATTCTATTCGTGCGAACTCGCTCGAAACATGCTTTTCAGTATACTAAACCTAACAATCTCCCACTTATACTCAAAACATGCTTTCGAGTATACCCACTGCCAAAAACTCTCCCACTTATACACAAAGCGGGTATTGGAGCTAGATATATCGAACTACCATTCATTTCACATCATGTTTGAAACATGTTGCCACAAAGGCATTTTTCTGTGAAAAATCTGCTTGGTTGTTCTCTGATAATATCTTTTGCGTCACTATGTCTTTGCTGCGTACTTGATCTTTAATTAATTTCATTTCTCTATGTGATTGTTTAGCTTATAATTTCGTGTTCCTCTTGAGTTAGCCTTTGCTAGAGTAAAAATACTCATAGGTATACTCAAACTTACGATCAAAGCTACTTGGAGTATACTCCTAATGTAAACACATAAACTGAGGATGACTTACTCGATCACTGATTAGTCATAAGACTTAGTCAGTGTAACCCTAAGGACATTACATGAATGACTGGTAAACTAGAATATAGCGATTAGTCTTTCTCAAGTACTATGGTATATTCATTACCTCAATCAAAGTCCTTTGTCATGGTTAATATGATATATACTTGCTATGCAAAAGCACAACTAATATCAAACTTAGTACACATCATAGCATACATGAGACATCTATCTGCAGAACTAGTCTCATAATTCTTGTTCTCACTAAGCGTCAAACGACACTTGATTAGAGACAAGACAATTCCATCTTGAAAGGTAGAAACCTTTGCATGGAAATTCTAATGCTAAAATGTTCCAAGCTATGTGTAGATATAGGATTCCTAAGAGAATCTCAACATTCTTTCTAGCAATCTTAAAGACTTTAGATGCTTAGAATGTAATTAGTTTCTCTATAATCCTTTATCTTAAACTGGGTAGACAACCAGTTTCCTACGCTAGATGCCAATCTTAGTTGTTTGCAACTTTTGTAGATTTCATCATCGTAGAGTACCAATAATACCATATTTAATGCACTTTCAACTTCCTTGTGCTTACTACACACTTAAAGAGCACATGTCAAATTCCAAACATTTGACCATCTCGACAAAACACTTATCTCTGATTTAGATGCTTGCCTAAGACCACAAAGGTCTTCATAAGCTTCTAATCATGTGTTTCTTGCCCTCTATTTCATACCTATTAGGATATTCCATGTAGATGATTTCTTCAAGACTTCTATTAATAGAAAGCTGTCTTGACAATCATGATACATACATTCTAATTATGTAAGTGCTAATAGACAATAGGATCAAACAAATCTTGGCACAACGACAACGAGAAGATGATATTTCTCTTTGGGCATAGCCCATTGTCATTGTCTTGCCATTTGAGATCCATTTTTACATTTGCAAATATACTAGCTCCCACTGACTGACACAGCCTGTAGGTAGTGTTGCAAGTCTTGTAAAACATGTTGTCTATCTAAGATTGTAGTTTGGAATCTATCACCTTTTCAAGGATGAATATCCAAATGAACCAATTATACATTGTAGTTGAAGGGATTATGTTCAAGTCCATCTAAGACTGCATCTTACGACACTCTTGGACCGATGAACTTGTTATGTTCCTTAGGAACACTCCCACTACGACATGGTTCTTACAATCTTAAGTGTTGAAGTTGATTTCATTAGTGCAAAAGTTTATAACGGTATGATTCCTTGGTAATATGGAAAAGTCGATATATCTCTTTTTATCTTGAGAATTATCACATTGTTAGGTTTGTAGTTCATCTCATGATCTTCATACAAGAATTGTATCTTTGAAGATTACAGAACTCATAATCTTACATCATTTGGGACAACCTTAAACATACCTCAGTACTCAACTCCAATTACTTGGATACCTTTTCCAACATGCGTTGGAACAACATTACACCTTGAGATGTGCAAGACTAAAGTCGCTCTAGTCCACAACTCGTGTTTTGTAGAAGGTACTGATGCTGGTAGTTTCTTTAAGGTGTATCTTGTTATATCTAACGTTTATCCCATCAATGATAAGATTTTCATGAGTACAACTCATCACTTAATCAAACTTGTCTTAGAAAGACTTCGATTCCTTCTTACATTACTATCCCATTCTTTAGAAGAATGCTTGGATTCATCAAAGGAGATTAGACTCCCACTACTGATCATAATCCATTCGTCTTCTTATGGTGCAAACCATTAAGACTTGCTTGTCTTTCTATGTCGCACTTCTATAAGTATCCTGAATCAAATGACCCTAACTCATAGTGCATCAGACAGACATTTTCGACTTTCAAGCTATTTAACAAATTGTTAAAATCTTGATAGTCTAGATCAGTTTGAACAATAACTAAGTATTTTCTTGGCCTTAAAACTAAGAGCCATAAATACTTTATCATTCATTGTTTAAGAAGTTGATGTGTTGTTTAATACTCAATCTTGTTGCATCTATATTGTTTCAATACTATGATGCTTAAACATCAACCATAAAACAATAATTGAGCATAAACAGCTCCCACTGCAACAAAGAGCATAACTGGATCAAGATCTCTTACTTAGAAGTGCATTTTCAAGTAAGTCATTGTCCTTCTTGTAAAGAGGTCAATCTAACTTACAAAGCATCTTCACTCGCTTTAAACAAACTTTGATGACAATTCAGGCTCTCCCATTTCCATATCTAGTCTTTTGTTCAAATGAACTAGGACATAGGAAAAATATAGCCTATACGAATTCGTCATCTATCATGTTACTTTCCTCCAACAGTAATATAATGACTAATATTCTGAAGGTTTTCTACTCTTCGGTTAAACCTTCTTTTAGTCATTTCTTATTACTCAAGGCGATGACTTGAGTCAGAAACTATTTGAGTGATCAAAAGATTCCTCAAAATATTCTGTCCATCTAGGATATTCCAATCGAATCATCTTGACAGATTCTATTGATATCCATCTTTCATCGTCACTAACCAAGACTTGTCATGCTACTTAAAAGAAAATAGCTTAACCTTAATCCTTAAAGAACTCGTCAAGTACATGCAAAATGCATTCTCGAAGAATCTTCGTGGAATTACGTCGAGGAAATAGAGGACACGAATCATTGAGTATAAACTCCAAGTTTTAGCGATGAGAATCTTATCCATTTACATTTCCAGTCTACATACTTTTGGCATTCGAGTTTATTTCTTTAAAGATCGCAGACAAAATATGAATGACATAATGAACATTTGGCATATAAACTTATTATCACATACTTATGCTCAACACATAATCGCAGCTAACCACAAAACAATTATGTATCTTGCAACTGTAAAATTAAAATTTTGTACCCTCCAGAGGAAGTCAATACGCATTAAAATTTTACAATTTTACTGGTCACAACACCGACGAATAGTCCAGAGACCGCAGCACGGCATGGCCGCCAAATGTTGCCTAAGCAAGACCACCGAATTTAGCATTACAGAGTCTCATTTCTACAACACACTCCCATAACAATGCTCATGTGCTGCTAACAAGATCAAGCTATCTCATAAATTCTGTGTGAACTTCTGAATCTCGAAGTTTCGTAGGATTATTGTCCTCACAGAGCAGGTGGCGATAATATTGGAAACCACATTCTAGTTCATACTATTTATCTTCGAGAAATCCGCCCTCATGAACTCGCTATTTCTTAGGATTATTGTCCCCACAGAGCAGGTGGCGATAATATTAGAAAAAAAACTTCATAAATTGCAGACCAATTGATGGAGACCATATACAACGCACTTGTTGTAATTATCGCTTAGATATTTTATATGGTTTTTGCATAATTATCACATAAGCAGATAAGACAGATAATCCACTTAAAATAGATAAACACCAAATAAACAGATAATTCCATTTAATGCATGGCATTTAAACACGCTGGATAATTAACGACAATTATTTAATCTAGTCAAGGGAGATTCAATTAAATAATTAAGTTTTATCTTGGATAATGATTATCCATATTCATTAAGGATTTATCAAGATAGTGTTAACTATCTAAATCCATTTAGGATCAGTCTAGATTTTATTTTGATAAAATCAAATCCTTCAATTCAAGATAACGTTGATCTAGGATTTATCATTATTTAAATCGTTCTAGGATATTACTAGATAGAAACGATTCCATCATAATCCATACAATAAATAAAATCCAATCAACCAAGATTTATACAAATCTTAATTCTACTTAGAATAGACATCCAGAATATATCATATATTACTTAGGATTTCTTAGATAAATAAGTTTATCTAAATCCAATTAAATAAGGATTTTCTTATATATTATCTTTATCCTAATCTATCTTAGAATAAACATTAACTTGGATTAATGTTTATTTTAATCCATCTAAGATTTATCTTAATAGAATTAAATCTATTCAAATCAATAGGATAAAATAAATTAATATAAATATTTATCAAAATCATCTAGGATTTATCTTGGAATAAATAAATATAAATCCATAGAATTAGATAATATTATATAATAATTATTCAAATCTATCTAAGATTTATCTAGGAACAAATCCATATAAATCTATAAGATAAGAATAAAATATTATATTATCACTATCCAAATCCATCTAGAATTTATCAATGAATAAATTCATATAAATTAATAGGATAAGAATAAAATAATATTGTCATTATCTAAATCCATTTAGGATTCGTCTAGAAATAAATCCATATAAATCCATAAGATATAGATAAATATTAGATAATTATTTTCCAAATATAACTAGGATTAATCTAGGAATAAAATCCATATAAATCCATTAAATAAGGAAAGAATCTAATTAATCCAATATATGATTCATAATCAAACCTCATATATAAAATCCTCAAAAGATATATTAAAATCTTATTTCCATATTAATCTTGAATTATTTCCAAAATTGAATCCAAGGATTTGGAAACCCTAATCAAAATTTGGAAAGCGAAGTCACAGAACGAGGCGATGCGACGTCGCGCGGGTGGGACCCGCGCGAGCATCGCGCATTGGACGAAACCCTAATATGGCGTCGTCGAACTCGAGTCCGGGAAACTGCCCGCTAATGGCTCCCACTCGAATCACAAGCATGCTGTGCCTGACGTCTCCGACGCTACTTCGTCGGCGTGGCTCCAGCCGCTGCTGCCCGGAACTCCGCTGCCATCGCGTTTGCAGATCGCCGCTGCAATCATGCAGCTGCGTCACTGCTCTCGCTGCTGTTGCTATCCGTCGACGACACTGCTGCTGTTTGATGGAGTACGTACTAAACAAGCCCAACAGCAGTAAAGCCCAAGAAAGAGTATCAGTTCGGCATGACTAAAGAGTATCAGTCCGGCATGACTAAAGAGTTCAGTTCGGCACAACCAAAGAGTTCGGCCCCAGCCTACAGCTCGGTAAAAGCCAACCAATCAAACTCTGCTCTCAGGTCGGCATCAAGCTCTACTCTCAGATCGGCAAAAGCTGCTCGGCAATAATTCAGCAGTTCGGTCTCAGTATTCGACCGAACTAGGAGACAGTGGACTCATGCAGGATTTCCACCTCCACCACACCCACGATCTATTTAGTGGTGTCAAGCAGTCATTAACTCATGCAGGATAGTGGACCCATGCAAGATCGCCACGATCTCCACGACATCCACTACCTAGTAAATGGCTGCATGCCACGATCTTGGTTCAATGTATAAATAGAACCTAGATCAGATAGATAGGGTTAAGTTCTGTGACATTCTCTCGATCTCTAGAGATAAAAGACAAAATAGCAAGTCTGTATTGTAAGCTGTAGAAAACAGATCAAGCAATACAACTCTGCCCTCTTTTCTTCCCGTGGACGTAGATTTACCTCAGTAAATCGAACCACGTAAATTCATTGTGTCGTGATCTGTGTTTTCCAGCATTCTTCACCATCAAAAATTCGCGGATTCATCACTGGCGCCGTCTGTGGGAAACAGAGAACCAAATTTGTGATAAAGCGAATTTTTGACCCTTTTTCCACCCCAAAAAAATGCATACCAGATCACATAACACCCATAATACCGTTCGCGATAACCGTGAGGAAGCTAGTCCAGCTCGCAGGTCTGAAAAACGGCCTCGGGAGACATCTACCTCCGGTTCTCACGAAGAAGGAACAAGCCACTCCAGGAGTCATCGCACCGAGTCTTCCCAGCAGCCCGATTTAAATGAAGCTGTCAAGCTGTTCTTGGCCGAGAAGCAGGAGGAGTTCTTAACCTTCCTGCAGAAGAGCCAACAGCCGGAGAAGACAACGACGGATTCTCCCTCCTCATCTAGGCATGAAAGTCACTACCGCAGTAGTGACGTGTCTTCCAGGAGAAAGAGTCCTCAACCCCGACATGTTCCTATTCCTCCTCGGTACCGGAACCACAGGAGAACTCCATCTCCTCCGTACCGAAGAGATGTCGGGTTCGCCATGTACGGAGCATTAAAGACTCCGTTCTCGGACGATATCACTCGAACTCCTTTGCCGCGGAACTACCGAACTCCGTCGATAACCTATGACGGACTCGTGGATCCTCATGATTTCTTGGGACGCTATCAATATAACATGGCGAACCAGGGTCTCAACGAGGTCCACATGTGCAAGCTGTTCCCCGAGCTGCTCATCGGGAACGCCAGAAGGTGGTTCGACAGCCTTCCTCAAGGCAGCATTAGATCCTACCGAGATCTAATGGATGCTTTCCACAGGAGGTTCTTTCAGAAAGCGGAAGCCCGGATCACTTCGGCTCAGCTGCTTTCTATTCGTCAAGGTCGCGACGAAAAAATCAGCGACTTCCTGACGAGATTCCATAAGGAATGCCTACAAGTAGATAATCTCAATGATCTACTTGTCATTTCGGCATTCCAAAATGGAATCCTGCCCGGAGCTCTCTACAGAAAGCTCGTGGAATGCAGTCCGCAAACAGCTCAAGAGATGTGGGACATTGCGGATCAGTTCTCCCGAGCCGATGAGGCAGACCGTCGAAAACGGTCTTTAGACAGCTCATCTAGAGGAGACGAAAAGAAGCCCGATCATAGCGATCAGAGGCATCCTCGCCGAACACCTTCCCCCCTAAAGGAGGGATAGCGGTCATCCGAGGTGATCAAAAAAGAGCAAGAGTTTGCAGATTGCGCTTAAAAGTGCCGAGCAATCAGCTCGGCACCATCAAACATAGCAATCACAGCAGCCGGAGTCAGAGGCAGGCGAAATGACCGAAGTCACACCGGAGCCGAACTCGATGGCGTACGGCACTGAAGCCGTGATTCCGGTTGAGATCGGCATACTCAGTCCCCGAACTCTAAATTTCTCCTCAGAAATGAATGATGACGGACTGAGAGCCGAACTACATCTGGCCGAAGAAAGAAGAGAATTGGCCTGCATAAAAGCAGCCTAGTACAAGGAGCAAGTAGCCCGGTATTATAACCAAAGGGTGAAAAAGCTGCATTTCCAAGTGGGAGATCTCGTCTTGAGAAACAACGAAGTAAGCCGAGCAGAAAAGCTGGGCGAACTCGAACCCACATGGGAAGGTCCATATCGGGTGTCAGAAGTCCTCGGCAAAGGGTCTTACAAATTGACTCACGTGTCAAGAGCACAAGTACCCCGAACATGGTACGTTTCCAACCTCAAAAAGTTCCATTTGTAAGAGACAGTCCGGTCAGTCAGTCTTGAGTCCTGTTCGGTCAATGTGCTTTCTTTGGTTTGCTTGGTCTTTGTTTGTCTCTGTGCGTTTTGTCTGTGTGTTTTGTCTGTCTCTGTGCGTGTCGTCTCTTACAAATGTTACTGAGGTATCTTGTTCTTCGAAGGCTGATCCCCTTCTTAGAACATATATAAGCCCACGATTGTGAGTCAAAGCTTCTAAAGAGGATACAAGACCACAATTCAGCTTAAACAAGCAGTTCGTCTAAAACGAGCTGCATTAAGCCCACGATTGTGAGCCAAAGCTTCTAAAGAGGATACAAGACCACAATTCCGCTTAAGAAACAAGCAGTCCGTCTGAAACGAACTGCAACAAGCCAACGATTGTGAGTCAAAGCTTCCAAGGAGGATACAAGACCACAATTCAGCTTAACAAGCAGTCCGTCTGAAACGGACTGCAACAAGCCAACGACTGTGAGTCCAAGCTTCCAAGGAGGATACAAGACCACAATTCAGCTTAATAAGCACTTCGTCTGAAACGAACTGCAATAAGGGAAAGTCCGATCCACGCGATAAAACTCGCCGAATTAGGACAAGGGAAAGTCCGATCCCCAAATTAGGACAACGGAAAGTCCGATCCGAGCGATAAAACTCGCCAAATTAGGACACAAGACGAGTCCGGTCAAAGATGTTTATTTCATCAGACCAAAGACGAGTCCGGTCAAAGATGTTTATTTCATCAGCCCAAAGACGAGTCCGGTCAAAGATGTTTATTTCATCAGCCCAAAGACGAGTCCGGTCAAAGATGTTTATTTCATCAGACCAAAGACGAGTCCGGTCAAAGATGTTTATTTCATCAGCCCAAAGACGAGTCCAGTCAAAGATGTTTATTTCATCAGACCAAAGACGAGTCCGGTCAAAGATGTTTATTTCATCAGCCCAAAGACGAGTCCAGTCAAAGATGTTTATTTCATCAGCCCAAGGACGAGTCCGGTCAAAGATGTTTATTTCATCAGATCAAAGACGAGTCCGGTCAAAGAAGAGTTCACTTCATAAGACCGAGGACAAACATCAACTTACCCCGTACCTTTATCCAGAATGCCGAAGTGATTCACTTCGCTTTCCGGGGGGGGTAGTGATGGAGTACGTACTAAACAAGCCCAACAGCAGTAAAGCCCAAGAAAGAGTATCAGTTCGGCATGACTAAAGAGTATCAGTCCGGCATGACTAAAGAGTTCAGTTCGGCACAACCAAAGAGTTCGGCCCCAGCCTACAGCTCGGTAAAAGCCAACCAATCAAACTCTGCTCTCAGGTCGGCATCAAGCTCTACTCTCAGATCGGCAAAAGCTGCTCGGCAATAATTCAGCAGTTCGGTCTCAGTATTCGACCGAACTAGGAGACAGTGGACTCATGCAGGATTTCCACCTCCACCACACCCACGATCTATTTAGTGGTGTCAAGCAGTCATTAACTCATGCAGGATAGTGGACCCATGCAAGATCGCCACGATCTCCACGACATCCACTACCTAGTAAATGGCTGCATGCCACGATCTTGGTTCAATGTATAAATAGAACCTAGATCAGATAGATAGGGTTAAGTTCTGTGACATTCTCTCGATCTCTAGAGATAAAAGACAAAATAGCAAGTCTGTATTGTAAGCTGTAGAAAACAGATCAAGCAATACAACTCTGCCCTCTTTTCTTCCCGTGGACGTAGATTTACCTCAGTAAATCGAACCACGTAAATTCATTGTGTCGTGATCTGTGTTTTCCAGCATTCTTCACCATCAAAAATTCGCCGATTCATCACTGTTCCTGCCGTATCTGCAGCCGCCGGCGATGCCCATATGCAAACCACCGTCCTCGGCCACACGACTCGAATTGATTCATCAATTCACGATGGTGACAAAACTGAATTCAAACAATTGAATTCTTGTCACGGCATTTCAATCCACGTAACATAATATGTATATATGTAATCATTCAAAGAAATAATTACACACAATCATTACATAATTAGTTTATTCCAATTATCCTCAAAGAATCAATTGATTCGTACGGACAATCATATACGCAAATTTGTAAAACCAATTTATATGTAAAAGATTATGCATTCAAGCAATTCACATAACATGAAATTAATCCACATAATCAGAGCAAAAAAGCTGGCTCTGATACCAATTGTTGGGGTTTTGGAGCCCCTTGCACAGCGGAAGACTTGTACAAACAAATAAATCAGACGTAGGATCTATTTGACCGATTATGGAATTAATCTATTCACATGTTAACACAGAATTGCATGCTAGAACGCAAATAATTCATGCTCATAGAATATAAATCCTAAATATGAATTCTACGGAGTTAGCCAATTTACCTCGTTGATTCTCGAAAGAATCGTCGATTGCTTGCGCCTTCTCCACGATGATCTTCAATACTAGACCACAGTTCTTCTGACTGGTGTCTCGAACTGTATTCCGACATCAGGGTGGGCTGATCTTATCGAAACACTAGGACTCGAATAAAGAAGACAGAAATTCTCACGGAGGAGGAGCTGAAGAACTCACGGAGGAGAAAAGAAGTAGAAAAATTGTTCCTCTTCTAATTAGAGAGAGGGACGAAAATTCTAACTCTAATAATTAATTTTCCTGTCTCTTTTATTCTCCTATTTATAATAGTTCATATTGAGCCCAGTCAGGGATCTATGCAAGGTTTTGGATATGGGCTTCCCCAATTAGCTTTTCACTAATTAAATTGAACCCACAATTTAATACAAGCTTATATTGGAATATTACGAGCAGCCACTACAGACGTAATATTATTCATTTTGAACCCATCCAAATCCGAAATTATAAGTATTCCGGGTTTCCATTTTGTTTATTATTCATTTCCCGCGCTTAAGATATAAATGCCAATTAATTAATTAAGGTTTGCTATGGACTTAATTAATTAACATCTTATTAACTCCAAGAGTAGACTTAGCAAGAAACACTTATTTATTATTCATAGAGTAATAAAACTCCAACTGGCCAGTTTCCGAATAATAAAACCTTGTTCAAGCTCCTCTTGAGGACATTATAGCAATCCTAGCACCGCTAGTTAATGATCACCACTACCCAATATACCTAGATCGTTGGGTGACGAAAAACCCGCACCTTTGGTAAGTCAAAGTAGTAGATACTCAATATCGTATGCTCAATGCTAACGTACATTGATTAAGAAATAGATATTTATTAAGACCTCGTCTTTCTGTGGATAGCATAAAGACACGTCTTGCTGTTTGATCCATTCAGTGCTATACCACACCAACATCATCTTATTTCAATAAGGCTTAGAAATAATCGGACTGACATTGCAACCTTTCACGATAGGTAGCCAAAGCCTATCTAGGTTGTGAAATTATTCTTTTTCTTTTGCAAAGCATTGCATAGAACCTACTGTAGTTACCTTGAAGTGGACGACGCCCACAACCAATCTACTAAGCAAAAGACTTAGGCTTTGTTTACTTCTTATGCATTTAAATGTTTATAAAACATCTTATAAACGCACAAGCAAACACAATGTAATAATATACTGATTCTATTCGTGAGAAATGCTCGAATAATACTGAATCAGGTCAAAAGTGGATTGTAGAGTTTTTTCGTACACAAGCAAGATTCTATTCGTGCGAACTCGCTCGAAACATGCTTTTCAGTATACTAAACCTAACAGTGTCATGTAACAGATGTATGCAAAAATGCCATCCATCCCCGGCAACGGTGCCATTTTGATAGCGCAAATGCAGGTGTGCAGATGTCGTGTAAAGCAAGGGTATATCCTACTGATCGGGATAAAAACCTCAGCTAAGTCTGAACCTGGCTATCAAAGAAATTCCTCAACCCGATTAGTATAGTGGAGGTAAGGGTCGAATCCCACAGAGATGATGCGTTTCGGTAATTGTTGTGATATTCTGGAAGGGTTTGGTTAGCTACCACGCTTTGGTTGAGATTCTACCTAGACAGGAATTAAAGGGGTGTACTCTACTGACTGGGTGGTGCGAAAGTGAACGACATGTGGCTGTGTACGTGAGAATGGGGGACAAGGTGTTTCAGGGTCAAGTGGAAAGTAGATGATTACTATAAAAGGCTAACGGAATATCAGAGAATAAGAGGCAGTTAGGTGGCTACTCTGTCAGATCTGTAGGGTACCAACACAAAAAAGCAAAGGATAAAAGCAAAAAGTAACTAAAAAGCAAAGTGGTCCCAAACTTGGATGTGGATGTGGATGTTATCTTCTTCAACAAGAATGCACAAAATCTAACAGACTCATATTCCATGAATACCATTTTTCAGATTAACAACTTTACAATTTAGATCCACAAATTAACTCAGTAAAACTCGAAGAATCAAACGAACGAAATCAAGAACTACTCATACTGGATGACATGCAAGGTGGCATAACTTACGTAAACTCAAATTTCGCACTTAAACACTTCGGGAATTAGATCTAAACAACAAACTTAACTACAAACTCAGATTGAACAACTCCAAATGAAATCATGCCTTCAACACTTAGAAACAACTGCAACAACTAGATCTAAGCTACCTAGGCAGAATGAAACAGATTCAACAGAAAGAGATGCATAAAAACAACTTCATTGCATAAAACGTTTGGATCTGAACGAAACACTTGAAAAGATCACAAGTACTGAAAATGCAACAGATCCAACGAAAGGAAAACAAGTAAAGGTTCACTAAGAAAGCGAATAAAGATTGTTTTGCCACTCTGGGCGATGAAACTGCTACGACTACGGAATAAACTGGCTGGAACGATGGAAGGCGAATCTCCGGCGGACTTCTGGAAACTTCAGGTGATCATGGCTGTGGCGAGGAATGAGAAGATGTAGGACAATGCTGAAGGAAACTGATCTACCGAGAGAAAATATTCTAACTAAGAGTGGAGTGTATTCATCCATCTCTCTCCAAGTGGCTTACTTTTATAGGGAGGCCTGCCCTTGATTTTTAGGGTAGACTCTCTTTGTGAAATGACTCTTTTGCCCTTGTTTGTGGTTGATCCTTCCCAACAATCCTTCTTCTACATCTCGATCCTTTTCTGGCATGCATCCTGATCAGTATTGCACCCTTCTGGCGCTCTTTTCACATGAGTTATCCGAAACCCTTCCTTCTGACTGGAACCCTTTCCCTGCACAGTTGCAACTGTTTTGCAGATATAGTCCAATTTTGCACGTATACTGAACAGTAACCAAGGCCTAGAATGCGACTTATCAAACTGCTCACACTTACCACAGGCTTGTCCTCAAGCGTGAAGAACAAACAAAAAGATATAAGTTAAATTCTACCCTGGTTACACCGCTGACCGACCCTATCCTAAACTAGACTCTAAACTATGACGCAAAGAAAAACACATTCACGATGGACAAACACATATAAACAGACACACAAGCACTTAAACACATTGAACGGGCTACATTTTCAACCATCCCTCCCCTTGGGATAAGTTGCAATCCTGCTTTAGACAGCCTTGAACTTCTGCCGCCTCCCTTTTCCTTCCCAGTCAGTTTTTCTGGCTGTAAAAATCACCTCACATAAGTGGTCCTCCGGGAACCGGTCTTGCATCTCCTCGCTGCTCCCATCTTGCACTATTTTTGTCACGACCGCATTTTCTAAGGATAGAAAACACGGTTGATCGGGACAAGGGGAGGATTAAAGAAGCGGGGAAGAAAGGGGAAAACAACACAACTCGACCAAAGCTCGAAAAAATGGGAATAACTCGAATAAAATCAGAGTATCTCAATAATCAACAACTCAAAAATGAATATTATCTCAGCGATACAAGAACTCAAAAGAAGGACAACTACTCAGCGGAAGCATTTGAGGGAAGGAATAGGCCACGTGTGAAGACATACACATTCTAAACACTTAGATTTCTTCAACGGTCTTGCTCAACACCCACAGCGCCCGTCACGCTCAACCTGCACATTTTAAAAAGAAATGCAGTGCTGAGTACCTAATGCACTCAGTGGACTCATGCCGAAAACATTTTATAAAAAGTATTTATCATGCCACCATTGAGTGACCTTGGGGTTTTAACTTTAGAAATCGCCCAAGACACTAAAATAATTTCCATCGTAAAATTCGGTTGATCAACCATTTTGACATAGCTATCTACCATATCTGATCCATTGATGACAAGGAACGTGGCCACATTCCAAGTCACTAGACCGGCCGACCCAAAAGACGGCTCACGATCTCCATAGGTGTACACTAGCCTGAATAGGGACTCACTCCCTAGACAGACCGGAATTCGATTATCCATTGATGGCAAAAGCCACATAAGATATGTTCCATAGAATAAAACAAAACACGGCATGACAAATATTCATATCATTTTCACATAAAAATATACTTAGGGCATTGCCCTTATTTAAAAAGAAAGCCCACCTCGTTCGTTTAAAGCTTTAACTTGTGTTTCATTCCGTTCTCGAAAAGCGTGCGTAAAAAGCCTTCGTCATCATGAGTGTTCTCCTTAGCCCACTTTATAGTTATTCAATTTGGGCAGTCCCTTTATTCTTTACCAATGCCCAAGCCTCTTAAAATTAATTAATTGACCCAAAACTTGTCACACCCATTTTGATTATTCAAGAGGCGGACGCATCTTCTCCCTTCACGCTAAAAAAAAGTCACCAAATTCTCTCTTCAAGAAACAACAAGCTCCTCATCTTCATCACCCTATGCTGCAGCTGTTGCCCGCATATCATCTCTCTTCAAGAAAACAGCAAGCTCCTCATCTTCGTGTCTCCGGCGTCCAGCAGATCTCGCCATCGCTGTCGTCTCATGTCCGGTATCACATCAAATTCCCAAATCAGAGCACAATCTCACATCTCTCTCAGTGTTGCTGTTTTTCACCCACCGTGGCTGTGCGCGATCCAGCCTAAAGCTGAGGTCACGTCGCCGCTGCTGCTCGGTCGTGATGCAAGACTGAAGCCGCTGCCATCGCTGCACAGCCGCCGCTTTGAGCAGCTGCTGCTGTTCACACACCGGATGACAGCGCCGCTGCTCCCTCGGTCAGAACGCAGCGCTGCCGTTCGCACCCGACGCCGTCACCGCATCGAAGTCGCGGTCAGCCCCTGCTCCTCGCTGTTCAGGCAGCCTCCGTCCTCTCCAGCAGCCTCGTTCTCCGCCTCCGCTGCTGAGAATTATCGTCGCCTAGTTGCTGCTACTGCTCTCTGATTTATCTCCTCTCCGTCTCCTATATCTCCCCTCATCTCTCAGTTCTCGATTTCTTGAATTAAAGTTGAGAAGAATAAAGCTTGTGTTCTTGTTGCAGAGAACGAATAAGAGAAAAACTGATTGTGAAGTGTATAATATAGAGAGAGGGGTGGTTGATAGATATGGGAGAGATTTAGGGAGTGAGGAGGGGCGGTTTCAACGTGGAAATAAGAGTGTGATTCGAATTCCTCTTCTTTTTTTTATCTTACGTTATTTTGGCTTAATTTGGATTGGTTTGGTATTTTATTTGCAAATTACGGAGGCGGAAAATCTCTGCAGAATCTTTATTTAAAATTTGAATTAAAGCATATTGGTGACCAAGTCAACTAGGAAAAGATAATTTGATTAATTTGATTTTTTTTCCTCTCTTTTTTTTCGGGGTGTTACAATCTACCCATCTTAACAAAAATTTCGTCCCGAAATTTGCTTACGTCCTTCGAATATAGAATTTCTCCATCAACTTGTCTTCAAATTTCCAAGCAGTTTCCTCGTATCGTTAAAATTAATAATTGTAGTTAAAAGTCACATCGCTGCCACTTTTAATAAATCATATGAGATTAGACTATATTAAATTAAATCGCACACTTCGCATCATCCCCATTTTGCGTTTGAACTTCATTTCGTCTTTGATATCTTCCACTTCTTGAAATCTTCCTCATATTCTTTTTGTTCTTGTCGTTCAGGGAAAACGTAGGAAATAGTAAAATAGTTCACACATCAAGCTTGCTCCGACGTTTCACGCCATTCCAAGGAAAAGTTTCATGGTCCACCGGCCTCCATTCGCACTCTCAATCTCCTTGCCTCGTCGTGCCTTGACAATTTAGGGGTTCACCTCAAACTTTCAAATTCTCGTTCGTTTTCGTCACTCGGGCAAGTGATAGATTATCTCAACTTAAAACTATGGTTCGCGCGTATTCAATCTAGCCTACAACATAAGCACTCTATGTTCGCAACATACTTCATCATCATTCATACTTAAAGATAACCAAGTATAACACACAACACTTTAACATCCCAAAGCAAAAAAACACTTTCATACTTTAAAACTCAAACTCGAAATCAAACTCATAATTTCTCTTCAAAACTTGCTCTTTTCTCAAACATCAGAAAATACTATTCTCAATTTGAAACCAATCCCTCACGGAAAGATTTTACTCCATTGTTTGTATAAACATTTTTCTCCTCTTTCATTCTCAAAATTTTTCTCATCTTCCTTTCTCCAAAACTTTCGCATAAAAATTATCATAAAAATAAATTACCTCTTTCACGGTTGAGCGTGGCGAAGCGGGATGTTGAGCCTTCAATACACAATTATTATTTTATCTTCTTTTATTTTATTTTACTTATTATTTTAGTCTAGTGAAACAAGTCTAGAATAAGACTGAAAAAGACTCTCGGGTCCAGAACGGAAAGAAAAATTGCTCTGATACCACTTTGTCACGCCCGCATTTTCTAAGGATAGAAAACACGGTTGATCGGGACTAGGGGAGGATTAAAGAAGCGGAGAAGAAAGGGGAAAACAACACAACTCGACCAGAGCTCGAAACAAATAGGAATAACTCGAATAAAATCAGAGTATCTCAACAATCAACAACTCAAAAATGAATATTATCTCAGCGATACAAGAACTCAAAAGAAGGACAACTACTCAGCGGAAGCATTTGAGAGAAGGAATATGCCACGTGCGAAGACATACACATTCTAAACACTTAGATTTCTTCAACGGTCTTGCTCAACACCCACCGCGCCCGTCACGCTCAACCTGCATATTTTTAAAAAGAAATGCAGGGCTGTGTACCTGATGCACTCAGTGGACTCATGCCGAAAACATTTTATAAAAAGTATTTATCATGCCACCATTGAGTGACCTTGTGGTTTTAACTTTAGAAATCGCCCAAGACACTAAAATAATTTCCATTGTAAAACTCAGTTGATCAACCATTTTGACATAGCTTTCTACCATATCTGATCCATTGATGACAAGGAACGTGGCCACATTCCAAGTCACTAGACCGGCCGACCCAAAAGACGGCTCACGATCTCCATAGGTGTACACTAGCCTGAATAGGGACTCACTCCCTAGACAGACCGGAATTCGATTATCCATTGATGGCAAAAGCCACATAAGATATGTTCCATAGAATAAAACAAAACACGGCATGACAAATATCCATATCATTTTCACATAAAAATATACTTAGGGCATTGCCCTTATTTAAAAAGAAAGCCCACCTCGTTCGTTTAAAGCTTTAACTTGTGTTTCATTCCGTTCTCGAAAAGCGTGCGTAAAAAGCCTTCGTCATCATGGGTGTTCTCCTTAGCCCACTTTATAGTTATTCAATTTGGGCAGTCCCTTTATTCTTTACCAATGCCCAAGCCTCTTAAAATTAATTAATTGACCCAAAACTTGTCACACCCATTTTGATTATTCAAGAGGCGGACGCATCTTTTCTCTTCACGCTAAAAAAAAGTCACCAAATTCTCTCTTCAAGAAACAACAAGCTCCTCATCTTCATCACCCTATGCTGCAGATGTTGCCCGCATATCATCTCTCTTCAAGAAAACAACAAGCTCCTCATCTTCGTGTCTCCGGCGTCCAGCAGATCTCGCCATCGTTGTCGTCTCATGTCCGGTATCACATAAAATTCCCAAATCAGAGCACAATCTCACATCTCTCTCAGCGTTGCTGTTTTTCTCCCGCCGTGGCTGTGCGCGATCAGCCCAAAGCCGAGGTCACGTCGCCGCTGCTGCTTGGTCGTGATGCAAGACTGAAGCCGCCGCCATCGCCGCACAGCCGCCGCTTTGAGCAGCTGCTGCTGTTCACCCACCGGATGACAGCGCCGCTGCTCCCTCGGTCAGAACGCAGCGCTGCCGTTCGCACCCGACGCCATCACCGCATCGAAGTCGCGGTCAGCCCCTGCTCCTCGCTGTTCAGGCAGCCTCCGTCCTCTCCAGCAGCCTCGTTCTCCGCTTCCGCTGCTGAGAATTATCGTCGCCTAGTTGCTGCTGCTGCTCTCTGATTTCTCTCCTCTCGGTCTCCTATATCTCCCCTCATCTCTCAGTTCTCGATTTCTTGAATTAAAGTTGAGAAGAATAAAGCTTGTGTTCATGTTGCAGAGAAGGAATAAGAGAAAAACTGATTGTGAAGTGTATAATATAGAGGGAGGAGTGGTTGATAGATATGGGAGAGATTTAGGGAGTGAGGAGGGGCGTTTTCAACGTGGAAATAAGAGTGGGATTCGATTTCCTCTTCTTTTTTTTATCTTACGTTATTTTTGTTTAATTTGGATTTGTTTGGTATTTTATTTGCAAATTACGGAGGCGAAAAATCTCTGCAGAATCTTTATTTAAAATTTGAATTAAAGCATATTGGTAACCAAGTCAACAAGGAAAAGATTTAATTTGATTTTTTTCCTCTTTTTTTTTCGGGGTGTTACAATTTTTCTCAAATGATCCGCTACTTTATTCTCGACCCCTTTTTTTGTCTTCCACTTCCCAATCAAATTCTTGTAGCAGGAGTACCCATCGGAAAAAGCGGGGCTTTGATTCTTTCTTGGCAATCAAGTACTTAATGGCCGCATGGTCAGTATAGACGATGACCTTAGATCCTAACAAGTACTACCGAAACTTCTCGAATGAATAAACCATGGCCAGTATCTCTTTCTCAGTGGTGTCATAATTTCTTTGAGCTTGATTCAATGTTTTAGATACATACAAGATCACATACCTTTTGAAGTAATGTGTGATGCCAGAACAACTTCCACTGCGTAATCACTGGCATCACACATTACTCCGAAAGGATGATCCCAGTCAGGAGTCCGGATGATTGGTGCGGATATCAGCTTTTCCTTGAGTAGATTGAAAGCAGTACGAGTGCCTAATGACTCCCTCATCTCTCAGGAGATAGACCGGTGCAAAATGTCTCCCGACACCCCTTTAGAGACGGGCGGGTGTTGAGTCACTCCCGACATTTCCCATTACACGATGGGTGTCCAATGTCTCCCAAAATTTTTCAAAGGCATGAATAAGTGGTATATGTCTCTAAGCATTTCCCAGTAACGATAAGTGCAGAACATCTCCCGATATTTTCTATGGAACTATCATGAGCCAAATGTCTCACTACATTTTCTAAGGCACGGACGAGAGCCAAATGTCAATCCATGTCTCCTGATGAACGGGATATGACCATTGGAACCATTGGGGCACGCGCAAGGACCCTATCACTGGGGACTTCTAGACAAGTACTAAATGTCTCTCGCTTCTCCCAGGAGACGGACGGGTGCAAAATGTCTCCCGACATCTTCCAAGAGACCGGCGGGTGTACAATTTCTCCCAACATTTTTCCAAGGCATGAATGAATGCTATATTTCTCTAGGCATTTCCCAGGACCAATGGGTGTAAAACGTCTCCCGATATTTTCTAAAGGACTGTCATGAGCCCAATGTCTCCCTATATTTTCTAAGGCACGGACGGGAGCCAAATGTGTAACCATGTCTCCCGACGAATGGGAGACGACCCTTGGGACCAATGGAATACGCGCATGGACCTTATCACGGGGGACATCTAGACAAGTGCCAAATATTTCCCGCTTCTCCCAGAAGACGGACGGTTGCAAAATGTCTCCCGACATCTCCCAAGTAACCAGCGGTTGTCTAATGTCTCCCTACATTTTCTAAGGCACATATTGGAGCTAAATATCTTATCATGTCTCCCGACGATTGGAAGACGTCTGTTGGGACTAATGGGACACGCCCAAAGATCATATCAAAGGGGACATCATTACGAGTTCCTAATGTCTCCCGCATCTCTTAATGACAGACAAGTGCAAAATATCTCCCGACACCTCCCAAGAGATGAGCGGGTGTTGAGTATCTCCTGATATTTCCCATTGCACGACGGGTGTACAATGTCTCTCGACATTTTTCCAAGGCATGAATGAGTGCTCAATGTCTCTAGGCATTTACTAGTAATGACGAGTGTAAAACGTCTCCCGATATTTTCTAAGGGACTGTCGTGAGCCAAATGTCTCCCTACATTTTCTAAGGTACGGATGAGAGCCAAATGTCAAACCATTTTCCCGACGAACGAGAGACGACCCTTGGGACCAATGGGACACGCTCAAGGACCCTATCACAGGGGACATCGAGATGAGTGATAATGTCTCACGCTTATCCCAGGAGACGGACGGGTGCAAAATGTCTCTAGACATCTTTCAAGTGAGCGGCGGGTGTCCAATGTCTCCCGACATTTTTCCAAGGCACGAATGAGTGTTATATGTCTCTAGGAATTTCCTAGTAACGATGGGTGTAAAATGTCTCCCGGTAATATCTAAGGGACCGACGTGTCCTAAATGTCTCCATACATTTTCTAAAGCATGGATGGGAGCCAAATGTCTAACCAAGTTTCTTGATGAATGGGAGACATCCCTTGGGACTAATGGGACACACGCAAGGACCCTATCACGGGGGACATCTAGACGAGTGCCAAATGTGTCCCGTTTCTCCCAAATGACGGATGGGTGAAAAATGTCTCCTGACATCTCCCTAGTGACCGGACTGTAGCTAAATGTCTTACCATGGACTGTAGCTAAATTTTCTAGGGCACGGATTGTAGCTAAATGTATCCCTAAATTTTCTAGGGCACGGACTGTAGCTAAATGTCTTACCATGTCTCCGGACAAATGGGAGACGTCTGTTGGGACCAATGGGACACGCCCAAGAACCATATAAAAGGAGGCAACAATACGAGTGCCTAATGACTCCCTCATCTCTCAGGAGATAGACCGGTGCAAAATGTCTCCCGACACCCCTTTAGAGACGGCGGGTGTTGAGTCTCTCCCGACATTTCCCATTACACGTTGGGTGTCCAATGTCTCCCGAAATTTTTCAAAGGCATGAATGAGTGGTATATGTCTCTAGGCATTTCCCAATAACGACAAGTGCAGAACGTCTCTCGATATTTTCTATGGAACTGTCATGAGCCAAATGTCTCACTACATTTTCTAAGGCACGGACGAGAGCCAAATGTCAATCCATGTCTCCCGATGAACGGGAGATGACCATTGGAACTAATGGGACACGCGCAAGGACTCTATCACTGGGGACATCTAGACAAGTAATAAATGTCTCTCGCTTCTCCCAGGAGACGGACGGGTGCAAAATGTCTCCCGACATCTTTCAAGAGACCGGCGGGTGTACAATTTCTCCCAACATTTTTCCAAGGCACGAATGAGTGCTATATTTCTCTAGGCATTTCCCAGGACCGATGGGTGTAAAACGTCTCCCAATATTTTCTAAGGGACTGTCGTGAGCCCAATGTCGCCCTATATTTTCTAAGGCACGGACGGGAGCCAAATGTGTAACCATGTCTCCCGACGAATGGGAGACGACCCTTGGGACCAATGGAATACGCGCATGGACCTTATCACGGGGGACATCTAGACAAGTGCCAAATATTTCCCGCTTCTCCCAGAAGACAGACGGTTGCAAAATGTCTCCCGACATCTCCCAAGTGACCAGCGGTTGTCTAATATCTCCCTACATTTTCTAAGGCACATATTGGAGCTAAATGTCTTATCATGTCTCCCGATGATTGGGAGACGTCTGTTGGGACTAATGGGACACGCCCAAAGACCGGGGACATCATTACGAGTTCCTAATGTCTCCCGCATCTCTTTGTGACAGGCCTGTGCAAAATATCTCCCAACACCTCCCAAGAGATGAACGGGTGTTGAGTATCTCCTGATATTTCCCATTGCACGACGGGTGTACAATGTCTTTCGACATTTTTCCAAGGCATGAATGAGTGCTCAATGTCTCTAGGCATTTACTAGTAATGACGAGTGTAAAACATCTCCCGATATTTTCTAAGGGACTATCGTGAGCCAAATGTCTCCCTACATTTTCTAAGGTACGGATGAGAGCCAAATGTCAAACCATTTTCCCGACGAACGGGACACGACCCTTTGGACCAATGGGATACGCTCAAGGACCCTATCACAGGGGACATCTAGATGAGTGCTAAATGTCTCACGCTTATCCGAGGAGACGGACGGGTGCAAAATATCTCTAGACATCTTCCAAGTGAGCGGCGGGTGTCCGATGTCTCCCGACATTTTTCAAAGGTACGAATGAGTGTTATATGTCTCTAGGAATATCCTAGTAACGATGGGTGTAAAATGTATCCCGATATTATCTAAGGGACCGACGTGTGCTAAATGTCTCCATACATTTTCTAAAGCATGGATGGGAGCCAAATGTCTAACCAAGTTTCTTGTCGAATGGGAGACATCCCTTGGGACTAATGGGACACACGCAAGGACCCTATCACGGGGGACATCTAGATGAGTGCCAAATGTCTCCAGTTTCTCCCAGTTGACGGATGGGTGCAAAATGTCTCCTGACATCTCCCTAGTGACCGACGATTTTCTAATGTGTCCCTAAATTTTCTAGGGCACGGACAGTAGCTAAATGTCTTACCATGTCTCCGGACAAATGGGAGACGTCTGTTAGGACCAATGGGACACGCCCGAGGACCATATAAAAGGGGGCATCAGTACGAGTGCCTAATGACTCCCTCATCTCTCAGGAGATAGATCGGTGCAAAATGTCTCCCGACACCCCTTTAGAGACGGGCGGGTGTTGAGTCTCTCCAGACATTTCCCATTACACGATGGGTGTCCAATGTCTCCCGAAATTTTTCAAAGGCATGAATGAGTGGTATATGTCTCTAAGCATTTCCCAGTAACGACAAGTGCAGAACGTCTCCCGATATTTTCTATGAAACTGTCATGAACCAAATGTGTCACTACATTTTCTAAGGCACGGACGAGAGCCAAATGACAATCCATGTCTCCCGATGAATGGGATATGACCATTGGAACCAATGGGGAACGCGCAATGACCCTATCACTGGGACATCTAGACAAGTACTAAATGTCTCTCGCTTCTCCCAGGAGACGGACGGGTGCAAAATGTCTCCCGACATCTTCCAAGAGACCGGCGAGTGTACAATTTCTCCCAACATTTTTCCAAGACAGGCTTGAGTGCTATATTTCTCTAGGCATTTCCCAGGACCGATGGGTGTAAACCGTCTCCCGATATTTTCTAAGGGACTGTCGTGAGCCCAATGTCTCCCTATATTTTCTAAGGCACGGACGGGAGCCAAATGTGTAACCATGTCTCCCGACGAATGGGAGACGACCCTTGGGACCAATGGAATACGCGCATGGACCTTATCACGGGGGACATCTAGACAAGTGCCAAATATTTCCCGATTCTCCCAGAAGACGGACGGTTGCAAAATGTCTCCCGACATCACCCAAGTGACCAGCGGTTGTCTAATGTCTCCCTACATTTTCTAAGGCACATATTGGAGCTAAATGTCTTATCATGTCTCCCGACGATTGACAGACGTCTATTGGCACTAATGGGACACGCCCAAAGACCATATCAACGGGGACATCATTACGAGTGACTAATGTCTCCAGTATCTCTTAGTGACAGACCAGTGCAAAATGTCTCCCAACACCTCCCAAGAGATGAGCGGGTGTTGAGTATATTCCAATATTTCCCATTGCACGACGGGTGTCCAATGTCTCTCGACAATTTTCCAAGGCATGAATGAGTGCTCACTGTCTCTAGGCATTTACTAGTAATGAAGAGTGTAAAACGTCTCCCGATATTTTCTAAGGGACTGTCGTGAGCTAAATGTCTCCCTACATTTTCTAAGGTACGGATGAGAGTCAAATGTCGAACCATTTTCCCGACGAACGGGAGATGACCCTTGGGACCAATGGGCCACGCTCAAGGACCCTATCACAGGGGACATCTAGATGAGTGCTAAATGTCTCACGCTTATCCGAGGAGACGGACGGGTACAAAATGTCTCTAGACATCTTCCAAGTGAGCGGCGGGTGTCCAATGTCTCCCGACATTTTTCCAAGGCACGAATGAGTGTTATATGTCTCTAGGAATTTCCTACTAACGATGGGTGTAAAATATCTCCCGATATTATCTAAGGGACCGACGTGTGCAAAATGTCTCCATACATTTTCTAAAGCATGGATGGGAGCTAAATGTCTAACCAAGTTTCTTGACTAATGGGAGACTTCCCTTGGGACTAATGGGACACACGCAGGGACCCTGTCACGGGGGACATCTTGACGAGTGTCAAATGTCTCCCGTTTCTCCCAATTGACGGATGGGTGCAAAATGTCTCCTGACATCTCCCTAGTGACCGATGATTGTCTAATGTGTCCCGTTTCTAGGGCACGGACGGTAGCTAAATGTCTTACCATGTCTCCGGACAAATGGGAGACGTCTGTTAGGACTAATGGGACACGCCCAAGGACCATATAAAAGGAGGCATCAGTACGAGTGCCTAATGACTCCCTCATCTCTCAGGAGATAGACCGGTGCAAAATGTCTCCCAACACCCCCTTAGAGATGGGCGGGTATTGAGTTTCTCCCGACATTTTCCGTTACACGATGGGTGTCCAATGTCTCCCAAAATTTTTCAAAGGCATGAATGAGACTCTAGGCAATTCCCAGTAACGACAAGTGTAGAACGTCTCCCGATATTTTCTAAGGAACTATCATTAGCCAAATATCTAACTACATTTTATAAGGCACGGACGAGAGCCAAATGTCAATCCATGTCTCCCGATGAACGGGAGATGACCATTGGGACAAATGGGGCACGCGCAAGGACCCTATCACGGGGGACATCTAGACAAGTGCTAAATGTCTCTCTCTTCTCCCAGGAGACGGACGGGTGGAAAATGTCTCCCGACATCTTCCAAGAGACTGGCGGGTGTCCAATTTCTCCCAACATTTTTTCAAGGCACGAATGAGTGCTATATGTCACTAGGCATTTCCCAGGACCGATGGTTGTAAAACGTCTCCCGATATTTTCTAAGGGACTGTCGTGAGCCCAATGTCTCCCTATATTTTCTAAGGGACGGAAGGGAGCCAAATGTATAACCTTGTCTCCCGACGAATGGGAGACGGCCTTTGGGACCAATGGGATACGCGCATGGACCTTATCACGGGGGACATCTAGACAAGTGCCAAATGTTTCACGCTTCTCCCAGAAGACTGACGGTTGCAAAATGTCTCCTGACATCTCCCAAGTGACCAGCGGTTGTATAATGTCTCCCTACATTTTCTAATGAACGTATTGGGGCTAAATGTCTTATCATGTCTCCCGACGATTGGGAGACGTCTGTTGGGACCAGTGGGACACGCCCAAAGACCATATCAAAGGGGACATCATTACGAGTGCCTAATGTCTCCCGCATCTCATAGTGACAGACCATTGCATAATGTCTCTCGACACCTCCCAAGAGATGGGTAGGTGTTGAGTATCTCCTGATATTTCCCATTGCACGACGGAAGTCCATTGTCTCTCGACATTTTTCTAGGGCATGAATGAGTGCTCAATGTCTCTAGGCATTTCCCAGTAATGACGAGTATAAAATGACTCCCAATATTTTCTAAGGGACTGTCGTGAGCCAAATGTCTCCCTACATTTTCTAAGGTACGGACGAGAGCCAAATGTCAAACCATTTTCCCGACGAACGGGAGACGACCCTTGGGACCAATGGGACACGCTCAAGGACCCTATCCCCGGGGACATCTAGATGAGTGCTAAACTTCACACGCTTCTCCGAGGAGACGGACGGGTGCAAAATGTCTCTCAACATCTTCCAGTGAGCGGCGGGTGTCCAATGTCTCCAGACATTTTTCCAAGGCACGAATGAGTGCTATATGTCTCTAGGCATTTCCTAGTAATGATGGGTGTAAAATGTCTCCCTATATTATCTAAGGGACCGACGTATGCTAAATGTCTCCATACATTTTCTTAAGCATGGATGAGAGCCAAATGTCTAACCAAGTCTCTGGACAAATGGGAGACATCCCTTAGGACTAATGGGACACACGCAAGGACCCTATCACGGGGGACATATAGACGAGTGCCAAATGTTCCCCTTTTCTCCTAGTTGACGGATGGGTGCAAAATGTCTCCTGACATCTCCCCAGTGACCGACGATTTTTATTGTGTCCCTAAATTTTCTAGGGCACGAACTGTAGCTAAATGTCTTACCATGTGTCCGGACAAATGGGAGACGTCTGTTGGGACCAATGGGATACGCCCAAGGACCATATAAAAGGAGGCATCAGTACGAGTGCCTAATGACTCCCTCATCTCTCAGGAGATAGACCGGTGCAAAATGTCTCCCGACACCCCTTTAGAGATGGGCAGGTGTTGAGTCTCTCCCGATATTTCCCATTACACGATGGGTGTCCAATGTTTCCCGAAATTTTTCAAAGGCATGAATGAGTGGTATATGTCTCTAAGCATTTCCCAGTAACGACAAGTGCAGAACGTCTCCCGATATTTTCTATGAAAATGTCATGAGCCAAATGTCTCACTACATTTTCTAAGGCACGGACGAGAGCCAAATGTCAATCCATGTCTCCCGATGAACGGGATATGACCATTGGAACCAATGGGGCACGCGCAAGGACCCTATCACTGGGGACATCTAGACAAGTACTAAATGTCTCTCGCTGCTCCCAGGAGACGAACGGGTGCAAAATGTCTACCGACATCTTCCAAGAGACCGACGGGTGTACAATTTCTCCCAACATTTTTCCAAGGCACGAATGAGAGCTATATTTCTCTAGGCATTTCCCAGGACCGATGGGTGTAAAACGTCTCCCGATATTTTCTAAGGGACTGTCGTGAGCCCAATGTCTCCCTATATTTTCTAAGGCACGGACGGGAGCCAAATGTGTAACCATGTCTCCCGACGAATGGGAGACGACCCTTGGGACCAATGGAATACGCGCATGGACCTTATCACGGGGGACATCTAGACAAGTGCCAAATATTTCCCGCTTCTCCTAGATGACGGACGGTTGCAAAATGTCTCCCGACATCTCCCAAGTGACCAGCGGTTGTCTAATGTCTCCCTACATTTTCTAAGGCACATATTGGAGCTAAATGTCTGATCATGTCTCCTGACGATTGACAGACGTCTGTTGGGACTAATGGGACACGCCCAAAGACCATATCAACGGGGACATCATTACGAGTGCCTAATGTCTCCCGTATCTCTTAGTGACAGACCAGTGCAAAATGTCTCACAACACCTCCCAAGAGATGAGCGGGTGTTGAGTATCTTCCGATATTTCCCATTGCACGACGGGTGTCCAATGTCTCTCGAAATTTTTCCAATGCATGAATGAGTGCTCAATGTGTCACGACCGCCCATACTAGGGGTACCACAAACGCGGCGATCGTGACCGACATGCATGGATAACGTTTTTAAAAGAAAATCCTAATTAACTTAAAGGAAGAAAGACATTTTAGTTTAAAGAAGTTTAAGGTTAAAATTTTACTATAACTTAGAAAAGGCTTATAATAAATACTTTTAAAAGAAAAAAAACGGAGAAAATAACTTAAAGAAAACCAATTAACTTCTAAAGTAGACCATTTAATTTAATTCACGAGAATACCATTTTCAAAAGATAACGTAATTATTTGGTGAAAACCTAACACAACCATACATGTTCAACCACAGTACGAAAATATTAAAGTCTTGAGACATAGTTTAAAATATAGCAGCGGAAAATAAGGTTTAAAGAGAGTCAAGGATCACGCCTATGTATGAAGACACAACGCGTCCTAAGGCTAGCTCAACATTCTTCGCAACATCCTGCTCAACCTGCAAAATTTTAAAAGAAATTGCAGGGCTGAGTACTTGTTGTACTCAATGGGCTCATGCCGAAAACATTTTATATAGTTATGTCATCCATACCAGTGATCTCGAGTTTTTATATGAGATTAAGAAATTACCACGAGAACACAAAAACATTTCATAGACTGGCCAGTCAAATAATCTCCCCACTTTCTCAACAATCCATCAATCACAATCATCATTCCATGTGCGACGAAAGTGTGGCCACACTATTCGCCCACGAGACCGGCCGACTAGCAAGGACGGCTCACGATCCCACCAGTGTACACAGCCTGATAGGGTTTGCGGCCCTACTCAGACCCGAATTCGTTTCACAACACAGCCATATAGCCTAACGGAGTAAACTCAGACGAACTAGGCATCAGGCACACAATCTCAACCAAAACAAACCATGGTATGACATAACAAGTTAAACCACCCTTATAACGCCACATAGTATTTTCGGAAAAATAAAGAGATTTGAAAAGAAAGCCCACCTCGTTCGCTTAACAATTCACAATCCAACTTATGGCAACTCTCGTTCCTCGAGTTCACGAATACACAATCACCCTTGTCAACGAAAACACAAGTCAGCCTTCCACAAAAATCATACTACTATGCATGTCCTATCGTTTCTCTCTCATCGTTTTTCTCAATTAACCCAACCCAAAGTTCGTCACAAAGACGGAAAAACACACCGTAATATATTTCAACTTATCACCCGTGATCACATCATTAGGCACGTTCCTTGGACATACATACATCATATAATACTTTTAAACTTGAAAATAAGTGTCATTTTATCAAGGCAGAAAACTGGCAGAACTGCGCGACCGTTTTGTAAAAATCACCATAAATTCACCCGACCTTAAAAGATGCTAAATTTTGGTCACAATACAGAGGACACATTCAAGTTCATCCATGAAAATTTTCACACTGAAATCACGTCATTTAGTCAGTCATATCATATATTGAACCCTCTGGTCGGAACATACAATTTCTGACAGTATTGCGCAGTTCATTTGAAAAATTCACCATAAATTCATACGATTCCCAAAAAGGCTGAAAATTTAACACAACACAGAAGACACTTCAAGTTTTCATATAGTTCAAGAATCACATCGATCGGAGGTCATTTGGTCAGTCAAACAGAAAACGAAACATTCATGGCGAGAACTTACGTTTCTGGCAGATTTGCGCAGTCAAATTCAAAAATTTATTAAAAATTCATTTTTCGATAAAACGGCCTGAAATTCACACGAGACATAGAAAACACCTTGAAGTTTACTCAGTAAAATTTTCGTAGCAAAATTCGTTCGTTTGATGGGTCGAATACAGATCATAAGTCACTGGTCGTGCATCACAGATTTCTGGTTCAAATTCGAAAATAGGGTTTTTAAAACTTCCACAACACAACCACCGATTTTCCATGCTCGAAAACACCAAATCATGCTTACACGTTCCTCATACACAATTTGCATACAACTCATATTATTCACCAATTAATTCAAATTCAACTTCACATGAATTCAATAAAAAAAAACACATAACTATCAAAGTTCTTATGAAATCACACTTTCCCACCGATTAAATTTTCGATCTATCAATCCTACACCCTCTATATGCATGTAGGATTCAAGAATGAAGTTTCAATGAAGAAGATGAGAAGAAAGACTTAGTTATACCTTCTTGAATCAAGAAAACAAACGGTAGAAACAAACGTTGACACGATTCACCGGAAATTTTTGAAAAATCCACTCCAATTGAAGCAAGAACATTGGTGGAGGAAGTTTTTGGAGAGGATGTGGAGAGGGGGAGGAGAGGCACGAAATTTTATGAAGGAGGTGGGGGCTAGGGTTTAGTTTAGGTGATTATATAGTCCTAGGTTTAATCCCATTAATTAATTAATTGTGGAGGAATAAAATAAAGGCCAATAAAATAAAATCCCACAATTAAAAGGAAGACAAGTATTTCGAAAATTATGGATAGAAATTCAATAAGGAAATTATTTAGTATTTACTTGGAGATAAATAGATTCACAATTTAGGAAATAAAACGATGTATATTCCATAAACAAGGGAACAAAATAAATTAAATCTCCAAGTAGGAAATAAAAGGAGGGGGCGAAAATTAGTAGGGTGCACAAGGAAATTATTTAAATCCTCAATTAAATAATAAAAGGGTTTAAATTTGGTAATTTCTTTATAGGAAAAAAAACTCCCATAAAATAGGTAACAATTAAATAAATTTCCACAAGGAAATTATTCAACTCTTAATTTAATTGGGGTGAGGGAATAAAATGTGGCAAGATTTAATTGGATTTAATTTGGATAAATATCCCAAAACAATTAATAAAATCCAAGAAAGAGAATATAGTTTCCAATAATTGGAGGGGGCCGAAAATAGCCACTTTATTTGGCTAGAACAAAATGCATGATTTACTTAATTAATCACCCACATTGAATAATATAAATAACACTTTATTCCAAATCACTCCTGACAATTTATTCCACATAGTCAACTCAATCAAGTAGGAACAATTAAATTTCATAAATGAAATTTCCAATCGACATATTAAAATAAAAGTAAATTTTTTTTTTGGGATGTTACACAATGTCTCTAGGCATTTACTAGTAATGACGAGTGTAAAACGTCTCCCGATATTTTCTAAGGGACTGTCGTGAGCCAAATGTCTCCCTACATTTTTTAAGGTACGGATGAGAGCCAAATGTCAAACCATTTTCCCGACGAACGGGAGACGAACCTTGGGACCAATGGGACACGCTCAAGGACCCTATCACAAGGGACATCTTCCAAGAGACCGGCGGGTGTACAATTTCTCCCAACATTTTTCCAAGGCACGAATGAGTGCTATATTTCTCTAGGCATTTCCCAGGACCGATGGGTGTAAAACGTCTCCCGACATTTCTAAGGGATTGTCGTGAGCCCATTGTCTCCCTATATTTTCTAAGACACGGACGGGAGCCAAATGTGTAACCATGTCTCCCGAAGAATGGGAGACGACCCTTGGGACCAATGGGATACGCGCATGGACCTTATCACGGGGGACATCTAGACAAGTGCCAAATATTTCCCGCTTCTCCCAGAAGACGGACGGTTGCAAAATGTCTCCCGACATCTCCCAAGTGATCAGCGGTTGTCTAATGTGTCCCTACATTTTCTAAGGCACGTATTGGAGCTAAATGTCTTATCATGTCTCCTGCCGATTGGAAGACGTCAGTTGGGACTAATGGGACACGCCCAAAGACCATATCAAAGGGGACATCATTACGAGTACCTAATGTCTCCCGCATCTTTTAGTGACAGACTAGTGCAAAATGTCTCCCGACACCTCCCAAGAGATGAGCGGGTGTTGAGTATCTCCTGATATTTCCCATTGCATGACGGGTGTCCAATGTCTCTCGACATTTTTCCAAGGCATGAATGAGTGCTCAATGTCTCTAGGCATTTACTAGTAATGACGAGTGTTAAACGTCTCCCGATATTTTCCAAGAGACTGTCGTGAGCCAAATGTCTCCCTACATTTTCTAAGGTACGGATGAGAGCCAAATGGCAAACCATTTTAGTGACGAACGGGGGACGACCCTTGGGACCAATGGGACACGCTCAAGGACCCTATCACAAGGGACATCTAGATGAGTGCTAAATGTCTCACGCTTATCCGAGGAGACGGACGGGTGCAAAATGTCTCTAGACATCTTCCAAGTGAGCGGCTGGTGTCCAATGCCTCCCGCCATTTTTCCAAGGCACGAATGAGTCCTATATGTCTCTAGGAATTTCCTAGTAACGATGGGTGTAAAATGTCTCCCGATATCATCTAAGGGACCGACGTGTGCTAAATGTCTTTATACATTTTCTAAAGCATGGATGAGAGCCAAATGTCTTACCATGTTTCTTGATGAATGGGAGACATCCCTTAGGACTAATGGGACACACGCAAGGACCCTATCGCGGGGGACATCTAGACGAGTGCCAAATGTCTCCCGTTTCTCCCAATTAACGGATGGGTGCAAAATGTCTCCTGATATCTCTCTAGTGACCGGCGATTGTCTAATGTGTCCCTAAATTTTCTAGGGCACGGACTGGAGCTAAATGTCTTACCATGTCTCCGGACAAATGGGAGACGTTTGTTGGGACCAATGGGACACACCCAAGGACCATATAAATGGAGGCATCAGTACGAGTGCCTAATGACTCTCGCATCTCTTAGGAGATAGACCGGTGCAAAATGTCTCCCGACACCCCCTTAGAGATGGGCGGTTGTTGAGTTTCTCCTGACATTTCCTATTACACGATGGGTGTCCAATGTCTCCCAAAATTTTTCAAAGGCATGAATGAGTGGTATATGTCTCTAGGAATTTCCCAGTAACGACTAGTGTAGAACGTCTCCCGATATTCTCTAAGGAATTGTTATGTGCCAAATCTCTCGCTACATTTTCTAAGGCACGAACGAGAGCCAAATGTAAATCCATGTCTCCCGATGAACGGGAGATGACCATTGGGACAAATGGGGCACGCGCAAGGGCCCTATCATGGGGGACATCTAGACAAGTGCTAAATGTCTCTCGCTTCTACCCGGAGACGGACGGGTGCAAAATGTATCCCGACATCTTCCAAGAGACAGACGGGTGTCCAATTCCTCCCAACATTTTTCCAAGGCACGAATGAGTGCTATATGTCTCTAGGCATTTACCAGGACCGATGGTTGTAAAACGTCTCCTGATATTTTCTAAGAGACTGTCGCGAGCCCAATGTATCCCTATATTTTCTAAGGCACGGACGGGAGCCAAATGTGTAACCTTGTCTCCCGACGAATGGGAGACGACCCTTGAGACCAATGGGATACACGCATGGACCTTATCACGGGGGACATCTAGACAAGTGCCAAATGTTTCCCGCTTCTCCCAGAAGATGGACGGTTGCAAAATGTCTCCCGACATCTCCCAAGTGACCAGCGGTTGTATAATGTCTTCCTACATTTTCTAAGGAACGTATTGGAGCTAAATGTCTTATCATGTCTCCCGACGATTGGGAGACGTCTGTTGGGGCCAATGTGACACGCCCAAAGACCATATCAAAGGGGACATCATTACGAGTGCCTAATCACTTCCGCATCTCTTAGTGACAAACCAGTGCATAATGTCTCCCAACACCTCCCAAGAGATGGGCGGGTGTTGAGTATTTCCCGATATTTCCCATTGCACGACGGTTGTCCAATGTCTCTCGACATTTTTTTAGGGCGTGAATGAGTGCTCAATGTCTCTAGGCATTTCCCAGTAATGACGAGTGTAAAACGTCTCCCAATATTTTCTAAGGGACTATCATGAGCCAAATGTCTCCCTACATTTTCTAAGGTACGGACGAGAGCCAAATGTCAAACCATTTTCCCGACAAACGGGAGACGACCCTTAGGACCAATGGGACACGCTCAAGGATCCTATCACAGGGGACATCTAGATGAGTGCTAAATGTCTCACGCTTCTCCAAGGAGACGGACGGGTGCAAAATGTCTCTCAACATCTTCGAGTGAGCGGTGGGTGTCCAATGTCTCCCGACATTTTTCCAAGGCACGAATGAGTGCTATATGTCTCTAGGCATTTCCTAGTAACGATGGGTGTAAAATGTCTCCCGATATTATCTAAGGGACCGACGTGTGCTAAATGTCTCCATACATTTTCTAAAGCATGGATGGGAGCCAAATGTCTAACCAAGTCTCTTGACGAATGGGAGACATCCCTCGGGACCAATGGGACACACGCAAGGACCCTATCACGGGGGACATCTAGACGAGTGTCAAATGTCTCCCGTTTTTCCCAGTTGACGGATGGGTGCAAAATGTTTCCTGACATCTCCCTAGTGACCGGCGATTGTCTAATGTGTCCCTACATTTTCTAAGGCACGGACTGGAGCTAAATGTCTTACCATATCTCCGGACAAATGGGAGACGTCTATTGGGACCAATGGGACATGCCCAAGGACCATATAAAATGGGGCATCAGTACGAGTGCCTAATGTCTCCCTCATCTCTCAGGAGACAGACCGGTGCAAAATATCAGTCACGGAAGGGAGCTTTAATGTCTTACCATGTCTCCCGATGATTGGGAGATGTCTGTTACGACCAAAGGGACACACCCAAGGACTATATCAAAGGGGACATCATCTTAGTGGGTTGATACTTTCTCTCTCAAGAAAAAAGCTCTCGTTTCTCTCTAGATTCCCTCACGCCGCCGCTCCTTCTTCATCGGATACTATACCATGAAATGGCTGTTCCTCCCCGTGAACTTGCTCCGGTCTCCTTCCCCAGCCTTGTGAACTTGTGTCAGGGATTGTCGAAGGATTGGCCGGAGTTTCTGGTGAAGTTTTGCATTTGGAAGTTCTATCCCATCGACGGAATTTTTGTAGATTTGCCGCCGGCAAAGGAGTTGTGTTCTTCCTCCCTCCCTAGACAGTAGAAAAGCTTCGGGGACGTGAAATAGGTGGAGAGGGGAGGAGATTTACCCGAGCCCCTTGACTATCTGCGAGGGTTAGAACATGGAGGTGCTTTAGATCTACATGGTCTGCTTCACAGCATGAATCCACTGTCCTCCAACTAGTATCTCGTCGGTGTTCTATCGGCGACGTGAAGAGGAGGCTTGCTAGTAGGGGTGTGTTTACTGATTTTTGAGGATTGAAGTTGACTGACATACTTAGTTTCCCTAATCCTTGCTCATTTGTCTTTATTTTGTCTTCCGATTACGTGCTGTGATAGGATAGTGTGTGCCTTGTCTTTGTTTCATTGGTTTCCGGTGTGTAGAGGATGTTTTTGCAGGAATCCGGTGACTTTGTGCCACTAACTATAGGTTCCGACATCAGAAGGTTGTCTGCTCCGGCACGCTAGTGATGGCGCACTCCTCAATTCTCTTCGGGCTGAGGGCGAGTCTAGGGCGGGCCGAGATGATGAGGCTCATCTCATGCAGGTGTTCCGTGGTAAAACTGCACTCAAATCCAGGAACTAACGTCTGTTTTTGAGCTAGGTGTGTGCGAAATCTGCCATTTTCAGAAGAAGGAACAAATCAGTTGGGCGGAAGCACGAATCAAGAAAAGAAGAAAAAAACTGCGGCATTGAGCGAATCAAGTCAAGAATCAAACGGAGTCAGCAGGAGTTTTGCATTGGAAGATAGAGCGAGAGACCTCACCAAAAAATGTGAAGGGCAGCAATGACATTTCTGAGAGGATGGTACCCTAGGATTAGAGCCCTACGCCTCTCTATATAAAGGAAGCCCAACACATGAAGAAAAAGGGGAGTCCCAGCCGTAGGTAGAAGGGGGGGGTCTCAAACACACTTAGTTATAATATATTTAAGAATTTAGCTCTCTTCTATGGCTGAAATTGGTGCGCATTTCACTTCATCTTCTTGATTCTCTTGCACTCACACACTTGGTCCTTAGCTTAGATTAGTTAGTTGGTGCTTGGTGGTTGCTTCTTGCCTTATTGTCTTTCGGTTCTGTATTCTACTCCGAGAAGGAGTGATGAAACAATTTACTACTTTCGTTGTTTGTTTTCATTTTACTTTTGATGTTATCGACACTTGATGTTTTTGATTTAGTAATTTCAGTGCTTTGGTTTCATTTCCAGTTGATGTGTGTTTGTTTCATGCATGGTATTTCCGATCTGTTTTGATTTTCATTTTATGATACGTGTCTTAGCTCGAAATGTTTCGTTATGTTTTGATTTGGGCAGTTCTGATGTTTTATGTCTGAGTTGTCTAAGGATGTTTCGATCTAGTAGCTACTGTATTATTTCTGCATGAGTACGTGTTACTCTGTTTTCCATGTTGATTTTGTGAAGAAGATGAAGTTGTTAAAAAGTTTTTTACTTTATCGTACACTTTCAGAGGACTGACAGTCCCTCGTTTATACTGTTTGTCCAAATATGGAAAGTTCAGTTAAGTTGATCAAGTAGACTAGTAGAGTTTTCATGAGTTGATCAGTTTAGTTAGTTTTAATTTCTCAAGTCGTGTCATGCAAACAAATTGCCTAACGCCTCATCTCTATGGGATCGATCCTTACTTCCATATACTAGTTAATAGTATTAGTGGGTTAAGGTTTTGAGAACATGCGTCTTTTTTGTAGTTCTTCCTTTCTTCCCACTCGAGTCGGAGTATGTCCAGTTCATCAGCCTGAGCTTTTACTGGATCCACTCATCTATAGTTTGCAGGTAATAGGCACATACTGGCTGGCCATATCAGTTCGATCCTTCTACTTGAGCAAGCCACAGCGATATAAATGAAAGAGAATGAAAAGAGAAGAGCACACAAAAGAAGTGAGCTTCATCACGAGACAAGGTCGGATCATGGGCTGAAGCCTGGAGTCGGCCGGAACCTGGGCGCGAGGGTTTTAACACATCATCCTTGTTTCCTTATTCTTTCGCTGTTGTAGGGGTTCGAACCTGTTTACTTGCTAGAGAGGAAAAGGAACACAAGTTCTGTTGTCACCAAGACTCGATCCTAGCATCTGTAGGAAGCCACTAGGTTTGCTCTATACGAGACTCGAACTCAGGACCGGTTCATCTCTTGCTTAACAAGGTCTCAAGGTATACTCCCTACTTGTTTTTTCTTAGTTAACACCCCCTCCCCAAGTGTTGGCTACAGCAGGTACACATACCCATGGGGATCCTGCAACACCCCGCAAGGATACTGAGCAGCACCAAGAATCTAATCTACTCTCCCTTGGGGAAAGAGAACAAGAAGCCACCTTCTGGAAACGAGTACAAAAAGATCCCTCACCTTGGGCAGCGAGAGCCAAGGCGTTGTGTGGCTCAACCCCGGAGATCTCAGTCAAGGACCTTACACTAAACAGAGTCAAGGATATTTACACTTCCACTGAGTTGATAAAACTGAAGGAGTCTAACTTGAAGCCGGTTTTCTCTGGCTGGGGTCTCTGCCTGGCTGGATGATTTGCCGGACGTTTTCCCGGAAAGGACGTTGTTCAAACTCTTGCTCGACGATGGCCATGCGAAGTCTCAATAATTATCATAGTCGGGGATGGATCTTTTTCCAGTTCCCGTCGCTACAAATGCTACGCTTGACTCTATATCAAGGGCCATATGCTATCTTCGGGATACCCATTTTGCTCGAACCGGTGGAGGAAAACTTCTCCTTCTCCAAACAATTTGAGGTCACCATGCCGGTCTGGATTCGTCTACCGGATCTACAACCATGACTCTAGAATAAAGTGATCATTTAAAAAATAGCCTCGACAGTGGGGGAACCTATTGCAGTGGACTAAGCCACTATCAAGTCCAAGTCAGAGTGGATACCTCCATCAAACCAAGAGCTAAGGTCATGCTGATGCTCCCTGATGGAAGCTACCATAGCCAGAGGATTATTAGGGAGGTTCATCCCAAATTCTGTCGTAAGTGCAACTCTTTTGGGCACCTTACTTTACTTGTGACTGTCTAGGTGTGAAACCTAGGGGCAGGCAACAAGCACACGGTGGAGGCCCCAGGTGCCTGAAGAGAGACCGGTACAAAAATGTCTCCCGATGTTATCGGTTTTCTTACCTTGTACGATGATGTACTAGTTTGTCCTAGTTATGGTTTGTCTTTAGACATGTTCCCTCGGGTACGCCTGAGTGACTAATGTCTCCCGCATCTCTCAGGAGACAGACCAGTGCAAAATATCTCCCGACACCTCCCAAGATATGGGTAGGTGTTGAGTATCTCTCACTTCTCCCAGGAGACGGATATATGCAAAATTTCTCACAACATCCTCCAAGAGATCAGCGGGTGTCCAATGTCTACCGACATTTTTCCAAGGCACGAATGAGTGTTATATGTCTCTAGGCATTTTCCAGTAATGATAGGTGTAAAACGTCTCCCGATATTTTCGAAGGGAATGTCGTGAGCTCAATGTCTCCCTACATTTTCTAAGGTATGGACGGGAGCCAAAGGTCTAACCATGTCTCCCGACGAACAGGAGACGACCCTTGGGACCAATGGGACACACGCAAGGACCCTATCACGGGGGACATCTAGACGAGGGCCAAATGTCTCCTTCTTCTCCCAGAAGACAGACGGGTGCAAAATGTCTCCCGACATCTCCCAAGTGACCGGCGTTTCACTAATGTCTCCCTACATTTTCTAAGGCACGGAAGGGAGCTAAATGTCTTAACATGTCTCCCGACGATTAGGAGACGCCTGTTGGGACCAATGGGACACGCCCAACGACCTTATCAAAGCGGACACATAGTAGTAGGGTTGAGACTTTCTCTCTCTAGGAAAGGCTCTCGCTTCTCTCTAGAATTCCCTACGCCGCCGCTCTTTCTTCCTTAAGATTCCGCCGCCGAACTGCTGTGTCCCCTTCTTCTTTCCATCTGATTTCATTCTCGTTTTAGGTTTTTGTGTGATCGGACAACAATCCTTTACTTGGCAGTCGACTCTTCATCGCCTTCTTCATCCCTGCCCAAGGAGTGGGCCACTTTTGTTTTTTTTGTTGTTTGGGCCTTTGTTTGGTTTAAAGATATTGGGCTAATTAATTGAAATGGGATGATTTGTTAAAGATGGGCTCCATTAATTTGTTGGGCTTTAAAATATTAATTGGAGGTATAAGGTGGGGAAATAAGTCTTGGGCCTTCTAATTAAATCTTTTGGCCAATAATTAATTGTGGGAAATTACTTAAGTAATTCTTGATTAAGGTCAAGGATGAATGATATATCTCAAGTCCGAAATAATTAATTCGAAGGAAAGTAATTGGTGAAAGTGAGTTAAGCGTTTAACCAAAATCTTGGGATTAAATCCTATATCATGGAGGAAAATATGAGGAGTCAACGAAGGAGTTATAAGCGTAAACGGCCGACCGGTGCCGCACACGACGCCTTGGGCGGCCGCCGAATAATCGAAAATGCACGAAAAACCGAGAAAACGAACTAAAAGACTTTAATTAGAGTGCATGCATTCTAAATGTTTTCGTTATTAAGATTGATGTGTACTTTAATTGTTTTTCGAAAAGGTGGTTCGCACGCTCGTTAAAGTCGGATCGAGAAGTTATAAAAGGAAATTTCTAAGCTATTGATGTTGGCTCTATTACTTAAACTCTTTTATTGCAATGATATGTATATGGAGAGATAAGGGTGGTTTAAATGTTATGTCATGCCGTATTTATGTTTTGAATCACCTATCTGATTGTCTACTAGGATAATATCCTACTAGACCGTGATGGTTAACGAATTCGGGTCTGACTAGGGAGTGAGTCCCTACTCAGACTAGTGCACTGATGGGGATCGGGAGCAGTCCTTTATGGTCGGCCGGTCCAGTGATCGAGTTTGTGGCCACATTCTCGTTTCACATGATGGTTCAGATATGGTACATGATGGGGGATGATGATGATGATGATGGGCCGAGCGGCCATGTTTTACGATGGAAATGATTTTAGTGTTTCTCGGCATTTTTTTTAAAGTAAAAACCCGAGTTTCACTCAATGATGGCTTGACATAACTTTATTGATGAAATGTATTTTGGGCATGAGTTCACTGAGTGCATCAAGTACTCATGTAAAACATAACAATATTATGACAAAAATAATCTGTTGCATTTATTGGAAAATAACCATTAGAGTTTTACAGTATGCAATCACTCGAAAGGTGATTTCTAGTATACAAAACCCTAACAACAACCCTTGTCAACACCACAACACAATCAGCCTTCCATCAATACAATTTAACATGCATGCCCTATCGTTCCTTTCATCGTTCTCTTAAATTACCCATCCCAAACATTCATCAACATAAGGAAAACATGCCATAATATTTCCCAACGTGTCACAAATAACCACGCCATAAGATACGTTCCTTAATCACATATGTATCATTTATTCACTCAAAACTTGACAACAAGTATTATTTTAACATGACAGAAACCTGGCAAAACTGCGCAGTTGTTTTGTAAAAATCATTAAAAATCCATCCGACCTCCGTTGGGGCTGAAATTTTACCACAACACAGTAGACACATCAAATATCATCCAGTTACAATTTTCACATCAAAATCACATCTTTAGGTCGGTCAAATTAAAAACAAAACTCACTGGACGAGAATACAAATTCTGACAGAACTGCGCAGTTAACTTTAAAAATTCATTTAACATTCATCTTTCGTCAAAAGCGGCTGAAATTTATACAAAACACAGAAGACATCTCAAATATTGCTCAGTTAAAAATTAGCACCAAAATACGATCGTGTGGTCAGTCAAACACACGTCGGAATCCACTGTTCGCACCACAGTTTTCAGGTTTCACAATTTCGAAATTAGGGTTTCTTCCTCATTTATCCAAACACAATTTTTCATGCTTCCAACACATAATCATGCTTCAAAAATATCTCACAACCATGTTCTCATATATTCCCATAGTATTTACCAACGAATCATCCACAAACTCATTCATACACATCAATAAACGCATATAAAAGTACTTTCTCATGCAACCATCAATCCCAACCGATTAATTTTTAGATCTACGATTTCTACACTCACTATATGCATGAGAGGTTCAAAAACTATGGATTCAACGGTAAGAATGAGAAGGATGAATGAAAGTGTACCTTTCTCTTGAAAAACAATCTGTAGAAACAACGAATGGCTCGATTCTTCAATGATTCTTGAGTTTCCAACTCCAAAATGAAGCAAGATTGGAGAATTTCTGAAGGATTGGTGGAGAAGGAGTGGGAGAAAGGGAAAAACGTGTGGGAGAGAGGGGAAGGAGAGAAAAAGGCGTTGAAATAATGGGGCTAGGGTTTGGGTTTTTCCCTTTTTATATTCTAGGATTAATTCCCCACTTAAATAAACAAAAATAAAAAATAAAACAAATTGTGGAGTGAAAATAGGGAAAAGGCACGACACTAGGGGATTATTTTAAAAAATATATATTTAAATCCTCAATTAAATAGGAATAGGATTTAAAATTGTACTTGTAGGAAAAGACTCCCATAAAATAGGTAACAAATAAATTAATCCCACAAGTAATTGAAAGGCATATGGACAAAAATTATGTAGAATAGCATAGGGATAATTTGGTTTGGATTTAAATTGAATAAATATCCCAAAGAAATTAATTAAATCCAAGAAAGAAAGTATTATTCACAATGGATAGGAGGCCGAAAATTCCAAATAATATGGCTAGAAATATATGCATGATCCCACTTAACTTAATTCACACATTGGAAGCTTAATCACATTAACTCACATAAGCCACAACAACTAATTTTACATAATTAACTCAAACACATAGAGTGTAACGCCCGTACTTTTTAAAGTACTAATTTAATGTATATCACGAAATAATTAATAAAATTATTTCGAATTATGATGCTTCTCGATAAATGTGCTCTAGGAGAATTATGGTTATTGTGGTTAATATGAAAAGAAGCGTGCATGTTTATATTTAATTATGAACGTTGGAGACACGTTTAAGGTCTCGTTGAAAGATCGACAATGAAATTGTTGATTTATAGCAAGATGAAAAAAATATAAGTGGGAAGGAATATATGTTTTTATGGATAACGACGCGCATAAATCGAGGAATGGTCAAAGGGATATTATATTTGGGACAACACCAAATATAAAATGATGTCGTTAAACGTACTTTGATGTTTGGTTATGAAGAACGCGATAACAAAATAAAATAAAGACCCGTGAATTTTAATTAACGAAGGAAAATACGAAAAATATAAAAATGTATGAATTTATTTTGGACTTTCCAAAATAAATTTGAAGTCCAATTAAATATAAAATAACTTAAATTTTAATTACTCTTTAAATCCATCAAGTAGTAGTTTTTTTTTACTTGGGCTTGTAACTTCTTTATTTATTGAGCCCAATTGAAATTAAATCATGGAAGCCCAAGTATGGTTTTTAATTTAGTGGACCAAGCCCAAATTTCTTTTTCTTTTTCTTTCTTTCTTCTTCTCCTTTTTTTTCCTTCATGGCCGACGGCCTTCAACCCAAGGAGGAGACTCTCCACTTCTCACTCCTTCCATCTTCCACCATTACTTCCACCACCCCAAGAGTCACCACTACCTTCCATAACTCCACCTCTAACTCCTCTCATCATTCACACTTAGCAAAAAAAAAAAAAAAAAAAAGAAAGTGAGAGAGCCGAGAGGAAGTCGACGGGAAGAAGGGAGGAAGTTTTGGGCCACCATCCTTTGTTTTTCCTCTACCATTTTCACCCATTTTGGAGGTATAATCCATTTCTATCTTAAAGCATGAGTTGTTTATTAGCTTTGCATGCATAATATATGTCTTTGTACCATATTTCTTCCATAACCACTTCAAGTAAGAAACCAACTAAGAAACAACCAAACGATCGCCGTATGTAATCGAAAGACTCAAAGAACGTAACTTTGTAATGAAAATGTACCATGGGGGTTGTTTCGGGGTGGTTTCGTGTTTGTTCGGAGTAAATCGGGGAAAGCGGCGGCCGGCAGCGGCTTTTGGTGGACGGCAGAGACGCCGCTGGTTCCCCGTGGCAGCAGCGGCGGTAACTCCACGACAGACAGCAACTTTCCGACGGCACAGCAGCTTCGAAGACGGTGCAGTGGCGACGACCCTGACGGTGGCGTCGAGCCGGAGAGAGGGCGACGGCGGCGGGGCTTCGACGTAGGGCAGATGGCCGAGAGAGAGGGAGTCGGGGAGAGAGAAATAAGATAAGAGGAGAGAGAGATAAGTGGGGAAGGAGATAGAGTTTTGGGCGATGTATTTTTTTTTTAAGTTGGGCCTTGTTTTAAATCTTTTAGTTGGGCCTCTTTTAAATTGTTGGGGCTCACTAATTTAATATGGAGATATAAGGTGGCTAAGGAATTAAATCTTTTGGGCCGGAAATTAAAATTTAATCGGGGGAAAATATTTAAATAGTTCCGTAAGTTCTTGTTTTAAAAGTGAATAATTTACTTAAGTATGAAATAATACTTTTTCAACGGTAAATAATTACAGAAATTAAAGTATGCGCTTAAATAATTTTTTAGAAATTATTTTCGACGTTATGGAAAATACAAGGAGCCAACGAAGGAAAGAACGAGCGTAAGCGGCTGCCGAATAACCGAAAATGCACGAAAATCGAGAAAGAGAATTAAAAGATTTTAATTAGAGTGCATGCATTCTAATTATCGTCGTTACAGAGATTTGATATGAATTTTATGTGTTTTCCTGAAAAGGTGGTTCACACGCACGTTAACAGTCGGAACGAAGAAGTTTTACGGAAATCCGAAGCGTTTGAGGTGGGCTTTACTACTTAAATTCTTTTATTTTGAAATGATATGTTTATGGTGAAATAAGGGTGGTTTAATATAGTATGTCATGCCGTTTTTATGTTTTGAAGTGCTTATCTGATTGTCTACTAGAATAAAACTCTACTAGACTTTGATAGTTAACGAATTCGGGTCTAACTAGGGTCTACGCCCTACTTAGGCTAGTGCACTGATAGGGATCGTGAGCCGTCCCCTAGGTCGGCCGGTCCAGTGATCGAGATTGTGGCCACATTCTCGTTTCACATGATAGTTCAGATATGGTATATGATGGAGGATGATGTTAGTCCGCGTGGACACTTTTTAAAGGAATGATTTTTGTGCTTCTCGGTCTCTTTTAAAGTAAAACCCGGGATTCACACGATGATGGCTTGACATATCTTAACGATAAATGTATTTCGGGCATGAGTTCACTGGGTGCATCAAGTACTCAGCCCCTGCATATGTTTTCCCTATGTGCAGGTTGAGCGAGGTCGGGAGGCGGAGGAATGTTGAACGACGAATCAAGATCTATATTCAATAACTGTTCCAGTTACTATTATGTCTTCATACATAGTAGTAGCTAAACTCTCAATTGCTTCCGCTACTCAATGTTTTAAGAATTTCTGTTATTTTTCTTGAATTGTTGAACACTGTCATTTTCGTTATGTACTTTCGGGTTTGACCTTTGGTTTGAATAAATGGAATTTCATCATTGATTGTTAAGTTGCAACGCCTTGAATTGTATTCCCCCCCTTCTTCCCCGCTTCTTATTTCCCCCACGAGTCACGATTTCCCGTGCCTCCTATCCTTAGGAAGTGCGGTCGTGACAGAATGGTATCAGAGCCATTTTTCCTTTCGCTCTGGACCGAGAGTCGTTTATTCAATCTAGTCTGGACTCGTTTCGCTAGACTAAAAGACTATCCGTTTAAAGCTCAACACTCCGTCTCACCGCGCTCAACGCAAAAGAAGGCAAAAGTTTGAAACAAAGTATATTAAAAGTGATAGAACGAATGGGGCGCAGAAGGGCGCGATTTCCAAAGAATGAAGAGGTGACGCGGCAAGGATAACCTTGTGAAATGCGATTGTGATAGATTGAAGGATAGACGAAGTTGCAAAAGTACCACGTTTATAAAATACGGAACATCTATCCTTAGATGATAATAATCTAAAAAGAAAAGAATTGTTACAACTTTTCCTTATGGAAATCGAAAGGTATATGCACGGTAGTACGTATGACGTTCTTTATGCGTTTTATCTTTCTCTACCTTGCTTTACTCTTTTCTACGACTGGTTGCTAAGGGGACTCACTTTTATGTAGATGGCAATCATGATCCACGCACCGCTAAGGGGAAGGTACGTCAAGAATGGATTGCGGGCGGTGGAGATGTATCGCGAGTTCGAGAGGGACGAGAGGGCCCCTTTGATATCTTATGTCACCGATTACTTGACTTTATGGAGGGATGCTCATGGCTGTGGAGTGAGGCACTATGAGGGAATCAAGAGATTGATTGATGGACTACCGGCACCTGGGAATAGGTGGGCCGACGAGGCTTCACGGTCATACGTCTGGCATAAGCTTCCCGACTACAGCATGCAAGGGGACATGTATGGTTTTGTGAAGGTTCTCTTGGAAGCACTGGTTGATGCTCGTGATGGACTGCCACCCTATGCTCCTCCTAGGAAGGAGGCATCCTCATCGAGTCGCAGCCCCTACAGCGGGGGTCGGTACGAGAGTGAGACTCCGCAACCAAACTTCCCCAAGAGGAGGAGGCTTGGGATGCGCACCTCCGCACCTCCCGCGACGGAAGTTCTTGTAGTCGATAAGCATATCGACGTGGCTACTTATGTTCGGGAGAACGACGAGGAAGAGGAGGAAGATCCTCTTGAAGATGAAGAGGAACCTCTTGAAGACGAGGAGGATCCCATGGAAGATGAGGAAGACCCCGAAGAAGAGCCCCTTGCGAGAGAGGTTGAGGTTGACAGCGAGGAAGGGGTGAATTATGAGAGAGCTCCCGAGGAGTAGTGTTTCGTTTGATGTTTGTTAGCTTTTGAATGTTTTGTTTTGACGAATTATGTAATAGTTTCTTTTGACGTTTGTTTTTCCTTCCTTGTTTTAAAGACCTTGTGGAAACACGTACCGTTTTGCTCTAAGTTAATAAAGTTTCCCGTTGTTTTATAGTTGTGTTCGTTTTACCACGTTTTGTATGGAAAGTTGTGTTATCATTTTGGAAAGGTGTGTGGTATGATGTGGTGATGGTAAAAATTTGGACTTTGATACTAAAGCATATGTTGAACAGAATGCCTCCCCGACGTGCAGCCGTTCACCACGAGAATGAGGCAAGCAACGAGACCTAAAGCAGTGTGGGTCCTGAAGGACAACCACCACCACCACCACCACCGCCACAGCCGGAACGTAACATCGAGAAGGAGTTCCCAAAGGAACGTCCTCCCGTGTTCGATGGAATGGGAGATCCAACCAAAGCTGAGACCTGGATTCGGGCCATAGAACGCATCTTTAAGTTCTTGAGGTGCACCGACCAGGAGCGCCTATCATGCGTGACTTACCAGCTCATCGGGTCCGCAGAATTTTGGTGGGAGACTAAGCAGCGGACAATGACGCAAGAGCAATTAGACACCCTGACGTGGGAAGACTTTAAGGAGGAACTGTATGACAAATACATTCCAAGGAGCTACCGTAAGGCAAAGGAGACCGAGTTCTACAACTTAAAACAGGGGCGGATGACTGTGACAGAATATGACCGTGCCCTATGTGACATGTCTCGATATGCACCGGAGTAGGTAAATACTGACGAGAAGATGGCGGAAAAGTTTTGTGCCGGTCTGAGGCACGAAATCAGGATGGCTTTGGCGTGCCGTGGAAGGCTCTCGTATGCCGAGTCATTGTCTCGTGCATTGGACGTGGAGGAAGCAATGCCACGGGAAAGGACAGTTACACCTACTACTCCAACACCGCCGACCCCACAACAGAATTTCTGAGACAAGAGAAAGTGGGACGGGAACCGCGAACCCTTTGACAACAAGAGGTTCCAGGGTACCCCAAACTCTTCTCGGGGAAAAGGAAAGCAAGCTGCTCCATTCCAAAGTGGAGATTTCCGCCAGAGTACACCTCTTTGTGCCAAATGTCAGAGGAACCACATGGGAGAATGCAGAGTGGGGACCAACGTGTGTTACAAGTGTGGTGGGGTCGGACACATCGCCAAGGAGTGCTCGAGCAACAACAATACTGGAGGTGGGGGAACGCCGAACAGACCTCGAGGGAATCCTACACCACCCCAGCAGCAGCAGCAGCAGCGTCGCCAACCATATCCGACTCAAGCTAGGGCCTATGCCTTGGGACGCAATCAAGCAAAAGCCCCACAGGGAGAGCCAAAACAAGATAATCTGGCAGGTATGGGAACATTATTTGACATGCCTGTTGCTGTTCTGTTTGATACGGGTGCGTCGCACTCCTTTATATCGCACTCCCGCGTGACTGCTTTAAGACTGCCTGTTGTTGAACTTGAACATAAGATGAATGTGAACTCACCGGTAGGAGGCCTTATAGACCTTTCACAATCTTGCTCGAACATAGAATTCATGGTGGGTGAACTTAGTTTAACGGCTCACAACTTGCATGTTATGCCGATGGATAACGTCGACATTATTCTGGGGATGGACTGGCTAGCTGAAAACTATGCCACTATCCGATGCCAAGAGAGGCAAATTTCATTACAAACCCCGGGGCAGGAGCCCTCTACCTTCCACGGAATTTCGATGAACCAGCGAACTTGTGTGATATCGGCACTTCAAGCAACTACGATGATTAGAAAAGGGCGTCCTGCCTATCTCGTTTACCTACAAGGACATGACAAGAAAGAAAGGAAAGTGGAAGATGTGGAAGTGGTACGTGAGTTTCCCGACGTATTTCCCGATGCTTTGCCAGGCCCTCCGCCTGACCGACAGTTGGAGTTTACTATCGATCTGGAACCAGGAGCCGCACCAGTGTCGAAAGCACCCTATAGGATGGCACCGAAGGAGTTGGAAGAACTCAAAATCCAGCTACAAGAACTACTGGACTTGGGTTTTATCCGACCGAGCGTATCGCCATGGGGAGCACCTGTGCTGTTTCTAAAGAAGAAAGATGGGACACTGAGAATGTGCATAGACTATCGGGAATTGAACAAGTTGACTCTCAAGAATAAGTACCCGCTGCCGAGAATAGATGACCTGTTCGATCAACTCAAGGGAGCATGAGTATTTTCGAAAATGGATTTAAGGTCAGGATATCACCAGTTGAGGGTACGAAGGGAAGACATACCTAAGACGGCATTCCGAACAAGGTATGGGCATTATGAGTTTGTAGTAATGCCGTTTGGACTGACAAATGCACCGGCAGTATTTATGGATTTAATGAATCGAGTATTCCATCCGTACTTGGACAAGTTCGTTCTGGTATTCATAGATGATGTGCTGGTTTACTCGAAGGATGAAAAAGAACATGAGGAGCACCTAAGGATCACGTTGGAAACACTACGAACGGAGAAGTTGTACGCCAAGTTCAGTAAGTGTGACTTCTGGCTAAAGGAAGTAAATTTTCTGGGGCATATTGTGACGACCGAAGGGATTCGAGTCGACCCTGCAAAGGTGGAGGCCGTACAACAGTGGAAGGCGCCAAAGACCCCAAACGAGATTCGGAGTTTCCTTGGACTAACAGGATACTACCGGAGATTTATTGAAGGATTTTCTAAAATCGCAAGGCCAATGACTCAACATTTGAAGAAGGGGACCAAGGTCAATTGGACACCGGAGTGTGAGGCTAGCTTCCAATTGTTGAAGGAAAAGTTGACCACCGCACCTATTCTAGCCATGCCGGAACCGGGAGTAGACTATGTGGTTTACACTGATGCGTCGAAGGTTGGACCGGGATGTGTTTTGATACAGAATGGTAAGGTGATTGCCTATGCTTCACGGCAGTTGAGACCACACAAGTTGAACTACCCTACTCATGACTTAGAACTAGCGGCCGTTGTGCACGCGTTGAAGATTTGGAGGCACCATCTCTATGGAGTTCGGTGTGAGATTTTTACCGACCACAAGAGTCTGAAATACTTCTTTGAACAGAAAGACTTGAACATGAGGCAACGCAGATGGCTCGAGCTAGTCAAGGATTATGACTGTGGCATTAACTATCATCCGGGCAAAGCAAACGTAGTTGCAGATGCTTTGAGCGGGAAAGCCCAACCGCAGTTGGCTACCTTTCTCACTCAGGAAGCAGAATTGATTCGTGAATTTAGCAAGATGCGATTGGAGGTAGTGAGAGCTCCGGAGACCGTGTGGGGAAAGATTGCCACATTGGTAATTGTATCTGATCTGCGGACAAGGATAATAGAAGGGCAACGAAATGATGAAAACTTGGAGAAAATCCGACTGAAGGTGAGGAAGGGCGAGCAAGAGAAGTTTAGAGAGGAGGCTGATAATGCTCTCACCTACGAGGGGAGACTATGCTTGCCGAGCGACGAAGGACTTCGAAATGAAATTCTGACCGAGGCACACGAGACCCCATACACCGCTCATCCTGGAAGTACAAAGATGTACAGGACTTGAAGGGATCATTCTGGTGGGATGGAATGAAGATGGACATAGCTTTGTTTGTGGAAAGATGTTTGGCATGTCAACAAGTAAAAGCTTTACATCAACGACCCTATGGGAAGTTGCAACCGTTGGAGATTCCGGAGTGGAAATGAGAACATATCGCTATGGATTTTGTGAGAGGTTTACCAAAGACCCGAAAAGGGAATACAGCCATTTGGGTAATCATAGATCGCCTCACCAAGAGTGCGTATTTTATACCTATCCCTATAACTCATGGATCCGACAAACTAGCCCGGATTTATGTGAAGGAAATCATTCGACTACATGGGGTGCCAGTGACAATCACGTCAGACAGAGACACCCGATTTACTTCAAGGTTTTGGATAAGTTTGCAACGAGAGCTTGGTACGCGACTGAATTTTAGTACTGCTTTCCATCCACAAACCGATGGACAGTCCGAGAGAACGATTCAAACTCTCGAGGACATGTTGAGAGCCGTGGTCCTTGACAGAGGAGAGAATTGGGAAGTTGTGCTACCGTTGATTGAGTTCGCCTACAATAACAGTTTCCAGGCGACAATAAATATGGCCCCATATGAAGCATTGTATGGGAGGAAGTGTAGATCACCACTCTACTGGGATGAGGTGGGTGAAAGAAGAATACTCGGGCCAGATTCGGTCGAAGAGATGATAGAGATCGTGCGACAAATTCGACAAAGGACAAAAGAAGCTCAAGACCGACAGAAGTCGTACGCTGATGTCCGGCGTACGGAATTACAGTTCAATACGGGAGATAAGGTGTTTTTGAAAGTATCTCCGTCGAAGGGAATAACGAGGTTCGGTGTAAAGGGGAAGTTGAAGCCACGATACGTAGGGCCTTATGAAATTCTTGAGAAGGTGAGACCCGTAGCGTATAGGTTGGCATTACCACCGAGTTTTGGGACTGTGCATAACGTTTTCCATGTGTCACAATTACGGAAGTACGTGTTCGATCCCAAACACGTGGTTCATCAAGAGGAAATGATATTGAATCCCGACTTGAGTTATGAGGAGAAACCCGAAGCTATTCTGGACAGGAAAGTGCAAGAGTTGAGGAATAAATCGATCGTGTCTGTGAAAGTACTTTGGAAACACCATGGCCATGAGGAGGCTACTTGGGAACTCGAGGATAAAATGAAAGAGAAATACCCAGAGCTTTTCGTTAGAAATGAGTAAATTTCGGGACGAAATTTCTGTTAAGGTGGGTAGAATGTAACGCCCGTACTTTTTAAAGTACTAATTTAATGTATATCACGAAATAATTAATAAAATTATTTCGAATTATGATGCTTCTCGATAAATGTGCTCTAGGAGAATTATGGTTATTGTGGTTAATATGAAAAGAAGCGTGCATGTTTATATTTAATTATGAACGTTGGAGACACGTTTAAGGTCTCATTGAAAGATCGACAATGAAATTGTTGATTTATAGCAAGACGAAAAAAATATAAGTGGGAAGGAATATATGTTTTTATGGATAACGACGTGCATAAATCGAGGAATGGTCAAAGGGATATTATATTTGGGACAACACCAAATATAAAATGATGCCGTTAAACGTACTTTGATGTTTGGTTATGAAGAACGCGATAACAAAATAAAATAAAGACCCGTGAATTTTAATTAACGAAGGAAAATACGAAAAATATAAAAATGTATGAATTTATTTTGGACTTTCCAAAATAAATTTGAAGTCCAATTAAATATAAAATAACTTGAATTTTAATTACTCTTTAAATCCATCAAGTACTAGTTTTTTTTAACTTGGGCTTGTAACTTCTTTATTTATTGAGCCCAATTGAAATTAAATCATGGAAGCCCAAGTATAGTTTTTAATTTAGTGGACCAAGCCCAAGTTTCTTTTTCTTTTTCTTTCTTTCTTCTTCTCCTTTTTTTTTCCTTCATGGCCGACGGCCTTCAACCCAAGGAGGAGACTCTCCACTTCTCACCCCTTCCATCTTCCATTTTCACCCATTTTGGAGGTATAATCCATTTCTATCTTAAAGCATGAGTTGTTTATTAGCTTTGCATGCATAATATATGTCTTTGTACCATATTTCTTCCATAACCACTTCAAGTAAGAAACCAACTAAGAAACAACCAAACGATCGCCGTATGTAATCGAAAGACTCAAAGAACTTAACTTTGTAATGAAAACGTACCATGCGGGTTGTTTCGGGGTGGTTTCGGGTTTGTTCGGAGAAATCGGGGAAAGCGGCGGCCGGCAGCGGCTTTTGGTGGACGGCAGAGACGCCGCTGGTTCCCCGTGGCAGCAGCGGCAGCGTCGTGGCGACCCAGCAGCGGCGTCGCGGCAGCAGCGGTGTCACGGCGAGGCAGCAGCGGCGGTAACTCCACGACGGACAGCAACTTTCCGACGGCACAGCAGCTTCGATGATGGTGCAGTGGTGACGACCCCGACGGTGGCGTCGAGCCGGAGTGAGGGCGACGGCGGCGGGGCTTCGTCTCCCGTTTCTCCCAATTGAAGGATGGGTGCAAAATGTCTCCTGACATCTCCCTAGTGACCGACGATTGTCTAATGTGTCCCGTTTCTAGGGCACGGACAGTAGCTAAATGTCTTACCATGTCTCCGGACAAATGGGAGACGTCTGTTAGGACTAATGGGACACGCCCAAGGACCATATAAAAGGAGGCATCAGTACGAGTGCCTAATGACTCCCTCATCTCTCAGGAGATAGACCGGTGCAAAATGTCTCCCAACACCCCCTTAGAGATGGGCGGGTATTGAGTTTCTCCCGACATTTTCCGTTACACGATGGGTGTCCAATGTCTCCCAAAATTTTTCAAAGGCATGAATGAGTGGTATATGTCTCTAGGCAATTCCTAGTAATGACAAGTGTAGAACGTCTCCCGATATTTTCTAAGGAACTATTATTAGCCAAATATCTAACTACATTTTCTAAGGCACGGACGAGAGCCAAATGTCAATCCATGTCTCCCGATGAACGGGAGATGACCATTGGGACAAATGGGGCACGCGCAAGGACCCTATCACGGGGGACATCTAGACAAGTGCTAAATGTCTCTCTCTTCTCCCAGGAGACGGACGGGTGGAAATTGTCTCCCGACATCTTCCAAGAGACTGGCGGGTGTCCAATTTCACCCAACATTTTTTCAAGGCACGAATGAGTGCTATATGTCACTAGGAATTTCCCAGGACCGATGGTTGTAAAACGTCTCCCGATATTTTCGAAGGGACTGTCGTGAGCCCAATGTCTCCCTATATTTTCTAAGCCACGGAAGGGAGCCAAATGTATAACCTTGTCTCCCGACGAATGGGAGACGGCCTTTGGGACCAATGGGATACGCGCATGGACCTTATCACGGGGGACATCTAGACAAGTGCCAAATGTTTCACGCTTCTCCCAGAAGACTGACGGTTGCAAAATGTCTCCTGACATCTCCCAAGTGACCAGCGGTTGTATAATGTCTCCCTACATTTTCTAATGAACGTATTGGAGCTAAATGTCTTATCATGTCTCCCGACGATTGGGAGACGTCTGTTGGGACCAGTGGGACACGCCCAAAGACCATATCAAAGGGGACATCATTACGAGTGCCTAATGTCTCCCGCATCTCTTAGTGACAGACCAGTGCATAATGTCTCTCGACACCTCCCAAGAGATGGGTAGGTGTTGAGTATCTCCTGATATTTCCCATTGCACGACGGAAGTCCTTTGTCTCTCGACATTTTTCTAGGGCATGAATGAGTGCTCAATGTCTCTAGGCATTTCCCAGTAATGACGAGTATAAAACGACGCCCAATATTTTCTAAGGGACTGTCGTGAGCCAAATGTCTCCCTACATTTTCTAAGGTACGGACGAGAGCCAAATGTCAAACCATTTTCCCGACGAACGGGAGACGACCCTTGGGACCAATGTGACACGCTCAAGGACCCTATCACCGGGGACATCTAGATGAGTGCTAAACTTCACACGCTTCTCCGAGGAGACGGACGGGTGCAAAATGTCTCTCAACATCTTCCAGTGAGCGGCGGGTGTCCAATGTCTCCAGACATTTTTCCAAGGCACGAATGAGTGCTATATGTCTCTAGGCATTTCCTAGTAACGATGGGTGTAAAATGTCTCCCTATATTATCTAAGGGACCGACGTATGCTAAATGTCTCCATACATTTTCTTAAGCATGGATGGGAGCCAAATTTCTAACCAAGTCTCTGGACAAATGGGAGACATCCCTTAGGACTAATGGGACACACGCAAGGACCCTATCACGGGGGACATATAGACGAGTGCCAAATGTTTCTCGTTTCTCCTAGTTGACGGATGGGTGCAAAATGTCTCCTGACATCTCCCTAGTGACCGACGATTTTTTAATGTGTCCCTAAATTTTCTAGGGCACGAACTGTAGCTAAATGTCTTACCATGTGTCCGGACAAATGGGAGACGTCTGTTGGGACCAATGGGATACGCCCAAGGACCATATAAAAGGAGGCATCAGTACGAGTGCCTAATGACTCCCGCATCTCTCAGGAGATAGACCGGTGCAAAATGTCTCCCGACACCCCTTTAGAGATGGGCAGGTGTTGAGTCTCTCCCGACATTTCCCATTACACGATGGGTGTCCAATGTTTCCTGAAATTTTTCAAAGGCATGAATGAGTGGTATATGTCTCTAAGCATTTCCCAGTAACGACAAGTGCAGAACGTCTCCCGATATTTTCTATGAAACTGTCATGAGCCAAATGTCTCACTACATTTTCTAAGGCACGGACGAGAGCCAAATGTCAATCCATGTCTCCCGATGAACGGGATATGACCATTGGAACCAATGGGGCACGCGCAAGGACCCTATCACTGGGGACATCTAGACAAGTACTAAATGTCTCTCGCTACTCTCAAGAGACGGACGGGTGCAAAATGTCTCCCGACATCTTCCAAGAGACCGGCGGGTGTACAATTTCTCCCAACATTTTTCCAAGGCACGAATGAGTGCTATATTTCTCGAGGCATTTCCCAGGACCGATGGGTGTAAACCGTCTCCCGATATTTTCTAAGGGACTGTCGTGGGCCCAATGTCTCCCTATATTTTCTAAGGCACGGATGGGAGCCAAATGTGTAACCATGTCTCCCGACGAATGGGAGACGACCCTTGGGACCAATGGAATACGCGCATCGATCTTATCACGGGGGACATCTAGACAAGTGCCAAATATTTCCCGCTTCTCCAAGAAGACGGACGATTGCAAAATGTCTCCTGACATCTCCCAAGTGACCAGCGGTTGTCTAATGTCTCCCTACATTTTCTAAGGCACATATTGGAGCTAAATGTCTTATCATGTCTCCCGACGATTGACAGACGTCTGTTGGGACTAATGGGACACGCCCAAAGACCATATCAACGGGGACATCATTACGAGTGCCTAATGTCTCCCGTATCTCTTAGTGACAGACCAGTGCGAAATGTCTCACAACACCTCCCAAGAGATGAGCGGGTGTTGAGTATCTACCGATATTTCCCATTGCACGACGGGTGTCCAATGTCTCTCGACATTTTTCCAAGGCATGAATGAGTGCTCAATGTCTCTAGGCATTTACTAGTAACGACGAGTGTAAAACGTCTCCCGATATTTTCTAAGGGACTGTCGTGAGCCAAATGTCTCCCTACATTTTTTAAGGTACGGATGAGAGCCAAATGTCAAACCATTTTCCCGACGAACGGGAGACGAACCTTGGGACCAATGGGACACGCTCAAGGACCCTATCACAAGGGACATCTTCCAAGAGACCGGCGGGTGTACAATTTCTCCCAACATTTTTCCAAGGCACGAATGAGTGCTATATTTCTCGAGGCATTTCCCAGGACCGATGGGTGTAAAACGTCTCCCGATATTTTCTAAGGGACTGTCGTGGGCCCAATGTCTCCCTATATTTTCTAAGGCACGGATGGGAGCCAAATGTGTAACCATGTCTCCCGACGAATGGGAGACGACCCTTGGGACCAATGGAATACGCGCTTGGATCTTATCACGGGGGACATCTAGACAAGTGCCAAATATTTCCCGCTTCTCCAAGAAGACGGACGGTTGCAAAATGTCTCCTGACATCTCCCAAGTGACCAGCGGTTGTCTAATGTCTCCCTACATTTTCTAAGGCACATATTGGAGCTAAATGTCTTATCATGTCTCCTGACGATTGACAGACATCTGTTGGGACTAATGGGACACGCCCAAAGACCATATCAACGGGGACATCATTACGAGTGCCTAATGTCTCCCGTATCTCTTAGTGACAGACCAGTGCGAAATGTCTCACAACACCTCCCAAGAGATGAGCGGGTGTTGAGTATCTTCCGATATTTCCCATTGCACGACGGGTGTCCAATGTCTCTCGACATTTTTCCAAGGCATGAATGAGTGCTCAATGTCTCTAGGCATTTACTAGTAACGACGAGTGTAAAACGTCTCCCGATATTTTCTAAGGGACTGTCGTGAGCCAAATGTCTCCCTACATTTTTTAAGGTACGGATGAGAGCCAAATGTCAAACCATTTTCCCGACGAATGGGAGACGAACCTTGGGACCAATGGGACACGCTCAAGGACCCTATCACAAGGGACATCTTCCAAGAGACCGGCGGGTGTACAATTTCTCCCAACATTTTTCCAAGGCACGAATGAGTGCTATATTTCTCTAGGCATTTCCCAGGACCGATGGGTGTAAAACGTCTCCCGATATTTCTAAGGGATTGTCGTGAGCCCATTGTCTCCCTATATTTTCTAAGACACGGACGGGAGCCAAATGTGTAACCATGTCTCCCGAAGAATGGGAGACGACCCTTGGGATCAATGGGATACGCGCATGGACCTTATCACGGGGGACATCTAGACAAGTGCCAAATATTTCCCGCTTCTCCCAGAAGACGGACGGTTGCAAAATGTCTCCCGACAATTCCCAAGTGATCAGCGGTTGTCTAATGTGTCCCTACATTTTCTAAGGCACGTATTGGAGCTAAATGTCTTATCATGTCTCCTGCCGATTGGAAGACGTCAGTTGGGACTAATGGGACACGCCCAAAGACCATATCAAAGGGGACATCATTACGAGTACCTAATGTCTCCCGCATCTCTTAGTGACAGACCAGTGCAAAATGTCTCCCGACACCTCCCAAGAGATGAGCGGGTGTTGAGGATCTCCTGATATTTCCCATTGCATGACGGGTGTCCAATGTCTCTCGACATTTTTCCAAGGCATGAATGAGTGCTCAATGTCTCTAGGCATTTACTAGTAATGACGAGTGTTAAACGTCTCCCGATATTTTCCAAGAGACTGTCGTGAGCCAAATGTCTCCCTACATTTTCTAAGGTACGGACGAGAGCCAAATGTCAAACCATTTTCCCGACAAATAGGAGACGACCCTTAGGACCAATGGGACACGCTCAAGGATCCTATCACAGGGGACATCTAGATGAGTGCTAAATGTCTCACGCTTCTCCAAGGAGACGGACGGGTGCAAAATGTCTCTCAACATCTTCGAGTGAGCGGTGGGTGTCCAATGTCTCCCGACATTTTTCCAAGGCACGAATGAGTGCTATATGTCTCTAGGCATTTCCTAGTAACGATGGGTGTAAAATGTCTCCCGATATTATCTAAGGGACCGACGTGTGCTAAATGTCTTTATACATTTTCTAAAGCATGGATGAGAGCCAAATGTCTTACCATGTTTCTTGATGAATGGGAGACATCCCTTAGGACTAATGGGACACACGCAAGGACCCTATCGCGGGGGACATCTAGACGAGTGCCAAATGTCTCCCGTTTCTCCCAATTAACGGATGGGTGCAAAATGTCTCCTGATATCTCTCTAGTGACCGGCGATTGTCTAATGTGTCCCTAAATTTTCTAGGGCACGGACTGGAGCTAAATGTCTTACCATGTCTCCGGACAAATGGGAGACGTTTGTTGGGACCAATGGGACACACCCAAGGACCATATAAATGGAGGCATCAGTACGAGTGCCTAATGACTCTCGCATCTCTTAGGAGATAGACCGGTGCAAAATGTCTCCCGACACCCCCTTAGAGACGGGCGGTTGTTGAGTTTCTCCTGACATTTCCTATTACACGATGGGTGTCCAATGTCTCCCAAAATTTTTCAAAGGCATGAATGAGTGGTATATGTCTCTAGGAATTTCCCAGTAACGACTAGTGTAGAACGTCTCCCGATATTCTCTAAGGAATTGTTATGTGCCAAATCTCTCACTACATTTTCTAAGGCACGGACGAGAGCCAAATGTCAATCCATGTCTCCCGATGAACGGGAGATGACCATTGGGACAAATGGGGCACGCGCAAGGGCCCTATCATGGGGGACATCTAGACAAGTGCTAAATGTCTCTCGCTTCTACCCGGAGACGGACGGGTGCAAAATGTATCCCGACATCTTCCAAGAGACAGGCGGGTGTCCAATTCCTCCCAACATTTTTCCAAGGCACGAATGAGTGCTATATGTCTCTAGGCATTTCCCAGGACCGATGGTTGTAAAACGTCTCCTGATATTTTCTAAGAGACTGTCGCGAGCCCAATGTATCCCTATATTTTCTAAGGCACGGACGGGAGCCAAATGTGTAACCTTGTCTCCCGACGAATGGGAGACGACCCTTGAGACCAATGGAATACACGCATGGACCTTATCACGGGGGACATCTAGACAAGTGCCAAATGTTTCCCGCTTCTCCCAGAAGATGGACGGTTGCAAAATGTCTCCCGACATCTCCCAAGTGACCAGCGGTTGTATAATGTCTTCCTACATTTTCTAAGGAACGTATTGGAGCTAAATGTCTTATCATGTCTCCCGACGATTGGGAGACGTCTGTTGGGACCAATGGGACACGCCCAAAGACCATATCAAAGGGGACATCATTACGAGTGCCTAATCACTCCCGCATCTCTTAGTGACAAACCTGTGCATAATGTCTCCCAACACCTCCCAAGAGATGGGCGGGTGTTGAGTATTTCCCGATATTTCCCATTGCACGACGGTTGTCCAATGTCTCTCGACATTTTTTTAGGGCGTGAATGAGTGCTCAATGTCTCTAGGCATTTCCCAGTAATGACGAGTGTAAAACGTCTCCCTATATTTTCTAAGGGACTATCATGAGCCAAATGTCTCCCTACATTTTCTAAGGTACGGACGAGAGCCAAATGTCAAACCATTTTCCCGACAAATGGGAGACGACCCTTAGGAACAATGGGACACGCTCAAGGATCCTATCACAGGGGACATCTAGATGAGTGCTAAATGTCTCACGCTTCTCCAAGGAGACGGACGGGTGCAAAATGTCTCTCAACATCTTCGAGTGAGCGGTGGGTGTCCAATGTCTCCCGACATTTTTCCAAGGCACGAATGAGTGCTATATGTCTCTAGGCATTTCCTAGTAACGATGGGTGTAAAATGTCTCCCGATATTATCTAAGGGACCGACGTGTGCTAAATGTCTCCATACATTTTCTAAAGCATGGATGGGAGCCAAATGTCTAACCAGGTCTCTTGACGAATGGGAGACGTCCCTCGGGACCAATGGGACACACGCAAGGACCCTATCACGGGGGACATCTAGACGAGTGCCAAATGTCTCCCGTTTTTCCCAGTTGACGGATGGGTGCAAAATGTTTCCTGACATCTCCCTAGTGACTGGCGATTGTCTAATGTGTCCCTACATTTTATAAGGCACGGACTGGAGCTAAATGTCTTACCATATCTCCGGACAAATGGGAGACGTCTGTTGGGACCAATGGGACACGCCCAAGGACCATATAAAATGGGGCATCAGTACGAGTGCCTAATGTCTCCCTCATCTCTTAGGAGACAGACCGGTGCAAAATATCAGTCACGGAAGGGAGCTTTAATGTCTTACCATGTCTCCCGATGACTGGGAGATGTCTGTTACGACCAAAGGGATACACCCAAGGACTATATCAAAGGGGACATCATCTTAGTGGGTTGATACTTTCTCTCTCAAGAAAAAATCTCTCGCTTCTCTCTAGATTCCCTCACGCCGCCGCTCCTTCTTCATCGGATACTATACCATGAAATGGCTGTTCCTCCCCGTGAACTTGCTCCGGTCTCCTTCCCCAGCCTTGTGTCAGGGATTGTCGAAGGATTGGCCGGAGTTTCTGGTGAAGTTTTGCATTTGGAAGTTCTATCCCATCGACGGAATTTCTGTAGATTTGCCGCTGGCAAAGGAGTTGTGTTCTTCCTCCCTCCCTAGACAGTAGCAAAGCTTCGGCGACGTGAAATAGGTGGAGAGGGGAGGAGATTTACCCGAGCCCCTTGACTATCTGCGAGGGTTAGAACATGGAGGTGCTTTAGATCTACATGGTCTGCTTCACTGCATGAATCCACTGTCCTCCAATTAGTATCTCGTCGTTGTTCTATCGGCGACGTGAAGAGGAGGCTTGCAAGTAGGGGTGTGTTTACTGATTTTTGAGGATTGAAGTTGACTGACATACTTAGTTTCCCTAATCCTTGCTCATTTGTCTTTATTTTGTCTTCTGATTACGTGCTGTGATAGGATAGTGTGTGCCTTGTCTTTGTTTCATTGGTTTCCGGTGTGTAGAGGATGTTTTTGCAGGAATCCGGTGACTTTGTGCCACTAACTATAGGTTCCGACATCAGAAGGTTGTCTGCTCCGGCACGCTAGTGATGGCGCACTCCTCAATTCTCTTCGGGCTGAGGGCGAGTCTAGGGCGGGCCGAGATGATGAGGCTCATCTCATGCAGGTGTTCCGTGGTAAAACTGCACTCAAATCCAGGAACTAACGTCTGTTTTTGAGCTAGGTGTGTGTGAAATCTGCCATTTTCAGAAGAAGGAACAAATCAGTTGGGCGGAAGCACGAATCAAGAAAAGAAGAAAAAAACTGCGGCATTGAGCGAATCAAGTCAAGAATCAAACGGAGTCAGCAGGAGTTTTGCATTGGAAGATAGAGCGAGAGACCTCACCAGAAAATGTGAAGGGCAGCAATGACATTTCAGAGAGGATGGTACCCTAGGATTAGAGCCCTACGCCTCTCTATATAAAGGAAGCCCAACACATGAAGAAAAAGGGGAGTCCCAGCCGTAGGTAGAAGGGGGGGTCTCAAACACACTTAGTTATAATATATTTAAGAATTTAGCTCTCTTCTATGGCTGAAATTGGTGCTCATTTCACTTCATCTTCTTGATTCTCTTGCACTCACACACTTGGTCCTTAGCTTAGATTAGTTAGTTGGTGCTTGGTGGTTGCTTCTTGCCTTATTGTCTTTCGGTTCTGTATTCCACTCCGAGAAGGAGTGATGAAACAATTTACTACTTTCGTTGTTTGTTTTCATTTTACTTTTGATGTTATCGACACTTGATGTTTTTGATTTAGTAATTTCAGTGCTTTGGTTTCATTTCCAGTTGATGTGTGTTTGTTTCATGCATGGTATTTCCGATCTGTTTTGATTTTCATTTTATGATACGTGTCTTAGCTCGAAATGTTTCGTTGTGTTTTGATTTGGGCAGTTCTGATGTTTTATGTCTGAGTTGTCTAAGGATGTTTAGATCTAGTAGCTACTGTATTATTTCTGCATGAGTACGTGTTACTCTGTTTTCCATGTTGATTTTGTGAAGAAGATGAAGTTGTTAAAAAGTTTTTTACTTTATCGTACACTTTCAGAGGACTGATAGTCCCTCGTTTATACTGTTTGTCCAAATATGGAAAGTTCAGTTAAGTTGATCAAGTAGACTAGTAGAGTTTTCATGAGTTGATCAGTTTAGTTAGTTTTAATTTCTCAAGTCGTGTCATGCAAACAAATTGCCTAACGCCTCATCTCTATGGGATCGATCCTTACTTCCATATACTAGTTAATAGTATTAGTGGGTTAAGGTTTTGAGAACATGCATCTTTTTTGTAGTTCTTCCTTTCTTCCCACTCGAGTCGGAGTATGTCCAGTTCATCAGCCTGAGCTTTTACTGGATCCACTCATCTATAGTTTGCAGGTAATAGGCATATACTGGCTGGCCATATCAGTTCGATCCTTCTACTTGAGCAAGCCACAACGATATAAATGAAAGAGAATGAAAAGAGAAGAGCACACAAAAGAAGTGAGCTTCATCACGAGACAAGGTCGGATCATGGGCTGAAGCCTGGAGTCAGCCGGAACCTGGGCGCGAGGGTTTTAACACATCATCCTTGTTTCCTTATTCTTTCGCTGTTGTAGGGGTTCGAACATGTTTACTTGCTAGAGAGGAAAAGGAACACAAGTTCTGTTGTCACCAAGACTCGATCCTAGCATCTGTAGGAAGCCACTGGGTTTGCTCTATACGAGACTCGAACTCATGACCGGTTCATCTCTTGCTTAACAAGGTCTCAAGGTATACTCCCTACTTGTTTTTTCTTAGTTAACACCCCCTCCCCAAGTGTTGGCTACAGCAGGTACACATACCCATGGGGATCCTGCAACACCCCGCAAGGATACTGAGCAGCACCAAGAATCTAATCTACTCTCCCTTGGGGAAAGAGAACAAGAAGCCACCTTCTGGAAACGAGTACAAAAAGATCCCTCACCTTGGGCAGCGAGAGCCAAGGCGTTGTGTGGCTCAACCCCTAAGATCTCAGTCAAGGACCTTACACTAAACAGAGTCAAGGATATTTACACTTCCACTGAGTTGATAAAACTGAAGGAGTCTAACTTGAAGCCGGTTTTCTCTGCCTGGCTGGATGATTTGCCGGACGTTTTCCCGGAAAGGACGTTGTTCAAACTCTTGCTCGACGATGGCCATGCGAAGTCTCAATAATTATCATAGTCGGGGATGGATCTTTTTCCAGTTCCCGTCGCTACAAATGCTACGCTTGACTCTATATCAAGGGCCATATGCTATCTTCGGGATACCCATTTTGCTCGAACCGGTGGAGGAAAACTTCTCCTTCTCCAAACAATTTGAGGTCACCATGCCGGTCTGGATTCGTCTACCGGATCTACAACCATGACTCTAGAATAAAGTGATCATTTAAAAAATAGCCTCGACAGTGGGGGAACCTATTGCAGTGGACTAAGCCACTATCAAGTCCAAGTCAGAGTGGATACCTCCATCAAACCAAGAGCTAAGGTCATGCTGATGCTCCCTGATGGAAGCTACCATAGCCAGAGGATTATTAGGGAGGTTCATCCCAAATTCTGTCGTAAGTGCAACTCTTTTGGGCACCTTACTTTACTTGTGACTGTCTAGGTGTGAAACCTAGGGGCAGGCAACAAGCACACGGTGGAGGCCCCAGGTGCCTGAAGAGAGACCGGTACAAAAATGTCTCCTGATGTTATCGGTTTTCTTACCTTGTACGATGATGTACTAGTTTGTCCTAGTTATGGTTTGTCTTTAGACATGTTCCCTCGGGTACGCCTGAGTGACTAATGTCTCCCGCATCTCTCAGGAGACAGACCAGTACAAAATATCTCCCGACACCTCCCAAGATATGGGCATGTGTTGAGTATCTCTCACTTCTCCCAGGAGACGGATATATGCAAAATTTCTCACAACATCCTCCAAGAGATCAGCGGGTGTCCAATGTCTACCGACATTTTTCCAAGGCACGAATGAGTGTTATATGTCTCTAGGCATTTTCCAGTAACGATAGGTGTAAAACGTCTCCCGATATTTTCGAAGGGAATGTCGTGAGCTCAATGTCTCCCTACATTTTCTAAGGTATGGACGGGAGCCAAAGGTCTAACCATGTCTCCCGATGAACAGGAGACGACCCTTGGGACCAATGGGACACACGCAAGGACCCTATCACGGGGGACATCTAGACGAGGGCCAAATATCTCCTGCTTCTCCTAGAAGACAGACGGGTGCAAAATGTCTCCCGACATCTCCCAAGTGACCGGCGGTTCACTAATGTCTCCCTACATTTTCTAAGGCACGGAAGGGAGCTAAATGTCTTAACATGTCTCCCGACGATTAGGAGACGCCTGTTGGGACCAATGGGACACGCCCAACGACCTTATCAAAGGGGACACATAGTAGTAGGGTTGAGACTTTCTCTCTCTAGGAAAGGCTCTCGCTTCTCTCTAGAATTCCCTACGCCGCCGCTCTTTCTTCCTTAAGATTCCGCCGCCGAACTGCTGTGTCCCCTTCTTCTTTCCATCCGATTTCATTCTCGTTTTAGGTTTTTGTGTGATCGGACAACAATCCTTTACTTGGCAGCCGACTCTTCATCGCCTTCTTCATCCCTGCCCAAGGAGTGGGCCACTTTTGTTTTTTTTGTTGTTTGGGCCTTTGTTTGGTTTAAAGATATTGGGCTAATTAATTGAAATGGGATGATTTGTTAAAGATGGGCTCCATTAATTTGTTGGGCTTTAAAATATTAATTGGAGGTATAAGGTGGGGAAATAAGTCTTGGGCCTTCTAATTAAATCTTTTGGCCAATAATTAATTGTGGGAAATTACTTAAGTAATTCTTGATTAAGGTCAAGGATGAATGATATATCTCAAGTCCGAAATAATTAATTCGAAGGAAAGTAATTGGTGAAAGTGAGTTAAGCGTTTAACCAAAATCTTGGGATTAAATCCTATATCATGGAGGAAAATATGAGGAGTCAACGAAGGAGTTATAAGCGTAAACGGCCGACCGGTGCCGCACACGACGCCTTGGGCGGCCGCCGAATAATCGAAAATGCACGAAAAACCGAGAAAACGAACTAAAAGACTTTAATTAGAGTGCATGCATTCTAAATGTTTTCGTTATTAAGATTGATGTGTACTTTAATTGTTTTTCGAAAAGGTGGTTCGCACGCTCGTTAAAGTCGGATCGAGAAGTTATAAAAGGAAATTTCTAAGCTATTGATGTTGGCTCTATTACTTAAACTCTTTTATTGCAATGATATGTATATGGAGAGATAAGGGTGGTTTAAATGTTATGTCATGCCGTATTTATGTTTTGAATTGCCTATCTGATTGTCTACTAGGATAATATCCTACTAGACCGTGATGGTTAACGAATTCGGGTGTGACTAGGGAGTGAGTCCCTACTCAGACTAGTGCACTGATGGGGATCGGGAGCAATCCTTTGTGGTCGGCCGGTCCAGTGATCGAGTTTGTGGCCACATTCTCGTTTCACATGATGGTTCAGATATGGTACATGATGGGGGATGATGATGATGATGGGCCGAGCGGCCATGTTTTACGATGGAAATGATTTTAGTGTTTCTCGGCATTTTTTTTAAAGTAAAAACCCGAGTTTCACTCAATGATGGCTTGACATAACTTTATTGATGAAATGTATTTTGGGCATGAGTTCACTGAGTGCATCAAGTACTCATGTAAAACATAACAACATTATGACAAAAATAATCTGTTGCATTTATTGGAAAATAACCATTAGAGTTTTACAGTATGCAATCACTCGAAAGGTGATTTCTAGTATACAAAACCCTAACAACAACCCTTGTCAACACCACAACACAATCAGCCTTCCATCAATACAATTTAACATGCATGCCCTATCGTTCCTTTCATCGTTCTCTTAAATTACCCATCCCAAACATTCATCAACATAAGGAAAACATGCCATAATATTTCCAACGTGTCACACATAACCACGCCATAAGATACGTTCCTTAATCACATATGTATCATTTATTCACTCAAAACTTGACAACAAGTATTATTTTAACATGACATAAACCTGGCAGAACTGCGCAGTTGTTTTGTAAAAATCATTAAAAATCCATCCGACCTCCGTTGGGGCAGAAATTTTACCACAACACAGTAGACACATCAAATATCATCCAGTTACAATTTTCACATCAAAATCACATCTTTAGGTCGGTCAAATTAAAAACAAAACTCACTGGACGAGAATACAAATTCTGACAGAACTGCGCAGTTAACTTTAAAAATTCATTTAACATTCATCTTTCGTCAAAAGCGGCTGAAATTTATACAAAACACAGAAGACATCTCAAATATTACTCAGTTAAAAATTAGCACCAAAATACGATCGTTTGGTCAGTCAAACACACGTCGGAATCCACTGTTCGCACCACAGTTTTCAGGTTTCACAATTTCGAAATTAGGGTTTCTTCCTCATTTATCCAAACACAATTTTTCATGATTCCAACACATAATCATGCTTCAAAAAGATCTCACAACCATGTTCTCATATATTCCCATAGTATTTACCAACGAATCATCCACAAACTCATTCATACACATCAATAAACGCATATAAAAATACTTTCTCATGCAACCATCAATCCCAACCGATTAATTTTTAGATCTACGATTTCTACACTCACTATATTCATGAGAGGTTCAAAAACTATGGATTCAACGGTAAGAATGAGAAGGATGAATGAAAGTGTACCTTTCTCTTGAAAAACAATCTGTAGAAACAACGAATGGCTCGATTTTTCAATGATTCTTGAGTTTCCAACTCCAAAATGAAGCAAGATTGGAGAATTTCTGAAGGATTGGTGGAGAAGGAGTGGGAGAAAGGGAAAAACGTGTGGGAGAGAGGGGAAGGAGAGAAAAAGGCGTTGAAATAATGGGGCTAGGGTTTGGGTTTTTCCCTTTTTATATTCTAGGATTAATTCCCCACTTAAATAAACAAAAATAAAAAATAAAACAAATTGTGGAGTGAAAATAGGGAAAAGGCACGACACTAGGGGATTATTTTAAAAAATATATATTTAAATCCTCAATTAAATAGGAATAGGATTTAAAATTGTACTTGTATGAAAAGACTCCCATAAAATAGGTAACAAATAAATTAATCCCACAAGTAATTGAAAGGCATATGGACAAAAATTATGTAGAATAGCATAGGGATAATTTGGTTTGGATTTAAATTGAATAAATATCCCAAAGAAATTAATTAAATCCAAGAAAGAAAGTATTATTCACAATGGATAGGAGGCCGAAAATTCCAAATAATATGGCTAGAAATATGATAAGTCGTATTCTAGGCCTCGGTTACTGGTCAGTATGACAGGTTTAAATGATTATATTTGCAAAGCAGTTGCTCAAAGTGTGCAGGATAAGTGTTCTGGCCAGTAGGGAAGTTCCGGAGTGTTCGGGTAGAAAAAGCGCCAGCATGGTCTCATACTGATCCGTATACGTGCTAAAACGGCTTGAGATGAAGAAGACGGATAGCTGGGACGGATTACCCACAATTAAGGGCAAAGAAGTCAAATTGCAGCGAGGATTTACCCTAAAATCAAGGGTAGCCTCCCTATAAAAGGTAGCCAAGTTGGAGAGAGAAGAAGCCTTGGATAGACTTCAATTCACCATCATCTTTAGGTAGAGAGTTCTCTCGGTAATTTCAGTCTTTCAGCCGTGTCCCACTTCTTGCCTCGCCGAGCCATGATCACCTGACGTTCAGAATGTTCCCGAGTTCCAGTCATCGTCCGTTCCAGTTAGCTAGATCGTAGTTCCAGTCAGAGATTTTATCGCCCGGAGTGGCAAACAATCTTTAAATTGCTTTCGTAGTTTAATTAGTTCTCCGTCTTTACGTTGGATTTCTGTTACATTTTGGGATTTTGTTGTTTTGAAATGCTTGCTTTGGATATCCGAACGTGTTAATGCTATGAAGTTGATTTCCGCTTCGTTCATTGTAGTGTTCTTTTCTTTCCTTGTCTAGTTAGCTTAGATCTAAGATTTCTCGGTGTTTTAAGTGCTAAATCTCTAAATTCTGTTACGTAACAAATTTCTTTAGGATAGGTAAACAAGTACTATTTGATCTGGAAGTAGATCGTTGCATGCAAGGCTTCGTTTTATTTTCTGAATCGATCTTTCATGTTGACCAGCATGCAGAAGTCCAGTTTCAGCGTTTGATTTCAGATTTGATTTCTTAGTTTTAGATCTGTGTTCGCGAGTTGTTAATCTGCGTTTGCCGGGTTGGATCTGGAATTGTTATCTGAGTTTAATTTGTGTTGTTGGAGAAGATGATGTCTACATCCAGATTGGGGACCACCTTACTTTTATTTACTTTTGCTTTCTTTTGTCCTTCACCTCTGGTTGTACCTGCAGATCTGTCAGCCTAGTCACCACTACCTCCACTACACTCTGAATATTCTGTTTAGCCAAAAAATAGAAATACCGTCCTTTCCAAACAATTTCTGTTACACCATGTCCCCTCATTTCCACGTACACAGTTGCATTCCATGATCTGCTCCCCCATCCTAGTCAGTAGGACGCCACCCTTTAATTACTCGCCTAGGTAGAAACTCAACCCGAGCGTGGTAGCTAACCAACCCTCCAAAACATCACCGCAGTAGTTTAAACGCACCATCTCTGTGGGATTCGACCCTTACCTCCACTATACTGATCAGTAGAAGTGGGTTGAGGAATCTTTGAAGACGAGGTCTAGGCTTAGTTAGGATCTTTATCCTGCCAGTAGGATATATCCTCACTTGAACGACACCTACGCACCACGTTACCTCTTCAAATGGCGCCGTTGCCGGGGATGGATGGCGTTTTAGATACTATTGTGTGTGATACTTTGGCGTAAATATTGTGTATAATTTTTTCTCTTTTTCTTTTGTTTCAGTTTATGAGAAGCAGTTCGGATCCTAATCCGTGGAAACCGAAGATACTTCAGCGAGGATCCATACTTGTGACCACTCGTTCTGGCCTGTCAACAACTCTGTCTGACCTAGACACGAGTAGCGACGAAGAACAGTACACCATAGAAGGACCAATTCCCGTGGAGTTGCCACTGTTGGAAGGCAATCCAGGAATGGCTGCCAACATGGACGAAGATCCAGAGATCGGTACGCTGAATGCGCATACCGAAGGAGAACCACCGCAAGCTATCGTGGTCACCCCGGGACAGACTGCTTGTGACGTGAAGCCTCATGTCATAGCGATTCTACCTACATACTGCGGGAAAAGCTATGAAGGGCCGTATGAGTTCCTTCACGAATTTTGTAAGATTTGTAGAGCGCAGAGAAGACCAGCAGGAGCGACTGAAGATGATTATAGGCTGAAAGCTCTGCCATTTGTGCTCAAGGGGGAAGCGAACACCTGGTTCATGCGCTTGCCCCCTGACTCTATTGAGACTTGGGCCGACTTCAAGTCAGCATTCCTGGGCGAGTTTTTTCCGTCATCTAAGACAAGCGCACTGAAGAGAGAAATAACGAATGTGAAGCAAGGATATGACGAGCCCTTGAGCGACTATTGGGCAAGATACATGGGTCTTTTGGAATCGTGTCCCAACCATCGCATGGCGGACATTGAAGTACATCATACTTTCTACGAGGGCATGAACGCGGTAACCAAAGACCTGGCCAATTCATCTTCGGGAGGAAGCTTCACGCAATTACGGGTCAGCGAAGCAAAGAGAGTCCTAAGGAAGCTACTGAATGCAAAGAAAGAGTATGACCATTCAAGGGAAGGATACAACCGAGAGCGGGCTGCTGTTGCATCGACTACTGATCAGGAGAACAAGCTGGAGCAGAAAATGGACTTGAAGATGGATGAGCTGAAGAAGTCACTTTTGAGTGCCATCGAGAAGAGCACTCCACCACCTCTCCCAACTGGAAACTACAAGGGTGCAGAGCAGGGGAATCAAGGGGCCCAATACGAGCATCCGAATGACTTGATCAGTACGGAGCAAGCTAACGCTGCTGGGTATTTTAACCAGAATGGGAATTGGATCCAGGGGAGACAACGGGACGCACCATGGAGGGACCACCCGAATTTTCGATGGGGAGAAGGGAACCAAAACCAGAACCAAGGTCAAGGCCAGAACCAATATAACCCTTACCCGAACCAAAACCCTAACCGTGGACCAGCAAACCCAGACTTCCAGCCCAACTGGTCAGGAAGAAACCAACAAGCCCAAAACCATAACCCACAAAGCTCAAACTCGAACCCTGTTTACGTGCCACCCCATCAGAGAAATTTCCAAAACTACCAAAATCAACCAAACCAAGCATCCCAACACCATCAGAACCAGAATCAATTCCAAGCCCAGCACCAGAATCAATATCCTCAAGATCAGTACACTCCTCCTGCCCAATATAACCAATACCCGCCTAATCAAGGACAGCAAACCTTCCAGAACTATCAACACCAAGGGCCGGGTCATTTCCAAAACTCGAACAGGCCGAGGAGATCCGTTGAGGACATGATGAGTGAAATGCTAGCATCACAACAGAACATCAAAGGAGAATTGCAAGCCCATAATGAGGTCGTGCAGGGGATGCAAAATGCCCAGAAAGAACATAAGGCGAACATGGATATGATGAATAGGCAGTTAGCTCAACTGGCCAGTTCGATGGGTGATTTGAAGGGAAATGCAGGAAAACTCCCATCTACAGTCCAAATGCTCGAGAAGGCAAATGTGAGTAAGGTCACGTTGAGGTCAGGAACTACTTATGATGCACCTCAACCGAAACAGCCGAGTGAAGGATCGAATGGAACGAAGATAGGAGGCGAGACAATTTCAGCTGAGGAAATAGGGAATTTCATGCCTCGAATGCAGGATCCATTCTTCCTGGATGATGCACCAAGTATAAGAGGTGAACCCGATGCCTTACTGACCAGGAAGGAACCTCCTCAAGAGAAAAATCCCAGAATGGAGGCTCGGACCCAAGAGCTACCAAAGAAAGTTGCTGAGGAACCCGTAGAAGAGAAAAAAGGGGAGAAACCATTCCCATTCCGATTTGTTACAAAGAGGAAGAAAGAGAACCCGGTCGACTACTTGTCGATTTTTGGAAGGTTGGACGTCACCATACCATTCCTCCAAGCCGTGAAACTACCCCCGCTCGGAAAATTCATTAAGGATTTCATAGCCGGGAAAGCTCAAAAAGATGGACAAATCATGGTGGAAGGGATCGCATCCGCAATTGTGCAAGAGAAACTGCCGCCCAAGAGGGCCGATCCAGGTATGTTCACTTTACCCATAACTATAGGGGATGTGAAAGTTGAACATGCGATGTGTGATCTTGGAGCTTCCATTAATGTCATGCCATTATCAATCTATAACCGACTGAAAGGAGTGAGGCTGTCAAACACTAGGGTGTTGATCCAGCTGGCTGATAGGTCGTGCATAAGCCCTGAGGGAGTTTTAGAGAATGTGTTGGTTAGAGTACAGGAGTTCACATACCCTGCTGATTTTTATGTGATCAAAATGAGTGAGCATGAAGCGAGAGAGTCTAGTGGAGTCTTGTTAGGGAGACCTTTTTTGAGAACGGCTAAGACAATAGTGGACATGGCCGAGGGGACTATTTGCATTGATTTTAATGGTGAGAAGTTTACTTTTGATATAAATGATGCCATGAAGAAACCCATTGATTCTGAAAATCTATGCTTTGTTGATGTGATTGACCCTCTAGTCCAAGATTTTCTTGAGACCGAACTATTACAGGAAAAACTCCAGGCTTTAGATGCTTGTGATCAGGCCGACGAAGAAGCTGCTGCGTGGTGTGATTTGATCAGTAGCCAGGGGTTGACCGACGAAGAAATAGAAGGAGCGATCAAGGAATTCTGTCAAAAGTCGGCGTTCATTGGAGCCGCAGGGGCCAAGCTTCCAGTCAGTACGGAAGAACCTTCAGGGGAAGACTTAAAGAAAGACGGGGAGGCCCAGAAAAACCCTCTACCGAAGACACACTTCCACCCCAAGTCGAGCTAAAAAAGTTACCATCGAACTTGAAGTATGCCTACCTCGGGGAGGAGAACTCATATCCCGTAATCATCAACAGCAGTCTCACAAAAGAACAAGAAGCGCGGCTACTGGCTGTGTTGAATAGGAATAAGAAGGCAATCGGATGGAGCCTTACAGATCTAGTAGGGATAAGCCCCGACGTTTGCATGCACCACATCAGGCTAGAAGAGGGAGCGAAGGCTCATCGAGATGCTCAAAGGAAGGTAAACCCTAACATGCGAGAGGAAATTTTAAAGGAAATCTTGAAGTTGTTGTCGCTAGGGATTATCTATTCAGTGCCGGACAGTGAGTGGGTCAGCCCGATCCACATGGTTCCAAAGAAATCCGGGATCCAAGTTGTCAAGAATGAGAGGAACGAGCTGATTCCAACAAGGCTTGTCACGGGTTGGCGAATGTGCATCGACTACCGGAAGCTGAACAACGCAACAAGGAAGGACCATTTTCCTTTGCCTTTCATCGACCAGATATTAGAGAGATTAGCTGGGAAAAAATTTTTCTGCTTCCTAGATGGGTACAGCGGGTACTTCCAAATTCACGTGGATCCTGAGGACCAGGACAAAACCACTTTTACTTGCCCGTTTGGAACATATGCATACCGTCGCATGCCTTTCGGTTTATGCAACGCTCCAGGTACGTTTCAACGATGCATGATGAGCATATTTTCCGATTTGATTGAGGAGTGCATAGAAATATTTATGGATGACTTCACGGTTTACGGAGACTCGTTCGACTCTTGCCTTCATCATTTGGACATAGTTTTGGAAAGGTGTCAAGCAAAGAGTCTGGTTTTGAACTTCGAGAAGTGCCATTTTATGGTCACCGAAGGGATAGTCCTAGGACACGTAGTCTCAGAAAGAGGTATCCAGGTGGATCGAGCCAAGGTGGATGTCATATCCAAATTACCATTCCCTACTGATCAGAAGGGAATAAGGGGTTTCCTGGGACATGCTGGATTTTATCGAAGATTTATAAAGGATTTCTCCAAAATCGCCCAACCCCTTACCAGACTGCTTCAAAATGATGTGGAGTTCGTTTTTGATGAGCAATGCAAGGCAGCTTTCGATCTTCTCAAAGAAAAATTAGTATCCGCACCTATCATACGAGCTCCTGATTGGAACCATCCTTTCGAAGTAATGTGCGACGCCAGCGACTTTGCGGTAGGGGCCGTGCTGGGTCAGAAGATCGATGGGAGGAGGCACGTAATTTTTTATGCGTCCAAGACTCTAAATCAAGCCCAGCGGAATTACGATACCACCGAAAAGGAGATGCTGGCAGTGGTGTTTTCTTTCGAGAAGTTCCGGCCATATTTGCTGGGATCTAAGGTCGTAGTATACACTGACCATGCAGCCCTTAAGTATCTAGTTACCAAGAGAGAATCAAAACCACGCTTGATCCGATGGGTACTCTTGTTGCAAGAATTTGATTGGGAGGTGGAAGATAAGAGAGGAGTCGAAAACAAGGTGGCAGACCATTTGAGCAGAATAGTGCAAGAAGGAAACAGCGAGGAGGTGCACGACAAGTTTCCAGAGGAACACTTATGTGAGGTGATTTTTGCACCCAGAAAAATTGATTGGGAAGAAGTGTACAAACTTACTGGTCAGAATGATGCAGCAAAAGGAAAAGAGAAGGTAGGGCAGGAGCCATGGTATGCGGACCTGGCCAACTACCTAGTAACTGGAGAACTTCCAGAGGTACCAAGTGTTACCAAAGCCCAACGAATGAAGATCAAGAGTGAGGCAAAATATTATTTTTGGGACGACCCTTACCTATGGAGGGTAGGATCCGATCAAGTGATAAGAAGGTGCATTCCTGACTGGGAACAGCGGGATGTGTTGACCCACTGCCATTCGTTAGCATGTGGAGGGCACTTCGGATCCAAGAAGACGACAAGGAAGATTCTGGATAGCGGCTTTTACTGGCCAACTCTCAACAAAGATGCATACGAGTTCTGCCGGAGCTGTGAGCGTTGCCAACTGACCGGTGGAATATCTGCCCAAGATGAGATGCCGCAAGTACCGATTATTGTTTGTGAATTATTCGACATATGGGGAATGGATTTCATGGGGCCTTTTCCCTCGTCCTATGGCAATCTGTATATCCTAGTCGCGGTGGATTACGTCTCCAAATGGGTAGAAGCGACGGCCACAAGTACGTGTGAAGCAAAGGAGGTGGCCAAATTCTTAAAGAGTCACATTTTCAGCCGTTTCGGAGTCCCAAGGGCGATCATCTCTGATCAAGGTACACACTTTTGTAATCGTACAATTGAAGCTTTAATGAAAAAGTACGGTGTGCACCATAGACTTTCAAGCCCCTACCACCCGCAAGCTAACGGCCAAGCCGAGATCTCTAATCGAGAGATAAAGAAGATTTTGGAGAAAACTGTAAATCCTTCTCGGAAGGATTGGAGCGTGAGATTAGAGGATGCTCTCTGGGCATATCGAACAGCCTACAAGACCCCCATTGGTATGTCCCCTTACCGAATAGTTTTTGGAAAAATGTGCCACTTACCTGTAGGGATGGAGCACCGAGCATACTGGGCAGTACAGAAAGTGAATATGGATGCTACAGCCTGTGAGGAGGAAAGGAAGCTGCAATTACAGGAGCTTGAGGAACTTAGATTGGAATCTTTCGACTCGGCCATGTGGTACAAGGAGCGAACGAAATTATGGCATGATAGAAATCTGAGAACCAAGGAGCTCCATGTTGGCCAGAAAGTACTACTCTTCCAGTCAAGATTGAAGTTAATGCCCGGGAAACTCAAATCTAAGTGGACAGGACCGTACATCGTAACAGCCCTCCGAGCTAATGGAGCGGTGGAGATTTCAGGGAGTCTTTCTAACTCTGAGCCTTTTGTTGTGAATGGACATAGGTTGAAAATCTTTAGGGATAATAGTGAGGTGGGGGTAGTGGATGAAATTCCACTACTACCACATACTAAGGTCACATACTGATTAGTAAGATAGGAATTTGGAATTCCACGTGGCTAGTTTCATTTTGATAATATTCTGCATATACTGGCCAGGTAGGATTCCAAATTACCTAAGGAGAATGTAAATACTGTATATACGTAATTAATTTTTGCATGCTTGAAAATTTTCTAAAAATCCAAAAATATATTTTCGGGCCTTAAATTTAGGTTGGGGTACACTTTGACCAAGAGATTACCTATTTAGTGTCACTCCAATTTGTATTTAAGTGCCATTTTGAATTATTTTCCGTAATAGGTAAGTATAGAGGGAAATTGTGGATAGGACGTAAATTTGAATTAAGCGTGTGCAGCTTTTGCAGGGTGGCAGTGCTGGAATGGTGTGGAGCAGAGAGAGTACACACGCTAGCCAATCAGGAACCAACGCCTGTCGCCCAACCACTTTTCACATGAAGCGGCATGACCGGTAACCACTGATAGCCGGTTGAAACCACCTGCAACTGCCATTTCTAATCCGAACTAAACCAACCGACCCTCCCTTTCTCCCTCAAAAACCCTCATTTCCAAAATACCTTTCAAGAAATTCTCCTCTATCCCTCTCACAGAACCATCGTTCTCAAACCAAACCCTAATTTCTACCGTCAAATCACAAATTACAGTCATGGGTAAGAAAGCTATCGCGAGGAAAATCAAGCCCCGTCGTGCGAACACCCAAGATACGCAGCCGCTGCGAGAAGAAACCCCGGAGGCCCAACCACAGTCGAACCAACCACCCGCACCGACTGCTCAACCGCCGGCCACTATTTCTTTGGATGCCGTAATGGTATTCCTTCGCCAACAAGACCCGACTAGGGACTGGACGGCGGCATTGACCAATTTCGGCCACACGGGGGGCATAGGAACCGCACCCAGTGGAATTCCTCATGCACAGGTCAGACACGCAGAACTACAGTCGGAGGAAGGATCTCCCTCAGCCACCGCGGCATCGGAACCCTCGGTACCAGATTCGGCAGACCTGGAAGCTATCGCCGCGTTTTACAGCTCCGACTCTGAGGAGCGAAAGAAAAGGTCCAGCCAAGTAAGGGAAACCCAGGGAGAGAGTGGCGGAGCAAAAATGACGCCCGAGAAGGACCCAGTATTTCAAGAAGTAAGACGGCCAGAGATAGATCTGAACGAATCAGCCAGGAAACAGGGCCTCATGACTGACGAGGAGTTTGACTCGATAATGAACAGGGTAAACCGAAGAGAGGAGACAACTGACTTGGTGGCTGAGGGTCTGGACCTCGCACCAAGATCAGTAGGAGAGAATGAACAAGCTCTTAGAGAACCCATACCGACGGATAAGACATCCCAGTCAGAAGGAGAAGAGGAGAGGGAAAGCAGAGTGAAGCCAAGGAAGCAGGAACAGAGACAACAGAACCAGAGGTAGAGGCATCCACCCCAGTGGCACCTCCGGTAGTTAAACCGATCCCCGTCAGAAGGAAACTGGTAGTGAAGACAGGCTCCAAGGCAGAGCCACCCAAACCGCAGAGGAAATCGCAACGTTGTTTGGGTAAGTGGGCACCCAACAGGGCGAAACCGAACACGGCGGAGGATCCCCTAGAGATCGTGAGTGACGACGAACCCTGTCCGGCGCAAGAGGATCAGGGTGTGGAAGCCGAGCGGGTGGCTGAGGGACTGGACCTCGCACCCGAGTCAGTGAGCCCCGAACAATTGGAGAAGGAAGATGCCAAGAAAGAGTGTAGCTCCACTACCCAGGAGACGCCACCAACCGAGGCGGAAGAGGAAGCTAGATACCAAGTAGAAAGGAAAAGAAAGGGCAAGACCGTTGTGGAGGAAAAATCAAAAACCAAAAGAATGCGTACCCCGAACACAGGCATAGTGATCACTGAGACTGCCCGGAGGACCCCATCAAACCGGCAGACACAGAGTGATAGTGAGTACGAGGCCAGTGAAGAATCTGAATCAGATAGCGACACAACCATGGAAGAGGAGGAATACAAGGAGCGGGAACTCCCCAACGATCATCGAGAACTGTTGCATCCACCTGCCGAACCACTCCGGTATAAGCGTTGGACGGTGGAACTCACGGATGACGTTGTGGAAGAGATGAAGTTGTTTGACGACAAGAAGCTCCAGTCAGTTTACCGCACAAAGAACGCAAAAGGCAAGAAGGTTAAGTGTGGAAAGGTAATTCATCTCCCATCCTTAGATGAATTGCAAATTAGTGAATCGTTTCTAGCCCTTTTGCATGAGTTGGGTTTTGAATGGTTGTTGAGGAATGAGAAGTTAAGTGTCCCGGTCGATTTGGCCAAGGAGTTTTTCGCAACTTTTCGATTCGAAGTCACAACTGATTTGGATATAGAGTGTGTTAGCTTCAGGGTATTTGGAGGAGAAATTAGGATGAATCTGATTGAGTGGACTGTGAGGTTGGGTATATGCAGTTTGGAGGAGGCAATAGGACTTGAATGGAGAAACAGGGAGCGGGGGATTCCCCGCCGGCATGTGGAATTTGAGCCCCAGTCGGCTTGGGAGGAACTTACTCACCCCGGAGCAGGGCAGTTCCAATCCACGATCTCCCGATCGATCCACCTTAGCGACCCCGTTTTACGCCTGGTTCAACTTTTTTTAGACTACAATCTTTTGGGGCAGTCTAATTCGGCAGTCCGGACATCAATGACGGAGTTGTACCTTATATGGTGTGCAAAAAAGGGCAAGAAGCTGCACTTAGGGTTCTGGACTGCATACACATGTCACCTCGTCGCAACTCACCCAGCACGGAATATTTCCCTCTGCCATATATTGGGAATCTTCATGAGGAACAACATCACCGTTTCGGAGGACGAAGACCTAACCCCACTAACGATGGTGAGCGCCCCAGGATTGTTCGACACCCCTCTGTTCGTCCGAACGAACACGGTGTACATGAGGCAGGGCGTGCCCCACTTTTATGCGATGGGAGAAGAGGCAATACCCACTGCTCGGATAGCAACAGCTCAGGAAGCACCAGGACATGACCAGAGGCGAGACAGAATTGAACAATCTGTGGAAAAGATGGCTGAGGAATAGACAGATGAGGGAAGAGATGATTCGTTTAGCGTCAGCAATGGAACAGGTATTGAAGGAGTCTGCGGAGCAGAGAATACTGACTCAGAGGCAAGCCGCTCTAGAAAGGACAGTCACTGAAATGGCAGAGGAGAATCAGCAATTGAAGGCAGAGGTGATCAAGCTGGCAGGAGTTGTGGAAAGGATGTTGAAGGGCTCTGCAGAGCAGGATATGATGCATCAGAGGCAGGCGGCCATGGAAGCTATCGTATCAGATCTCGGGGAGGAAAACTCCAAGATGCAAAAAGCAATGAACAGAATGTTAGCCAGTATGGATAACATCTTAGAAGAAATGACCTACCTGAGGAAGGAGCAAGCTGCAGGACCGAGTGGCCATGGTGGCCGGACTGATGAACCACATATCCAAGAAACCGGAGTAGCAGATGAGCAAGAGACAGCGGACGCCGAGGTGCCGGCAAGAGCCGAGGAGCCGGCGAAGGAAAATGAAACTGGAACGGAAGAGGACAACCCGAAGGAACCACCTGCCCCACGAAGGAGCAGGCGACTTCGATAGACCCCCCCTACTGACCAAGTTAGTTTTTTTAAGCTTTTTTAACTTTTCGTATTTTTGTTATGTTGTGGTATTCGGTTAGGTAGTATAATCTGTGTTTGCGAGCAAACCCCACTTCATAACACTTAGCCTATTCCATAGTCTAAGTGTGAGAAGTTAGGGTTTGTTTGTTGGTAGCATGTTTTCTGTGTTTCTTTTGTATATACGTGTTTCTTTGTTTAGTGGATTTTGTCCGGTGTTCAAACCTCTCCCACTTAGCCTATTCCATAGCCTAAGTGTGAGAAGTTTCTGTTTGAGTTGTTATTTTTGTTTGTTATTTTGTTGTCTGTGTGTCTACCATACTGGCCAGTACTTTTTTTTCCACTTCACAGCCTTATCTGGGGCAGACACTTGTGAAGTAGGAGGGGGGACGTAATGGCCAGTATGATGTATATATGTGTGTTCTGTGTTTGTGCTCGTTTTGTGTTTTTTTAGATCTAGTTTTTTTTTATGTTGTGTGCTGATTTGGGCTTAAAACTCAACCGTCCTGAGCTGGAGGTGAGGGGAATTGAGGGAGATAAGACAAGCTGGAAAACCGAAACCACTCTCCTTAGTACCTCCTGACCAGTATAGATGATGTGAGTATGAGAGAAAAGCCCACACTTAGAGCCAAACACGAAAGCCCTCTAAAATGTGAGTTATAAGCCTTAAAGTGGAACCACTTTCCACATACACTTAAAGAAAAGAGAGGCTGCCACAATTTGCCTAGGGTGAAGTGATCACGGGTAGCAAATACTGAAGGCAGTAGGAACCCCCCCCATAAAAAAAAAAAAAAAAAAAAAAAAAAGAAAGAAAACCACCTCTTTTAGAACCCTTTTTTCTTAACCTTTTATACCCAGATAAACACCCCTAGCCCCTGGGACTGTGTGTAAGGCATGAAACAAATGGAGCTTACTGGCCAGGAAGAAGTGTGAAAAAAGCAGAAACCAGCTGGGCAGGAAAGTTAGAAGAAAATCGACCAGGGAGACATTCCAGGTCCAAAAAAAGAAGGGATAAGGGTGGCGAAGCCACGAAAAAAAAGAGGAAGAAAGAAAGAAAAGAAGAAAATGGTCAGAGATTTGACCACACAAAAAAATGAAGGAATAAGGGTGGCGAAGCCACAAGAAGCCTACTAACCAGTTGGAAACTCAAGCCAGAAGCACCAGCTAAGAAAAGCAACTGATCAGAAGCCTGATGCACACAATCCCCCTTCATAAATTAAATAGAAGTTTTTGAACCTTAGAGCCTTAGGAACATCTACCCAAAACACTACAACCCAACAGCCCCGTTACAAGCCTTAAAGTCCTTCAGTAGCTGCACGTGAGATCTAAGTCCAAAGCAATTGTGGTTGAGCATGATGAGAGAATTCAGTCCTAACGTTCCTGGTGAGGTGCGAGTGACTGAGTGAACCTAGTGGTTGACCGAGAGTGTGGGCGATCTTGACAAGCAGATGTACTGACTGGGAGAGAAAAGGGGGGGCGGCAGAAGTTCAAGGCTGTCTAAGGCCGGATTGCACCTGATCCCGAGGGGAGGGATGGTTGAAAATGTAGCCCAATCTGTTAGTGTTTTTGTTTGTTCTTCACGCTTGAGGGCAAGCATGTGGTAAGTGTGAGCAGTTTGATAAGTCGTATTCTAGGCCTCGGTTACTGGTCAGTATGACAGGTTTAAATGATTATATTTGCAAAGCAGTTGCTCAAAGTGTGCAGGATAAGTGTTCTGGCCAGTAGGGAAGTTCCGGAGTGTTCGGGTAGAAAAAGCGCCAGCATGGTCTCATACTGATCCGTATACGTGCTAAAACGGCTTGAGATGAAGAAGACGGATAGCTGGGACGGATTACCCACAATTAAGGGCAAAGAAGTCAAATTGCAGCGAGGATTTACCCTAAAATCAAGGGTAGCCTCCCTATAAAAGGTAGCCAAGTTGGAGAGAGAAGAAGCCTTGGATAGACTTCAATTCACCATCATCTTTAGGTAGAGAGTTCTCTCGATAATTTCAGTCTTTCAGCCGTGTCCCACTTCTTGCCTCGCCGAGCCATGATCACCTGACGTTCAGAATGTTCCCGAGTTCCAGTCATCGTCCGTTCCAGTTAGCTAGATCGTAGTTCCAGTCAGAGATTTTATCGCCCGGAGTGGCAAACAATCTTTAAATTGCTTTCGTAGTTTAATTAGTTCTCCGTCTTTACGTTGGATTTCTGTTACATTTTGGGATTTTGTTGTTTTGAAATGCTTGCTTTGGATATCCGAACGTGTTAATGCTATGAAGTTGATTTCCGCTTCGTTCATTGTAGTGTTCTTTTCTTTCCTTGTCTAGTTAGCTTAGATCTAAGATTTCTCGGTGTTTTAAGTGCTAAATCTCTAAATTCTGTTACGTAACAAATTTCTTTAGGATAGGTAAACAAGTACTATTTGATCTGGAAGTAGATCGTTGCATGCAAGGCTTCGTTTTATTTTCTGAATCGATCTTTCATGTTGACCAGCATGCAGAAGTCCAGTTTCAGCGTTTGATTTCAGATTTGATTTCTTAGTTTTAGATCTGTGTTCGCGAGTTGTTAATCTGCGTTTGCCGGGTTGGATCTGGAATTGTTATCTGAGTTTAATTTGTGTTGTTGGAGAAGATGATGTCTACATCCAGATTGGGGACCACCTTACTTTTATTTACTTTTGCTTTCTTTTGTCCTTCACCTCTGGTTGTACCTGCAGATCTGTCAGCCTAGTCACCACTACCTCCACTACACTCTGAATATTCTGTTTAGCCAAAAATAGAAATACCGTCCTTTCCAAACAATTTCTGTTACACCATGTCCCCTCATTTCCACGTACACAGTTGCATTCCATGATCTGCTCCCCCATCCTAGTCAGTAGGACGCCACCCTTTAATTACTCGCCTAGGTAGAAACTCAACCCGAGCGTGGTAGCTAACCAACCCTCCAAAACATCACCGCAGTAGTTTAAACGCACCATCTCTGTGGGATTCGACCCTTACCTCCACTATACTGATCAGTAGAAGTGGGTTGAGGAATCTTTGAAGACGAGGTCTAGGCTTAGTTAGGATCTTTATCCTGCCAGTAGGATATATCCTCACTTGAACGACACCTACGCACCACGTTACCTCTTCAAAATATATGCATGATCCCACTTAACTTAATTCACACATTGGAAGCTTAATCACATTAACTCACATAAGCCACAACAACTAATTTTACATAATTAACTCAAACACATAGAGTGTAACGCTCGTACTTTTTAAAGTACTAATTTAATGTATATCACGAAATAATTAATAAAATTATTTCGAATTATGATGCTTCTCGATAAATGTGCTCTAGGAGAATTATGGTTATTGTGGTTAATATGAAAAGAAGCGTGCATGTTTATATTTAATTATGAACGTTGGAGACACGTTTAAGGTCTCGTTGAAAGATCGACAATGAAATTGTTGATTTATAGCAAGACGAAAAAAATATAAGTGGGAAGGAATATATGTTTTTATGGATAACGACGTGCATAAATCGAGGAATGGTCAAAGGGATATTATATTTGGGACAACACCAAATATAAAATGATGCCGTTAAACGTACTTTGATGTTTGGTTATGAAGAACGCGATAACAAAATAAAATAAAGACCCGTGAATTTTAATTAACGAAGGAAAATACGAAAAATATAAAAATGTATGAATTTATTTTGGACTTTCCAAAATAAATTTGAAGTCCAATTAAATATAAAATAACTTGAATTTTAATTACTCTTTAAATCCATCAAGTAGTAGTTTTTTTTAACTTGGGCTTGTAACTTCTTTATTTATTGAGCCCAATTGAAATTAAATCATGGAAGCCAAAGTATGGTTTTTAATTTAGTGGACCAAGCCCAAGTTTCTTTTTCTTTTTCTTTCTTTCTTCTTCTCATTTTTTTTCCTTCATGGCCGACGGCCTTCAACCCAAGGAGGAGACTCTCCACTTCTCACCCCTTCCATCTTCCACCATTACTTCCACCACCCCAAGAGTCACCACTACCTTCCATAACTCCACCTCTAACTCCTCTCATCATTCACACTTAGCAAAAAAAAAAAAAGAAAGTGAGAGAGAGCCGAGAGGAAGTCGACGGGAAGAAGGGAGGAAGTTTTGGGCCACCATCCTTTGTTTTTCCTCTACCATTTTCACCCATTTTGGAGGTATAATCCATTTCTATCTTAAAGCATGAGTTGTTTATTAGCTTTGCATGCATAATATATGTCTTTGTACCATATTTCTTCCATAACCACTTCAAGTAAAAAACCAACTAAGAAACAACCAAACGATCGCCGTATGTAATCGAAAGACTCAAAGAACGTAACTTTGTAATGAAAACGTACCATGCGGGTTGTTTCGGGGTGGTTTCGGGTTTGTTCGGAGTAAATCGGGGAAAGCGGCGGCCGGCAGCGGCTTTTGGTGGACGGCAGAGACGCCGCTGGTTCCCCGTGGCAGCAGCGGCAGCGTCGTGGCGACCCAGCAGCGGCGTCGCGGCAGCAGCGGTGTCACGGCGAGGCAGCAGCGGTGGTAACTCCACGACGGACAACAACTTTCCGACGGCACAGCAGCTTCGATGATGGTGCAGTGGCGACGACCCCGACGGTGGCGTCGAGCCGGAGAGAGGGCGACGGCGGCGGGGCTTCGTCGTAGGGCAGATGGCCGAGAGAGAGGGAGTCGGGGAGAGAGAAATAAGATAAGAGGAGAGAGAGAGAAGTGGGGAAGGAGATAGAGTTTTGGGCCATGTGTTTTTTTTAAGTTGGGCCTTGTTTTAATCTTTTAGTTGGGCCTCATAAGTGATTGAAAAATTTATTTGATTTTGGGCTCTTCTTTTAAATTGTTGGGGCTCACTAATTTAATTTGGAGATATAGGGTGGCTAAGGAATTAAATCTTTTGGGCTGGAAATTAAAATTTAATCGGGGGAAAATATTTAAATAGTTCTGTAAGTTCTTGTTTTAAGAGTGAATAGAATGAAATAATACTTTTTCAACGGTAAATAATCACAGAAATTAAAGTATGCGCTTAAATAATTTTTTAGAAATTATTTTCGACGTTATTGGAAAATACAAGGAGCTAACGAAGGAAAGAACGAGCGTAAGCGGCCGACCGGCGTCGCACGCGACGCCTTGGGCGGCCGCCGAATAACCGAAAATGCACGAAAATCGAGAAAGAGAATTAAAAGATTTTAATTAGAGTGCATGCATTCTAATTATCATCTTTACAGAGATTTGATATGAATTTTATGTGTTTTCCCGAAAAGGTGGTTCGCACGCACGTTAACAGTCGGAACGAAGAAGTTTTACGGAAATCCGAAGCGTTTGAGGTGGGCTTTACTACTTAAATTCTTTTATTTTGAAATGATATGTTTATGGTGAAATAAGGGTGGTTTAAAATAGTATGTCATGCCGTTTTTATGTTTTGAAGTGTTTATCTGATTGTCTACTAGAATAAAACTCTACTAGACTTTGATAGTTAACGAATCCGGGTCTACCTAGGGTCTACGCCCTACTTAGGCTAGTGCACTGATAGGGATCGTGAGCCGTCCCCTAGGTCGGCCGGTCCAGTGATCGAGATTGTGGCCACATTCTCGTTTCACATGATAGTTCAGATATGGTATATGATGGAGGATGATGTTAGTCCGCGCGGACACTTTTTAAAGGAATGATTTTTGTGCTTCTCGGTCTCTTTTAAAGTAAAACCCGGGATTCACACGATGATGGCTTGACATATCTTAACGATAAATGTATTTCGGGCATGAGTTCACTGGGTGCATCAAGTACTCAGCCCCTGCATATGTTTTCCCTATGTGCAGGTTGAGCGAGGTCGGGAGGCGGAGGAATGTTGAGCGACGAATCAAGATCTATATTCAATAACTGTTCCAGTTACTATTATGTCTTCATACATAGTAGTAGCTAAACTCTCAATTGCTTCCGCTACTCAATGTTTTAAGAATTTCTGTTATTTTTCTTGAATTGTTGAACTCTGTCATTTTCGTTATGTACTTTCGGGTTTGACCTTTGGTTTGAATAAATGGAATTTCATCGTTGATTGTTGAGTTGCAACGCCTTGAATTGTGTTCCCCCCCTTCTTCCCCGCTTCTTATTTCCCCCACGAGTCACGATTTCCCGTGCCTCCTATCCTTAGGAAGTGCGGTCGTGACATAGAGACTCAATTTCCACAAAAGAAATTTTTATTCAACATCCACATTAATTAAAAAAAATAAGCCATCAAATAAAAAATAAAAATAAAAAGTCACAATTTTTCGGGGTGCTACAGAAAGTCCGCCATTTTCAGAGAACGAGTTGATCAACTGGGCAGACGACTGGATTAGGAGAAAGAGTCAAATTGGCTGCGCAAACGAATCAAGTTGAATCAAATGGCATGCAGCAGGAGCACCCAGCTTTAAGACTGATGCGTCGCACCATAAAGATCACCAAGGGCAAAGGGTAAAGTGGACTTTTCCGAGAACAAATGCCATAAGGATCAAGACCTCACACCTTCCCCAAGGGCAGCTTCCAAGAGACGACGCTCATTAGTTTCTAGCTCTCTTCTAGAGCTGAATGGGAGCTCCCAACACTCCAAACATCTAAATTCTGCTGCATACACGCTTGGTTCTAGTTTTAGTTAGTTTAGAAGGTGTTTGCTGTTGGTGTTCATCATTTTAATCATTTTGGTTTGTTATTCCGCTTCGAGAAGGAGCGATGAAACAATTTCTGTTTTCGTTTGGTTGTTTTCAGTTTACTTTTGATGTTATTGACTCTTGATGTTTTTGATTCAGTAAATTTAGAGTTATGGTTTCGACTCTAGTTGATGCATCATGTTTACCATGCATGATATTTTCGATATGCTTTTGATTTTCGGTCTATGATGCAAAATCTTAGCTCAAGTGTTTTGTTTCATTTTGATTTGATCAGATCTGAGTTTTCGATTTATGTTTCGGTGCAGTTGCGAAAGAAATTATGGATAAGTTACCTTAGGATGTTTGGATCTAGTAGTTGATGTTTTATTTCTGCATGATCATGGTTTAGATTCTCGTTTACATAGGTGTAGTTCAGATCATAGGAGTAGATTTAAGTTTACAAGTTGTTATAATGTTTCGATGCTCGTAATTGTTCAAATCTGCTTTTACTCTCCTTTCCATGTTGATTCTGTGAAGAAGATGAAGTTGTTAGAAAAGTTTTACTTTATTGTACGTTTTGCATGAGACTGACAGTGGTCCATTTTATGTTGTTTGTCCATTTTAGGAGAGTTTCAATATGAGTTGATTAGTAGATTTCAGTTAAGCCTTAGCTAGTTGATCAGTTTAGCTCCAATCAATTAGTTTAACATAACCCACCCCTAGAATGCGTGACCGCAGCCATTCTCATTCGTGTCCACAACAAATGTAAAACACATCATCTTTGTGGGATCGATCCTTACTTCCCTATACTAGTTAATAGTATTGTGGGTGAAGGTTTTGAAAGCATGCTTTTGAACTCTTCTATTCATCTCACTCAAGTAGGATTAAATTTAGTTGACCAGTCTGAATCTCCACTGGATCCACTCACCTGTGTTCACAGGTCGAGGGCGTACAATTGGCCTGTCGGATCAGTTTGACAATCCAACTTGAGCAAGCCGCAACAATAAACAAAAATAGATGAGAATGAAGGAGAGCGAGAAGCAGTCGCAAAGTCTTTCAAATGGCGCCGTTGTCGGGGATGATGACATTTAACCTACATTTGTTTTAAAACACTTTGGTGTAACTACTGTTGATATTTACTCTGTTTCTTTGTTTTGATTTCAGTTGACAGACAGCTCAGGGTAAAGATAGCAATAGTTGAGATGTGGAGACTAAGTGCAGATCAATCAGGTCGTGGAGTATTCACTCAACCGCTAGGCCTAAGAACTCTCTAAACTATTTGTCTGTGTTGTTGGGATACTCTCAATTACTATCACAACCTTAACCCATTTACTATTGGCTAGTATAGGGTAGTAAGGATCGATCCCACATAGATGATGCTAGAGTTTTGTATACTAGAAATCACCTTTCGAGTGATTGGATACTGTAATAACTCTTATTATATTTTCAAAGGAATAAAACGGATTATTTTTGTCATAATGTTGTTATGTTTTACATTAAATGGTTGTTTTATTACATGTTTAAATGTATAAGAAACTTAACAAAGTCTAAGTTTTTGTTTTAGTAGACCGGTTGTGGGGGTCGTCCACTTTAAGGTAACACGGTCAGTTCTGAACAAAGAAAAAGAAGAATTTAAACACCTAGATAGGCTTTGACTATCTATTGAGAAAGGTTGCAATGTCAATTCTATTGTTTCTAAGCCTTAGTGAAATAACATGACATTGATGTGGTATAACACTGAACGTATCTATTAGCAAGACGTGTATTTATGCTATCTACTGAAAGACGAGGTCTTGATAAATAAGTATTTCTTAATCTACATACATTAACATTGAGCATACAATATTTATTATGCACTACTTTGACTTATCAAATGGTTCGGCTTTTTCTTAACCCAATAAGCCTGATATATTGGGTGGTGGTGATTAATATCTAGCGGTGCTAGGATCGCTATTATGTAAAAACGCACGCCAGGGGAGTCTCGTTTGATAATGTCCTCAAGAGGAGCGTGAAACAATGTTTTATTATTCGGAACCTAGCTTGTTGGAGTTTGATTACTCTATGAATAATAAATAAGGGTTTCGTGCTAAGTCCACTCTTGGAATTAAAAAGAAGTTAATTAATTTTCATCCATAGAAAACAATAATTAATTAATGGATATTTCTATCTTAATTGCTAGAAATAAACATTTAATTTGAAATGGAAACCTGGATTACTCTTAATTTCGGATTTGGATGGGCATTGCAATATTATTTAGTGACTGCAAATAATATTCCAATATAAGCTTGTATTAAATTGTGAGTTCAATTTAATTAGTCCTAAGCTAATTGGGGGAGGCCATATCCAAAACCTTCCATAGATCCCTGATGGATACAACATCGAAAGTTTCTCGAAAGAGAAAAGAACCTTCAAGTTCAATGAACGCAACGTACTTATGGCACCTTAGATTTGGTCATGCCAACCAAAGAAGGATTCATTCTCTAGTGGACCAAGACCTTATTAAAGGTGATAAGGATTTCTAGTGAGGGAATCCTTCCATGTGCCCAAGAAATGCACAAAATAGTGTTTGAATCTAATTTTTTTAGTTTAGATAAAATGATAGGTTAAGCTAGCCACATAAACTAGGCTAAAAAATGAGTTTGGTGGAGAGGTTAGAAAAGGAAGAAGGGTGTAAAGAGGGCGGAATCATCTTTGGGGACCTATGACCTCCCACAAGATGATGTGGGCAACCCTAGCCTACTTTCACCCATAGCAAACACTCTATTGGCTCCACATTCATGACTACACCACCATAAATGCATACCTATACTTGATTTAGTCTAATGAACATAAATCAAGCAACCTATATGTAGGAATTTGGATAAAAATCTCACAACGCCCGAAAGGAGTCTTCAAAATATCATTCATCAAAGTCTGCCAATAAAAGTAATACAAAATAGTATTTATAGCTAGGATTGGAATCGGGCAACATAAATAAAAATCGGCCAAAACAGTGCCAACGCCCGACCGGGTGTTAAGAAAATGGAAAATCACTCGACCGGGCGAACTTTCTTCTTCAATTCTTAAAATCAGACAAAAACGCCAGACCGGGTGTTTTCTACATCTCAAAACGCCCGTTCGCGCTTTCTCTCTGGAGTCTTCCGCTCTTCAGCGCGCACTTTTAATAAATTGTCCATAACTCTATCCAATAAACTCCGATCGAGGCGTGAAACATACTCACGCGACCCTCTTTCGAAGACGAATATATCAGTTGCCTTGGAAGAGAATTTGGACGTCATTTGATTTGTCAAATCACTGCTTGAATCAGACTCCAGCTACATCTTAGCTCATTGTCATGGCCTTTTCATCCTTCTTGGACCCCAATCTACCCAAGGCTCATGGCGTACGAGTAACTCTTGAGGCTCGGAACTTGTGGTCGTATTATCCTATCCTTCTTTGGAAGGATTTGTTCTCAAATCCGAGTGTTTTTCTTTCCTATCATCCTCGGGAGGCCATCGAGCTTTGTTGAATCCTCGGCGTGTCTTCGTTCTCATCATTGGACCCCAATCAATCCATGACTCACGTCTTCAGAGTGACTCTTGATGCCCGACATACGTGGTCATATCATCCTCCTCTCCTTGGAAAGGATTTGTCCTCAAATCCCGCCCGCGCATACCTACAAGAGTGAACATGAACCAATCAAGTATCATGGTACGATAAAAGGGATTAAGACCACCACAACATCCAAAAGATGGTATCACACCAATAAGGTGGGTACAACCATGCACAAAACCAAAAGGTAATCTAACATATCCATGCTTCATCGAATTCAAGACCAAGTCACAAGAAGTATGAGAACATAAATTCATGAATTCTTTCATGTCCAAAGCACAACCATATGAAGAAAAGTCTTTAGCAAGGTTTCCATAAATTATTACCACTCCATTGATTGGTTTAGTTGATGTGTCATAGAAACCAAGCATAAGCGAATTAATCACATTCTCAATTCCCTTGACGTGCATGATTCTAACATGAATAGCAACATGATCAAATAAGCCAATATCATTCAAGAATATAGAACATCTATTCCTCCTACCAATCAACAAAGGTAGGTTTTCATGCAAATATACATTCTCAAAAGCTAACATGTGACCAAGGAGATTAGAACACTTCAAATAGGGATCACCATAACATAACACATCAAGCTCATCACGATATCCTTCATGCCAATACTCAAATAATTTCAAAATATCGGTACTAGATGTGGGTGCACGTAAGCCTATACATTCATTCACAATGAAATCCCAAACAAGACCATTAGAAATAAAGTCTTTAACAAAAAGACCATAATGTTAGAATTTGTATACTACAAATCGCCTTTCGAGTGATTGAATACTGTAAAACTCTATATTCTATTTTCCAATGGATGCAACAGATTATTTTGGTCATAATGTTGTTATGTTTTACATTTAATGAATGTTTATTGCATACTTAAATGTATGAGCAACGTAACAAAGTCTAAGTCTTTGTTTTAGTAGACCGGTTGTGTGCGTCATCCACTTTAAGGTAACACGGTCAGTTTTGAACAAAGAAAAATAAGAATTTCACAACCTAGATAGGCCTAGACTACCTATCGTGAAAGGTTGCAATGTCAGTCCGCATATTTCTAAGCATTATTGAAATAAGATGACATTGGTGTGGTACAACACTAAATTGGATCTAACAGCAAGACGAGTCTTTATGCTATCTACTAAAAAATGAGGTCTTGATAATTAATTTCTTAATCAATGTATGTTAGCATTGAGCATACGATATTGATTATGCACTACTTTGACTTACCAAATGGTGCGGGTTTTTCACAACCCAAGAATCCTGGTATATTGGGTAGTGGTGATTAATATCTAGCGGGGCTACGATTGCTATTATATTTAATCGTGCGCGAGGTGAGTCTCGTTTGATAACATCCACAAGAGGAGCTCGAAACAAGGTTTTATTGTTCGGAACTCAGCTAGTTGAAGTTTGATTACTCTATGAATAATAAATAAGCGTTTCTTGCTAAGTCCAGTTTTGGAGATAATAATATGTTAATTAATTGAGTCCATAGCAGACATTAATTAATTAATGGACGTTTCTATCTTAAGCGCCGGAAATAAATGACAAAGAAATGGAAACCCGGAGTACTTGTAATTTCAGATATGGATGGGCAGTGCAATATTACTTCTGTAGTGGCTGCTCATAATATTCCAATATAAGCTTATATTAAATTGTGGGTTCAATTTAATTAGAAAGAAGCTGATTGGGGGATGTCATATCCAAATTCTTCCATAGATCCCTGAATGGGCCCAATATGTGACTTAATATAAATAGAAGAATAATGGAGACAGAAAATACACACTTATTTTCATCATACAATTTTCGTCCCCCTCCGTGTCTGGAAGAGGGATGATTTTCAGATCTCCTCCGTGAGGGAATTCCGTCTTCTTTATTTAAGTCCTAGTATTCTAGTGAGATCAGCCCACACTGATATCAGTTTACAGTCCGGGAACCAGTCAGAAGATCTGTGGTTTAGAACTCAATATCTTCACGTGGAGAAGGCGCTAGCTATCTTCGATTCTTTAGAGAATCAACGAGGTAAATTGGCTAACTCCGTAGTAAGCATGTTTTAGGTGTTATTGCGCTAAAGCATGTTTAAATTCAAGTTATGAGCATGATACATGGGAGAATTACGCTAATAGAGTTTGTCTAAATAATCTGCTAAATAGATCATAATTATTATGTGATCTATTCCCTACACGCTTCCGCTGCCAACCCCTTCAATTGGTATCAAAGCCAGGCTTTGGCTCTGATTATTTGGATTTAAATTTCACGAAATTCATGTATGCATGTGTTATTTGATTGCGAAGGATGTTCTTGGTGTTTGGTTTATTTTTTATCCATGATGAAATCAAAAACTATCAAATCAAAGAACTTGAATTTTTCGATAGTGCGATCCGTCGGTGCTCGAGCCGAGACGGATCGCACCACGTGCGATCGAGATAGGGATGTCGAGACAGTGGGAGTAAATGGCGGCGATCATGGGGTGACTTACAGACGAGCAAGGGGTCGTGCGCGCCTGATAAGTCGTATTCTAAGCCTTGGTTATTGGTCAGTATAACGTACATAATTGAATTATATCTGCAAAACAGTTGCTAAAGTGTGCAGGGAAAGGGTTCTAGTCAGTATGGAAAGAGTCGGACAACTCAGGTGAAAAGGGCATCAGAATGTTGCTATACTGACCAGTATGCATGCCAAAAAGTCTCGAGATGGAGAAGAAGGATTGCTGGGAAGATCAACCACAAACAAGGGCAAAAGAGTCATTACACGAACAAAGTCTACCCTAAAAATCAAGGGCAGACCTCCATATAAATAGAAGCCACTTGAAGAGAGAATAATCATCAATTTTAGGACCTCTACACTTAGTTAGAATTCTCTCTCGGTAGATCATTCCTTTCAGCATTGTCCTACATCTTCTCGTTCCTCGCCACAGCCATGGTCACCTGAAGTTCACCAGTTCGCCGGAGTTCCACATTATCTCGTTCCAGCCAGTTCGTCGCGTAGTGACAGTCGTTTCATCGCCCAGAGTGGCAAAATAATCTTTAATTGTTTTCGTAGTTAATCTTACTTGTTTTTCTTACGTTTGATCTATTGCATTTTCAATACTTGCTGACTTTGAAGTGCTTTGGTTGAGATCCAGATGTTTTATTACTATGAAGTTGTTTTTGTGCATCGGTTTATGTTTGATTCAGTTTCTTTCTGCCTAGATAGTGTAGATCTAGTTGCTACTGTAATTTCCAAGTGTTGAATGCGTATTTTCATTTCTAAGTTGATCGTTCTGAGTTTGTGAATTGAGTTTGATGTTAGATTTAGATTTAAGTGTTAAGTGCGAAGGCTTAGTTCACGTGATTTCTGCCACCTTGCATGTTACCCAGAGAGCGTAATTTCAGTTTCGCTAGTTTAATCATTTGATTTGGAGTTTTAATTGTTAGAACTGTTTTCGTGAGTTGTTAATTTGAAACTCTCGTTGATGAATTCTGGGTTTGTTGATCTGAGTTTATTCACGTGGAAGAAGATAACACCTACATCTAAGTTTGGGACCACTTTTGCTTTTTAGTTACTTTTTGCTTTTGTCCTTTACTTTTCTCTACCTTTTTCTGCTGGTACACTACTGATCTATCAGCCTAGTCACCTAACTACCACTTATTCTCTGATATTCCGTTTAGCCTTTTATAGTAACCCGTACCCTCCAGATATTTTCTGAAACATAATGTTCCCTCAATCTCACGTACACAGCTGCTTGTTAATCATCTTTCACACCTCCTAGTCAGTAGTGTACCACCTTAATTTCCAGTCTAGATAGAATCTCAACCCAAAGCGTGGTAGCTAACCAACAATTCCAGAATATCACCACAATTACCAAAGCGCATTCATCTCTGTGGGATTCGACCCTTACATCCACTATACTAGTCAGTAGAAGTGGGTTGCGGAATTACTGATACCAGGTTCAGGCTTAGCTGGGACTTCCATCCTGATCAGTAGGATACATCCTTTGTTTGACGCGACACCTGCTCAAACCTGCTCTTTCAAATGGCGCCGTTGCCGGGGATGAATGGTGTTATTTACTGTTCTTGTGTGTGATACTTTGGCGTATATATTGTGTATAACTTTTCTTTTTTCTTTTTCTTTCAGTTTATGAGAAGCAATTCGGCTCCTGACCACTGGAGACCGAAGATACTTCTACGAGGTACTATACTCGTGACCACTCGTTCTAGCCTATCGACAGCTCTGTCTGACCTAGGCACGAGTAGTTATGAAGAGCAAGACACAATAGAAGGAGGAATACCAGAACAAGTGCTACAGTTGGAGGGTAACCCAAGGATAATGGCTGCCCATATAGATGAAGACCCGGAGATAGGGACGCTGAATGCGCATACCGAAGGAGAACCGCCCCAAGCTATAGTTGTCACCCCAGGACACACGGCTTGTGATGTGAAGCCCCATGTTATTGCAATCCTGCCCACGTACTATGGGAAGAACTATGAAGGCCCTTACGAATTCCTTCATGAGTTATGTAAAATTTGTAGGGCACAGAGAAGGCCAGCGGGGGCAACCGAGGATGACTACAGATTGAAAGTTTTGCCGTTCGTCCTAAAAGGGGAGTCCAACACATGGTTCATGCGCCTGCCACCCGACTCCATTGAGAGTTGGGCCGATTTCAAGTCGCCTTCTTAGGCGAATTTTTTCCGTCATCTAAGACGAGTGCGCTGGAGAGAGAGAGATAACCACTGTGAAGCAAGGTTACGATGAACCCTTGAGTGATTATTGGGTGAAGTATATGAGTCTTTTGGATGCATGTCCGAACCATCGTATGGCCGATATAGAGATACATCATACCTTTTATGAGGGGATGAACAAGGAAACAAAAGACTTGGCAAACTCCTCGTCAGGAGGAAGTTTCACGCAATTAAGGGTCAGTGAAGCTAAAAGGGTCCTAGTGAAGCTCTTGAGCGCAAAGAAGGAATGCGACAATTCAAGGGACGGCTACAGCAGAGAACGAATTGCGAGTGCTTCGTCTACTGACCAGGAGCAGAAGATAGAGCAGAAGATGGATTTGAAAATGGAAGAGCTGAAAAAGACACTCCTGAGCATGATCGCAAAGAACGCACCACCACCTTCCCCAACTAGGAGCTATAAGGATGCAGAGCAGGGAAGTCAAGGGCCAACCTACGATCAGCCGAATGACTTTGTCAACATGGATCAAGTCAATGCTGCAGGGTACTATAACTCTAGTGGGAATTGGATCCAAGAGAGACAGCGGGACGCACCATGGATGGACCATCCAAATTTTTGATGGGGAGATAGAAACCAAAATCAGAACCAAAGTCAAGGTCAGAACCAATACAACCCCCACCCGAACCAGAATTCCAACCGTGGCCCAGCAAATCCCGACCACCAATCCAACTGGTCAGGAAGGAATCAACAACCCCATAACCAGAACCCACAGAACCAAAACTCAAACTCTGTCTATGTACCACCCCACCAGAGAAACTTCCAAAATTACCAAAGTCAGCATAATCAAGGTTCCCAACATCAGCAGAACCAAAACCAATTCCAAAACCAGAACCATTTCCATGGCCAGAACCAGAATCAATATCACCACGACCAGTACAACCCTCTTGCCCAGTATAACTAATACCCACCTAACCAGAACCAGCAAAACTTCCAAAATTTCCAGCCCAACCAAAACCCCCAGTATAACCAGCACCAAGGCCAAATCAGTCCCAATATCCTAACAGATCAAGGCGATCTATGGAGGACATGATGGGAGAATTGCTCGCTTCGCAGTAGAGTATCAAAGGTGAGTTGCAGTCCAATAATGAAGTAGTGCAAGGGATGCAGAATGCCCAGAAGGAGCATAAGGCAAACATCGATATGATGAATAGACAATTGGCCCAGCTGGCGAGTTCAATGGGTGAAATGAAGGGGAATTCAGGAAAACTCACATCTACAGTCCATGTTCCTGAAAAGGCAAACGTGAGCAAGGTCACATTGCGGTCTGGTACTGCCTATGAGGGGCCCAACCGAAGAAGTCCAACAGAGAGCCTAGTGGGATGAGAGCCTAGTGGGACGAATATACTGAAAGACGCCGTCTCGGAAGAAGAGCTCAACAGACATCTGCCCCAGATGCAGGATCCATTTATCTTGGACGAAACACTAGTGGAACAGGATGTAACCAATGGCATACAACCCATGGAAGGCCAGCCTAAAGAAGCAGAATCCATGCAAGAAACTCCAGCCCATAATGTTCCCAAGAAAGATTCTGGAAAGGCTGTCGGGGAACCGGTTGAAGAGGAGAAAGGAAAAAAACCATTCCCTTACCGTTTCGTGACCAAGAGGAAGAAGGAAAACCCAGTGGATTACATGTCAATTTTTGGGAAGCTGGATGTCACCATACCATTCCTCCAAGCCGTGAAGCTAACCCCACTTGGAAAATTTATCAAGGAATTTATAGCCGGGAAGGCCAAGAAGGATGGAAAGATCATGGTGGAAGGAATAGCGTCAGCAATTGTGCAGGAAAAGCTACCGCCCTAGAGAGCCAATCCAGGTATGTTCACTTTGCCTATAAGTATAGGAGATGTAAAAATCGAGCATGTAATGTGTGATCTGGGAGCTTCTATAAATGTTATGCCATTGTCAGTTTATAATCGGCTGAAGGGAGTAACATTATCGAGCACTAGGGTATTAATCCAACTTGCTGATAGGTCATGCATAAATCCTGAAGGTGTGTTAGAAAATGTGTTGGTGAGAGTGCATGATTTTACTTATCCTGCTGACTTTTATGTGATCAAGATGAGTGAGTCTGAAGTTAGGGAGTCTAGTGGTATTTTGCTAGGGAGACCATTTTTTAGAACAGCTAAGACAATCGTGGACATGGCTGAAGGGACAATTTGCATTGATTTTCATGGGGAGAAATTCACATTTAATATCAATGAGGCCATGAAAAAGCCTATTGATTCTGAAAATCTATGCTATGTTGATGTAATTGACCCCCATAGTCCAAGATTTTCTTGAGACCAAATTATTGCAGGAAAAACTCCAAGCGTTGGATGAGTATGGGCAGGCTGATGTAGAAGCGGTTGCATGGTATGATCTGATCAGTGGCCAAGGGTTAACTGACGAAGAGATAGAGAGAACAATTAAGGATTTTTGTAAAAAATCAGAATTTGTTGGAGCCGCAGGGGCTCAGCTACCAGCCAGTACAGATGAACTTTCAGATGAAGAGTTAGAGAAGGAGGGGGATGCTGCAAGGAGCATTCTACCAGCTGACACACTTCCTCCACAAGTTGAATTGAAGAAACTGCCAGCAACACTGAAGTATGCTCTCTTAGGGGAGGAAAACTCGTACCCGATGATCATTAGCAGCAGCCTTACGAAAGAACAAGAGGCAAGGCTACTGACTGTTCTAGGCAAGAACAAAAAAGCAATTGGATGGAGCCTTACAGATCTGGTATGGATATGTCCCGATGTCTGTATGCATCATATCAGGCTAGAAGAAGGAGCGAAAACACATCGAGATTCGCAGAGGAAGGTGAACCCCAACATGCAGGAGGAAATATTGAAAGAAATATTGAAGTTGTTGTCATTGGGAATTATCTATTCGGTACCCGATAGCGAGTAGGTCAGCCCCGTCCACATGGTCCCAAAGAAGTCAGGGATTCATGTGGTTCAGAATGAGAGAAATGAGCTGATACCAACAAGGCTAGTCACTGATTGGCGGATGAGCATTGACTACCGTAAACTGAATGCCGCAACCAGGAAAGACCACTTCCCCCTACCATTCATCGACCAAATGTTGGAGCGACTGGCTGGGAAGAAGTACTTTTGTTTTTTAGATGGGTACAACGGGTATTTTCAAATCTACGTGGACCCTGAAGACTAGGACAAAACCACCTTTACCTGCCCATTTGGAACTTACGCGTACAGACGCATGCCATTCGGTCTTTGCAACGCTCCAGGAACATTCCAACGATGCATGATGACCATATTTTCCGATCTGATCGAGGAGTGCATAGAGATATTCATGGATGACTTTAGAGTCTACGGGGACTCTTTCGACTCATGCCTTCATCACTTGGACATAGTTTTGGGGAGGTGTCAAGCAAAGAGCCTGGTTTTGAATTTTGAGAAGTGCCATTTCATGGTCACAGAAGGGATCGTCCTAGGACACGTGGTGTCAGAGAGAGGTATACATGTGGATCAAGCCAAAGTGGACGTCATTTCCAAACTGCCATTCCCTATTGACCAGAAGGGAATAAGGGGTTTTCTGGGGTATGCAGGATTTTATAGACGATTTATAAAGGACTTCGCCAAAATCGCCCAACCCCTTACCAGTCTTCTTCAAAACGGAGTGGAGTTCATTTTTTATGAACAGTGCAAGTCTGCTTTCAACATTCTCAAGGAAAAGCTGATATCCGCACCAATCATCCGAGCCCCTGACTGGGAGCATCCTTTCGAAGTGATGTGTGATGCCAGCGATTATGCAGTGGGTGCTGTTCTAGGATGCATCTAAAACATTGAATCAAGCTCAAAGGAATTACGACACCACTGAGAAGGAAATGCTAGCCGTGGTGTACTCATTCGAAAAGTTTTGGCAGTACCAGTTGGGATCCAAGGTCATCGTCTATACTGACCATGCGGCCATTAAGTACCTGATTACCAAGAAAAAGTCAAAACCCCGCTTTATCCGATGGGTACTCCTGTTATAAGAGTTCGATTGGGAGGTGGAAGACAAGAAAGGGGTCGAGAATAAAGTGTCGGATCATTTGAGCAGGATAGTGCAAGATGGGAGCAGCGAGGAAGTACACGACCGGTTTCCGGAGGAACACTTATGTGAAGTAATTTTTGCCGCTAGAAAAATTGATTGGGAGGATGTGATGAAGCTTTCTGGCCAGGATGTGACAGCGAAAGGGAAAGAAAAAGTAGGGCAGAAACCATGGTATGCGGACCTAGACAACTACCTAGTTTCGGGAGAGCTTCCAGAAGTGCCAAACATCACCAAATCTCAAAGAATGGAGATCAAGAGTGAAGAAAAATACTACTTTTGGGACGACCCATATCTTTGGAGGGTAGGAGCAGATCAAGTGATAAGAAGATGCGTTCCTGACTGGGAACAAAGGGACGTACTAATACATTGCCACTCCTTGGCCTGTGGAGGACACTTCGGCCCCAAGAAAACGATGAGGAAGATCTTGGATAGCGGATTTTATTGGCCAACCCTCAACAAAGATGCCTATGAATTCTGTAGAAGTTGTGAGCGTTGTCAACTGACCGGTGGGATCTCTGCAGAGATGAAATGCCACAAGTCCCGGTCATTGTTTGTGAGCTGTTCGACATATGGGGGATAGACTTCGTGGGTCATTTTCCCTTGTCTTATGGGAACTTGTATATCTTAGTCGCAGTTGACTACGTCTCTAAGTGGGTAGAAGCCAAGGCCACAAGCAAGTGTGAGGCGAAGGAGGTGGCCATGTTTCTCAAGAGCAATATATTCAGTCGATTCGGAGTACCAAGGGCCATCATATCCGATCAGGGAACTCACTTCTGTAACCGCACAATCGAAGCCTTGAAGAAGAAGTACGGCGTGCACCACAGATTATCTAGCCCCTACCACCAGCAAGCGAACGGTCAAGCAGAGATCTCTAACCAAGAGATAAAAAAGATTCTAGAAAAAACCGTCAATCCTTATAGGAAGGACTGGAGTGTGAGGTTAGAGGATGCTCTGTGGGCGTATCGGACAGCCTACAAAACTCCCATAGGAATGTCCCCGTACCGAATCATTTTTGGAAAGATGTGCCACTTACCAGTGGGGATCGAGCACCGAGCATACTGGGCAGTACAAAAAGTTAATATGGATGTTAGGGCCTGTGAAGAGGAAAAGAAGCTGCAGTTACAGGAGTTAGAAGAACTTAGATTGGAATCATTTGATTCCGCCATGTGGTATAAGGAGAGAACTAAATTATGGCACGACAGAAACCCAAGGACCAAAGACCTCCATGTTGGCCAGAAAGTACACCTCTTCCAATCGAGATTGAAGCTAATGCCTGGGAAGCTCAAGTCGAAGTGGACAGGACCCTATATCATAACCGCACTCCGTTCTAATGGAGCAGTGGAGATTTCAGGGAGTATTCCTAACTCTGAACCTTTTATCGTAAATGGACATAGACTGAAGGTGTTTAGGGAGAATAGTGAGGTGGATGTAGTGGATGAGATTCCACTGCAACCACTTACTAAGGGTGCATACTGACCGGTAGGATGGGAATTTGGAGTTCCACTGGCCTGGTTTCCTTTTATCGAAGTTTGCACATGCTGGCCTAGTAGAATTCCAAATTTCCTAAGGGAAATGTAAATATTGTAAATACATGGTAGTTAATTAAACCTCTGCATGCAATTAAAAATTAAAATCCAATAATATTTTTCGGTCCTTGAATTTAATTTGGAGTACGTGCTGACCACCAGAATGCCATTTTGGTGAAACTCTCAATTTTATTTAAGTGTCCTTTTTACTTTGTTACTAATCTGGGAAAATATAGGGGGTAATCATTAAGGGACGAAATTTGAATTGGGGTTGTTGCAGCTTTGCAAGCGGACAACGACTGGGAGGGTGCGTGTGCAGAGAAGGACAGGCGATGTCCAATCAGGAGGCAACGCTCCCAACCGTCTCCCACCCGAATCGACGCCAACCTGGAAACCGCTCATAGCCGGTTACAAACCCTCAAATACCCATTCTACTCTCATATCCAAATCGTCTTTCCCCTTCATCTCACAAACCCTCACCTGCAATTTATCTCTTCCGAAATTCCCAACATTCACCATAAACCAAGACCCACATTACCACCAGAAACCACCAATCCAAGCCATGGGGAAGAAGAAATGGGCAAAGAAACAAACCAGTGAGAAACCCCTTTCAATCCGTCGGGAAGAAAACCCAGAATTGCAACCACCAACGGAATAACGGCTGCCGAACCCGCGACCACAGGAGCCGATTACTCAAGTTCCAGCGATGGTTTCTTTTGACGTAATGATGGAGTTCCTCAGACAGCAGGACCCGAATCGAGATTAGGCGGCCGAGTTGGCCGGTTTTAGCCGAATCAGGGGCAAATGGAGCATGACCGGAGAAGCCCCGGCAGTACCTACATCAGAACCGATTGTGCAACCCACAGCACAACCACCCACTTCCGTTCCGACTTCCTCAATAACTCCACCAGAATGGGAATCTCCCTCGACGACCGCACCATCGGAACCTTCGAAACCCTCCCCGACTCGCCAAGAAACCGAATCAATGGATATTGACCCCATCTCCGCCTATTACGACTCTGACCCAGGGGAAGGTGAGGGAAAAAGGAGCGAGGAGCCAACGAGCTAGGAGGGAGGAGATGAACCAGAGCGAACACCGGAAGCGGAGCCTATCCCTTAAGAAATGGCGAGGGAAGAGATAGATCTGAATGAAATGGCCAGAAAGCAAGGCCTTATGACTGATGAGGAATTTGAGGCGCTATTAAAGGAGGTAACCCGGGAGGAAGAAGAAGATGCATCGGAGGCAGTAAGAGAGGGTGGAGAAGCTAGTACAAGGAACGACCCAGAAGGCATAGCCAATCAACCAGAAGAAGAGGTGGAAGAGAGGAGCCTAAACCAGTGGCACCTTCAGTGTTGAAACCGAAAGTAGTCCAAAGGAAATTGATGTTGAGGGACGATCCCAAAGCAGTACGACCAAAGCCGAAGAGAGTATCGTAGAGATGCCTACGAAAATGGACATCCAGCAAGACGAAGACGAGCACAGTAGCAAATACAGTTCAAGTTTTAAGTGACGAAGAAAGGGTGACTCCCACAAAACCTAGGGAGGAATCTTTTCCAGCTACTAACTTGGAAGATGCATCGACGACAGCTGAAGTGGTCTCCACAACGCCGAGTAACCAGAGAGATGAGACTGAGCAGATGATTGAGGGTCTGGACCTCGCATCTGAGTCAGTAGGTCATGTCGAGCCAAGAGATGATTGTACACATATCCGCGTGGAGACCCGCCCTACTGCCCAGGACAGGCCTTCAACACAAGCAGAGAAGAAACCGGAAGAGGATGAAGACAGAGAGGAGGACAGATACCAAGAAGAGAGAAAAAGGAAAGGGAAAGCCCCTGTTAAGAGAAAGCCAAGCAGCAAGAAGCAACACACAGTGAACATAGGCATCGTCATCACAGACCTATCTCAAAGAACCCCACCGCACTGTCAGGAGACAAACGACAGCGACTATGCTGCTAGTGAAGAGTCAGGATCCGATAGCGACATCTCCTTGGAGGATGAAGAGTATGGTGAGCAACAGCTTCCATTTAACCATCGGGAACTGGTACATATCCCGGTGGAGAGATTGAAGTACAGACGCTGGACTGTGGAACTCACTGATGAGCTGGTGGAGGAGATTAAGCTGTTCGACTCCAAAAATTTAAAAGAAGCTTTCTATAATAAGGATGATGGGAGCAAGCAAGTTAAGTGTGGAAAGGTACTCCATTTTCCTTCCCTCGATGAGTTGGATGCCCGTGAACCTTTTCTATCTTATGTGCGTGCGTTAGGATTTGATTGGTTATTGGAGAATAGGGATCCGAATATCCCTGTTAGGCTAGCGAAGGAGTTTTTCACTACATTCAGATTTAGGGTCACCACAGACTTGGACGAGGAGTCAATAAGGTGTAGGTTGTTCGGAGGGGAGATAAGCATGAGTTTGATTGACTGGACAGTCCGTTTGGGGATGTGTAGTTTAGAGGAGGCCATATGGCCGGAGTGGAGAAGCAGGGAACGGGGGATTCCCCGTAGGCACGTAGACTTTGAGCCCCAGGAGGCATGGGAGGAATTAACTCACTCGGACGCTGGGCAGTTTTCTTCCACTATCTCTCGCTCTATCCACTTCAACAACCCAATCTTACACCTGGTACAACTCTACTTGGACTTCAACTTGCTGGGGTAGTCAAATTCAGCCGCCCGAACATCGATGACAGAACTATACCTCCTTTGGTGTGGCAAGCACTGGAGGAAAGAAAATCTGGGTTTCTGGACAGCTTATCAGTGTCATCTCATTGCCACCCATCCCGCGAGAAATCTCTCCCTCTGCCATATCTTGGGAGCATTCGTAAGGAACAACATCATTATATCGGAGGATGAAGGCTTATCCCCCCTAATCATGGTCGACCCTCTTGGTCTATTTGATACACCATTCTTCGTATGAACGAATACTATTTACATGAGGTAGGGAGTACCGTGTTTCTACGCTATGGGAGAAGAAGCTATCCTAGTTGGAAGAGCTGCAGCAGGCCAGGGAACACAAGCTCAAGCGCAGAGGTAAGAGAGATTGGAGAAAGCAGTGGCAGAGCTAGCGGAGGAGAATAGGCAGGCCAAAGCGGAGTTGACCCGCTTGACCAATGTAATGGAAAAATTCTGAGGGAGTTAGCGCAATGGAAGACAATCCGAGGAGCTGGACCGAGTGGCCACAGAGGCCAAACTGATGAACCAGAAGTTGCCAAGACAGAAGTAGAGGAGACAGAGGAGAAAGGTGTCGAGGAACCGTCAGAATCTGAGGGAAGTGAATCCGAATCCGAGGAAGAGGAGGCAGAAGAACCACCTGCACCAACCCCTGCCCCACGGAGGAGCAGGAGAAATATATGACCATCCCCCACTGACCAGTTAGTTTTCTTTTTCTTTTCAGTTTCGTTTTTCTTATTTTATTTGTGTTCTATTGTTTTCAGGTAGAGTAATTTTGTGTAGCATGTGAGTGTAAACCCTATTCATAACACTTAGACTATGCAATAGTCTAAGTGTAAGAAGTACGAGGTTTACTACTTTGACGCATGGTTTGTGTTTATGTTGTTTTCTCTTCGTGTGCATGTTAACTCATACTTAGCCTACTGCGTAGCCTAAGTGTGAGTAGTTTATGTATATATGTGTTTGTTTTTGTTAAGATCTGTTTAGGTTTAAAACTCTCCTACTTAGCCTATTGCATAGGCTAAGTATGAGAAGTTTTAGTTTCAGCATGTGTCGTTCTTGTTTTGGTATGTCTGTGTGTAAGCCATACTAGGCATTACCTTTTCCACTTCACAGCCTTATCTGAGGGCAGACACTTGTGAAGTGGGAGGGGGGACGCAATGGCCAGTATGACATATGTGTATATGTGTAGTCTGTGTTTAGTGTTTGTGTATTGTTTTTCTAGGTCTAGTTTTTTTTATATACGTGTTGATTGGGCTTAAAACTCAACTGTCTCGAGCTGACGGTGAGGGGAATTGAGGGAGATAGGACATGCTGGACAATGGAAACCACCCCCCTTAGTATCTCCTAGTCAGTACAGATGATGCAAGTATGAGAGAAAAGCCCATCCTTAGAGCCAAACGCAAAAGCCCTCTTAAAATGTGAGTTAAAAGCCTAAAGTGGAACCACTTTCCACCAAACTAGAAAAGAAAAGAGTGGCTGCCACATGATGCCTAAGGAAAGGTAACCGCGTGTGGCAAGACCTGAAGGCAATAGGAACCCCCCCCCTAAAAAAAATCACCTTTACAACCTTTTTTTCTAACCATATCTACACCCATATATAACCCCCTAGCCGCTGGGACTGTGTGTGTGTGAGGCATAAGGAAAGAAGCCAACTGGCCACAAGGACATACAAGAAGAAAACCAACTGGAGAAGGAAATTGAGAAGCAAGGAGAAAAATGACCAGGAAGAGATTCCAGGCCCCAAAAAGATAAGAAGGAATAAGGGTGGCGAAAGCACATAAAGAATGTTGAAGAGAATGGTCGAAAACACTTGACTACAAAAAAAGGAAGGAATAAGGGTGGCGAAGCCACAAGACGCTACTGACCAGTTGGAGACCAATATCAGAAAATGTCCAACCGAGAGAAGTAATAGCCGAAAGCTCAAATGCACACAGTTCTCCCACATCAAAATAAGTAGTAGTTTTTGAACCTTAGAGCCTTAGGAACAACCACCCCAAACACTACAAACCAATAGCCCCGTTACAAGCCTTAAAGACCTTCAAAAGCCACATGTGAAATCTAAATCCGAAGCATTTGTGGTTCAGCATTATGAGAGAATACAGTCGTGAAATCTAAATCTAACATCCCTGGTGAGGAATGAGTGACTGAGCGAATCTAGTGTTTGGCCGCGAGTATGGGTGATCTTGACGAGCAGATGTACTGACTGGGAAGGAAAAGGGGGGCGGCAGAAATTCAAGGCTGCACCTGATCCCAAGGGGAGGGATGGTTGAAAATATAGCCCGATTAGTGTGTTTAAGTGTTTTTGTGTGTTTATGTGTTTTTCTTTTTTTTGTGTCTTCCATGTGTTTTTATTTGCGTCAAGTTTAGAGTCTAGTTAAGGATAGAGTCGGTCAGGGGTGTAACCAGAATAGAATTCGACTTATTTCTTTTTTGTTTGTTCTTCACGCTTGAGGACAAGCATGTAGTAAGTGTGAGCAGTTTGACAAGTCATATTCTAGGCCTTGGTTACTGGTCATCAGGGAAACAATTGCTAAAGTGTGCAGGGAAATGGTTCTAGTCTATATGGAAAGAGTTTGACAACTCAGGTGAAAAGGGCATCAGAATGTTGCTATACTGACCAGTATGTATGCCAAAAAGTCTCGAGATGGAGAAGAAGGATTGCTGGGAAGATCAACCACAAACAAGGGCAAAAGAGTCATTACACGAAGAAAGTCTACCCTAAAAATCAAGGGCAGGCCTCCATATAAATAGAAGCCACTTGAAGAGAGAAGGCATCATCAATTTTAGGACCTCTACACTTAGTTAGAATTCTCTCTCGGTAGATCATTCCTTTCAGCATTGTCCTACATCTTCTTGTTCCTCGCCACAGCCATGGTCACCTGAAGTTCACCAGTTCGCCGGAGTTCCACATTATCTCGTTCCAGCCAGTTCGTCGCGTAGTGACAGTCATTTCATCACCCTGAGTGGCAAAACAATCTTTAATTGTTTTTGTAGTTAATCTTACTTGTTTTTCTTACGTTGGATCTGTTGCATTTTCAATACTTGCTGACTTTGAAGTGCTTTGGTTGAGATCCAGACGTTTTATTACTATGAAGTTATTTTTCTGCATCGGTTTCTGTTTGATTTAGTTTCTTTCTGCCTAGATAGTGTAGATCTAGTTGCTACTGTAATTTCCAAGTGTTGAATGCATATTTTCATTTCTAAATTGATCATTTTGTGTTTGTGAATTGAGTTTGATGTTAGATTTAGATTTAAGTGTTAAGTGCAAAGGCTTAGTTCACGTGATTTCTGCCACCTTGCATCCTACCCAGTGAGCGAAATTTCAGTTTCGCTAGTTTAATCTTTTGATTTGGAGTTTTAATTGTTAGAACTGTTTTCGTAAGTTGTTAATTTGAAACTCTCATTAATACATTATGGGTTTGTTGTTCTGAGTTTGTTCATATGGAAGAAGATAACACCTACATCTAAGTTTGAGACCACTTTTGTTTTTTAGTTACTTTTTGCTTTTGTCATTTACTTTTCTCTACCTTTTTCTGCTGGTACCCTACAGATCTGTCAGCCTAGTCACCTAACTACCACTTATTCTCTGATATTCCGTTTAGCCTTTTATAGTAACCCGTACCCTCCAGATATTTTATGAAACATAATGTTCCCTCAATCTCACGTACACAACTGCTTGTTAATCATCTTTCACACCTCCTAGTCAGGAGTGTACCACCTTAATTTCCAGTCTAGATAGAATCTTAACCCAAAGTGTGGTACCTAACCATCAAATTTAGAATATCAACACAATTCCCAAAGCGCATTCATCTCTGTGGGATTCGACCCTTACATCCACTATACTAGTCAGTAGAAGTAGGTTGAGGAATTATTGATACTAGGTTCAGGCTTAGCTGGGACTTCCATCCTGATCAGTAGGATACATCCTTTGCTTGACGCGACACCTGCTCAAACCTGCTCTTTCAGCGCCTCCGACTGAGACCACGGAGCCCTATGCGGATTCTGGAGCTGCATCGACGGAGGGAGCAGAGGCGTGGCGTGGTGGCTCATCCGAGAGCCATCGAGACGCTGAGCCAGCGTGCACCAGAACCTTAGGCGGAAGGTCCCCGAGACGAGGCTCCAGCCAGTGGCCGAGAACGACGTGCCTTGGTGCGCGCAGCTAGCCAAGGCAGTGGGAGTTTCGGGTCTCGGTGTACCGAGATGGGCGACTATCATCGGCCAAGAGCAGCAGCACTGTCATGCACGCTGCTGGCCGAGCAACCGTGTCACCTTACGTGCCGAGACGACGAGCAGCAGGCGCCGGCATGGCCGAGAGCAGCAGTACCCTGTGCGTGTGCAGCTGGCCGAGGCGTGCACGAGCTGGGTCCGTCGTGATCCGGTGATGAACTCGTCGGATCTTTGTCGTTTAACGTTCGTGCAAACCTCGTGCGATGAGATATCGATGATAGATTATTTTAATGATCATTTAATTCATCAATTAAAAGATATCATTAAAATATTATTATTTAATGGAAATAAAATATTTTGGGAAAATTTCCATAGATTTTAGGAATATTTGAATTATTGACTATATCTATGGAAATAAATAATATTATTTTGATTCATATATGATATGAACAAGAATAATTTAATAGTTTCCTAATTATTAGATATCTAGAATCCTAATAAGGATAGATATATATGAATACATTAAATAATAAAAATTTCTCTTCCTAATGTTGAACATGGAAATAATTTGAATATATTTTTTCATGTCTAATTAAGATTTAAATAATTCGTTTATTTTAGAAATATATTATAGTAGACATGAATAAGAACTAAATTCTAAAAGATAATAAAAGAATTAATTATCCAGTCAATTAAATGCCAACGGAATTTAATTAAGCCTTTTTTCTGCCTCAAGCCTAAGGATAATTAAAGAAAAACCATAACCAAAATATCTAAGCTATAATTATGAACTTAATGTTTATATATAGTCTCCATCGATTGGTCTGCAATTTGTGAAGCTAATTTCTAATATTATCATCACCCATTATGTGGGAACAATAATCCTAAGAAACTACAAGATTCAGGAGTTCACACAAAATTTTTGAGATAGCTTGATTTTTTTAGCAGCACATGAACATTGTTATGGGAGTGTGTAGTAGAAATGAGATACTGTAATGCTAAATCTGGTGGTCTTGCTTAGGCACTATTAGGCGGCCATGCCATTATGTGGTCTATGGACTATTCGTCTATGTTGTGACCAGTAAAATGCTAAAATTTTAACGCGTATTGACCTTTTATTGAGGGTACAAATTTTTAATTTTACATTAGTTTATGACAAATAGTAAATCTTCTGTTTTATGGTTAATCTAATCAAACTTCTTACATAAGTTTATGACAAATAGTAAATCTTCTGTTTTGCAGTGCAAACTAAATCGTCAAAATGTCATTCAATCCTCTTTCTGCAATTCTTAAAGAAAACAAACTCGAGGACCAAAATTACATAGTATGGAAACAAAATTTGGACATCGTTCTCACAGCTGAAGAGTACAATTTTGTGCTCACTACCCCACGGCCTCCAGTGCCGGCGGCAAATGTCGTGGCATGAGTTAGAGATGCGCATAGACGGTGGCATAAGGCGAATGAGATGGCTAGGTGCTATATGTTGGCTTTTATGCCTTCAGTGCTCAAGCATCAGCCTTCTGTCATGGTGACTGCCACCGAGAGTATGCAATATCTCATAAATCTTTTTGGTACTCAGAATCGAACAGCTAAGTCTCAAGCCTTTCGGAGCATCATGACGAAGAAAATGAAGGAAGTCACGTCTATGCGGGACCATGTCCTCGAGATGATGAGCCACCTCAACCAAATTGAGGATTTAGGAGGGACGATCGATCCCGAGTCCCAAGTAAATATTATCCTTCAAAGTCTCCCCCCTAGCTTCCAACATTAAAGCTTCCAGCAGAATGTTGACTGAACTTCAGTCAGCGGAGGATCTTATGGTTCAAGCTAAGGTAGCTAGGCTGAGTTTCGCGCATCATTCCTCTGGCTCTAAGCCTGGTGTAGAAAGGAAGAGGGCACCGAACCAGTTGCGGCTAAGAATGCTAAGGGAAAGAAGAAGAAGAAGAAGAAGAAGAAGAAGAAGAAGAAGAAGAAGAATGCTAACAAGAAGACTTCGGGGAAGTGTTTCAAGCGTTGAGAGAAGGAGCATTGGAAGCCAGACTGTCCTGTAAAGAGCAAGGCTACAGGTATGCACCAAGCTCTAGTGGTCGAGTCATATTAGACTTCGACATCTACTCACACTTGGGTTATTGACACTGGAGCTACTGATCATATTTGTTTTGATCCTGACTTAATGCAGGTGACAAGACGGCTATATGATAGTGAGATCGAAGTCCAGCTGGGCGACGCTACTAAAGTGGCGGCCGTTGCAGTGGGAGATGTTTATTTGCGTTTTAGTAGTGATAGATTTTTTATTTTGAAGAATGTTTTGTTGATACCTTGGTTTAGAAGAAATTTAATTTCAGTTTCTAAATTGGTTTTTGATGGATATTCGATTTCTTTTAATGACAATTGTGTTATTAACAAAGATAGTTCTTATATCTGTCGTGGTATCATGGAAAACAATTTGTACACAATCACATCTACACAGTTTAATAATCGCAAATCAAAACTCAATACAACATCAAAAATTTCAACGAAAAGAAAATAACCTTTAAGTTCAATGAATGAAACTTACTTATGACACCTTAGACTTGGTCATGCTAATGAAAGGAGGATCCATTCTCTTGTCGACCAAGACCTTATTAAAGGTCTAGAGAAGGAACCTTTTCATATGTGCGAATCATGCTTGGAAGGCAAGATGACCGAGAGGCCTTTCCAGGCTAAGGGTAATAGGCCAAAGAAGTACTTGAGCTCGTACATACCGATGTGTGTGGACCAATGTAAATAGAGGCAAGAGGCGGTTTCTCGAAAATTGGATATGTCTATTTGATGCGCCACAAGTCTGAATCTTTTGACAAGTTCAAAGAGTTTAAGGCTTATGTGGTGATGTATCATGTAAAGAGTATCAAAAGCCTGCGATCTGATCGCGGAGGCGAGTACCTCAGTGCCGAGTTTTTGGACTACTTATCGGTGACGGGAATTGAATCCCAACTAACCGGGCCGAGCACGCCCCAAGAGAACGGCGTGGCTAAAAGAAGGAATAGGACCTTGTTGAACATGGTCCGGTCGATGGTGAGTTATGCACGGCTACCTATTTCATTTTTGGAGACATGCCTTGCTTTCTGAAAGTCATATTTTAGACAACTTACCATCAAAATCCGTGCCTACTACTCAATTTCAGTTGTGGACTGGGCGCAATCCCAGTCTAGCACATCTCAAGATTTGAGGTTGCCCGACTTATGTATTGGAAAAGGATCCAACTAAGCTGGGATCAAGGACGGAGGTACGTGTGTTTATAGCGTACCCTAGAGGATCGAAAGCTTATGAATTCTATAGTCTCCGAGACAAGTAAGTCATCGTGAGTACTCATGCGACATTCTTAGAGGAGGACTTTGTAATGAATCATAAACCCTGCAGTGAAGTGGCACTTGACGAGCTAACTTCTGTCACAAGTTCCATTAACCAAGAACCCGTACCTAGTGTACAAACAATTCCAGAAATTTCAATTTCTACTCCAAGAATTATAGTGCCGCGCCGCAGTGGGAGGGTCTCTCATGAGGCCGATAGATACATTGGTTTGGGGGAATCTATGGATCACTCCTCGGACAGCAATGTATTAGATCCCTAGAACTCTGCAAAGGCGCAGGCAGATGTCGATCATTGTGATTAGGTGAAAGCAGTATGAAACCTAAGTATGTGGTTGCAGTGGAATCTCATCCACCACAGCCACATCACTATTGTCCCTAAATACTTTTAGCCTATGCCCATTCACAATAAAAGGTTCAGAGTTAGGAAGACTTCCTGAAATTTCCACCGCTCCATTAGAACGGAGTGCGGTGATGACATAAGGCCCTGTCCATTTCGACTTGAGTTTTCCAGGCATGAGCTTCAACCTCGACTGGAAGAGTAGTACTTTCTGCCCAACATGAAGATCTTTTGTTATCAGATTCCTGTCGTGCCACAATTTGGTTCGCTCTTTGTACCACATGGCTGAATCAAACGACTCCAATCTGAGTTCCTCTAACTCCTGCAGCTACAGCTTCCTTTCCTCTTCACAGGCTGTAGCATCCATATTCACTTGTTTTACTGCCCAATATGCTCGGTGCTCAATTCCCACTAGTAAGTAGCACATTTTTCCAAAACCGATTCGGTACGGGGACATTCCTATGGAGGTTTTGTAGACTGTGCGATATGCCCATAGAGCATCCTCTAACCTCATACTCCAGTCCTTCCTGGAAGGATTTACGGTCTTCTCCAGAATCTTCTTTATCTCTCGGTTAGAGATCTCTACTTGCCCGTTCGCTTGCGGGTGGTAGGGGCTTGATAGTCTGTGATACACTCCATACTTCTTCATCAAGGCTATATGATCGGGACTTGCGACATTAAGGCCCCATGAAATCCATCCCCCATATGTCGAATAACTCACAAACAATGACCGGGACTTGCAGCATTTCGTCTCGCACGGATATTCCACCGGTCAGTTGACAATGCTCACAACTTCTACAAAACTCGTAAGCATCTTTGTTGAGGGTTGGCCAATAAAATACGCTATCCAGAATCTTTCTCGCCGTCTTATTGGGACCGAAATGTCCTCCACATGCCAGAGAGTGGCAATGCATCAATACGTCCTTCTGCTACCAGTCAGGAACGCATCTTCTTATCACTTGATCGGCTCCTACCCTCCAAAGATACGGGTCACCCTAAAAGTAGTATTTCGACTCACTCTTGATCTTCATTCTTTGAGCTTTGGTGACGTTTGGCACTTCTGGAAGCTCCCCTGAAATGAGGTAGTTAGCTAGGTCCGCATACCATGGCTCCTCCTCTACTTTTTCCTTTCCTCTTTCTGTCACATCCTGGTCAATAAGCTTCATCACTTCTTCCCAGTCAATTTTTCAGGCGGCGAAAATAACTTCACACAAGTGTTCTTCCGGGAATCGATCTCTCACCTCCTCGCTATTTCCATCTTGCACTATCCTACTCAAATGATCCGCAACCTTATTCTCAACCCCTTTCTTGTCTTCTACCTCCCAATCGAACTCTTGTAACAAGAGTACCCATCGGATTAAGCGGGGTTTGGATTCTTTCTTGGTAACCAGGTATTTAATGGCTGCATGGTCAGTATAAACGATGACCCTTGACCCCAACAAGTACTTCTGAAACTTCTCGAATGAATAAACCACGGCTAGAATCTTCTTCTTCGTGGTATCATAATTCCTTTGAGCTTGATTCAATGTCTTAGATGCATAAAAGATCACATACCTTTTTCCCTCGATCTTCTGACCCAGAACCGCTCCTACTGCATAATCGCTGGCATCACACATCACTTCGAACGGATGATCCCAGTCAGGAGCCCAGATAATCGGTGCGGATATCAGCTTTTCCTTGGGCAAGTTGAAAGCGTCCTTGCATTGATCATCAAAATTGAATTCTACTTCGTTTTGGATGAGTCTGGTGAGGGGTTGGGCAATTTTGGCGAAGTCTTTAATGAAGCGGCGGTAAAATCCCGCGTGCCCTAGAAAACCCCTTATTTCCTTCTAGTCCGTAGGAAAAGGTAATTTGGAAATAATGTCCACTTTGGCTTGATCCACCTGGATACCCCTTTCTGACACCACATGCCCTAGGACGATGCCCTTTGTGACCATGAAATGACATTTCTCAAAATTCAAAACTAGGCTCTTCGCTCGACACCTCTCCAAGACTACATCCAAATGACGAAGGCATGAGTCGAAAGAATCTCCCTAGACTGTGAAGTCATCCATGAATATTTCTATACACTCCTCAATTAGATCAGAAAATATGCTCATCATGCATCGCTGAAATGTTCCCGGAGCATTGCAAAGTCCGAACGGCATGCGTCTGTACGCATAGGTTCCAAACGGGCAGGTGAAGGTAGTTTTATCTTGGTCTTCAGGATTCACGTAAATCTGAAAGTACCCGCTGTACCCATCCAAAAAACAAAAGTACTTCTTCCCAGCCAATCGCTCTAACATCTGATCGATGAACGGTAGGAGGAAGTGGTCTTTTCTGGTCGCGGCGTTCAGCTTGCGGCAGTCTATGCACATCCGCCAACCAGTGCCTAGCCTTGTCGGTATCAGCTCATTCCTCTCATTTTGAACCACTTGAATCCCGGACTTCTTGGGGACCATGTGCACATGGCTGACCCACTCGCTATCGGGCACCGAATAGATAATCCCTAATGACAACAACTTCAAGATTTCCTTCAATATTTCTTCCCGCATGTTGGGATTCACCTTTCTCTGCGAATCTCGATGTGCCTTCGCTACTTCTTCTAGCCTAATATGATGCATCCAGACGTCAGGGCTTATTCCCACCAAATCTGAAAGGCTCCATCCGATTGCTTTCATGTTCCTGCCTAAAACGGTCAGTAGCCTTGCTTCTTGCTCCTTTGTCAGGCTACTGCTTATTATCACTGGATATAAGTTTTCATCCCTGAGAAAGGCATACTTCAGGGTCGCTGGCAACTTCTTCAATTCAACTTGTGGGGGAAGTGTGTCTGCTGGGAGAGGGTTTCTTGCAGCATCCCTGATAAGTCGTATTCTAGGCCTAGGTTACGGGTCAGTATGATGTGCATAATTGAATTATATCTGCAAAACTAGTCGCTTAAGCGTGCAGGGTAAGCGTTCTAGCCAGTAGGCAGAGTTTCAGATACTTCAAGTGAAAAGGGCTTCAGGACGATTACGTACTGACCAGTATACATGCAAAAATGGATCGAGATGGAGAAGGAGGATAGCTGGGACTGCTCAATCACAATTAAGGGCAAAGAAGTCATTTCACCGCAAGGTCTTACCCTAAAAAATCAAGGGTAAGCCTCCCTATAAAAGGAAGCCACTTGGAGAGAGAATTATCATCAACCAATTCATCATCATCACTCTTAGGTAGAATTCTCTCGGAGTTCAGTCCTTCAGCCCAGTCCTGAATCTCGTTCCTCTCCACTGCCATGGTCACTTGAAGATCTAGATGTTCCCGGAGTTCCAAATCGTCCGTTCCAGCCAGCAAGACCGTAGCTTAGAGATTCCATCGCCCGGAGTGGCAAAACACTTTTATTCGCTTTCATAGTTTAATTTACTTGCTTTCCTTACGTTGGATCTTTGTTTGCTTTTGGATATTTTCTGTTTTTGAAGTACTTGTGGAAGATCCGAACGTGTTTATGATATGAAGTTGATTTCCGTTTCAGTTATGGTGTTGATTTCTTTTCCTTCCTATTCCACATAGTTAGCTTAGATCTAAGGTTCCTTGGTGTTTAAGTGCTGAAACTTTCCTTTCTTTGTTTCCGTCAAAATTCCTTTAGTTAAATGTGGAACTATTGATCGTGAGTGAATCGCTGCATGTGAAGTCTTGTTTGAGTTCGTTTTCGTTTTCCTGCTGACCAATACGCGGAGTTGCATTTTCTGTATTTTGATTTCAGTTTTGGTGTTCTTATTTGTGGATCTGTGTTCGCGATTTGATAAACTGTGTTTCCGTGTTGAATCTGGAATTATTTTCTGCTTTTGGTTTGTGTTGTTGAAGAAGATGATGTCCATGTCTAATGTTGGGGACCACTTTGCTTTTTAGATGCTCTTTTTGCTTTTCTGTCCTTTACTTTAGTTATAACCTGCAGATCTGTCAGCCTAGTCACCATGACTACCACTACCCTCTGAATATTCTGTCTAGCCCAAAATAGAATCTCGTACCTCCCAAATATTTTATGTTATAGAAATGTCCCCCTATTTCCACGTACACAGCTGCACCCCTACACTTCTTTCCCCATTCCAGTCAGTAGGAAATTACCTTTAAGTTCTTGCCTAGGTAGAGACTCAACCCGAGCGTGGTAGCTAACCAAACCATCCAGAATATCACCACAATAGTTTTAACGCACCATCTCTGTGGGATTCGACCCTTACCACCACTATACTGATCGGTAGAAGTGGGTTGAGGAATTTTTGAAACCAGGGTCTAGGCTTAGTTAGGATCTCTATCCTGACCAGTAGGATATATCCTTGCTTGAACGACACCTAAGCGCCCTGAGGTCCTTTCAAATGGCGCCGTTGCCGGGGATGGATGGCGTTACTAGTTACTTTTGTGTGTGATACTTTGGCGTATATATTGTGCATAATCTTCTTTTTCTTTTCTTTTTATTTCAGTTTATGAGAAGCAGTTCGGCTCCTGACCAGGGGAGACCGAAGATACTTCAGCGAGTATCTATACTCGTAACCACTCGTTCTGGCCTGTCGACCATCTTGTATGACCTAGGCACGAGTAGTGACGAAGAGAAGGGCACCATAGAGGGACCGATACCAGAAGAGATACTACGGTTGGAAGGCAACCCAAGGGAAATGGCCAACCAGGGAGATGAGGACCCGGAGATCGGGACGCTGAACGCGCACACTGAAGGAGAACCCCCCGCAAGCCATAGTCGTTACTCCAGGGCAAACCGCCTGCGATGTGAAGCCTCATGTGATCGCGATCCTGCCTACGTACTGCGGGAAGAGCTACGAAGGGCGGTATGAGTTTCTTCGTGAGTTTTGCAAAATTTGTAGGGCGCAGAGGAGACCAGCAGGAGCAACTGAGGATGATTATAGGCTGAAGGCTTTGCCATTTGTGCTCAAGGGGGAAGCTAACACCTGGTTCATGCGCCTGCCCCCCAACTCTATTGAGACTTGGGCCGATTTCAAGTCAGCATTTCTGGGCGAGTTTTTTCCGTCATCCAAGACAAGCGCGCTGAAGAGAGAAATAACTAATGTGAAGCAAGGGTATGATGAGCCCTTGAGTTATTATTGGGCAAGATACATGGGTCTTTTGGAATCATGTCCCAACCATCGCATGGCGGACATTGAAGTACATCATACTTTCTACGAAGGCATGAACGCGGTAACCAAGGACCTGGCAAATTCATCGTCAGGAGGAAGCTTCACGCAATTGCGGGTTAGCGAAGCAAAGAGAGTCCTAAGAAAGCTGCTGAATGCAAAGAAAGAGTATGACCATTCAAGGGAAGGATACAACCGAGAGCGGGCTGCTGTTGCCTCGGTTACTGATCAGGAAAATACACTGGAGCAGAAAATGGATTTGAAAATGGATGAGCTGAAGAAGTCACTTCTAAGGGCGATCGAGAAGAGCACTCCACCACCTCCCCCAGCTGGGAATTACAAGGGTGCAGAGCAGGTTAATGCTGCGGGGTACTTCAATTCTAATGGGCATTGGATTCAAGGTAGGCAACGGGATGCACCATGGAGGGATCATCCGAACTTCCGATGGGGTGACGGGAGCCAAAATCAGAACCAAGGTCAGAACCAGTATAACCCTCATCCGAACCAAAACCCTAACCATGGACCAGTAAACCCAGACTACCAGCCCAACTAGTCAGGAAGAAACCAACATTCCCAAAACCAAAACCCACAAAACCCGAACCTTGTCTATGTGCCACCCCACCAGAGAAACTTCCAAAACTTCCAAAATCAGCCAAACCCAGGACCCCAAAACCATCAGAACCAAAATCAATTCCAAGGCCAGCACCAGAATCAATATCCTCAAGATCAGTACACCCCTCCTACCCAGTATAACCAATACCCGCCTAATCAAGGCCAGCAAAATTCCCAGAACTATCAACACCAAGGGCCAAGTCACTTCCAAAACTCGAACAGGTCAAGGAGATCCGTTGAGGACATGATGGGTAAAATGCTAGCGTCACAACAGAGCATCAAAGGAGAATTGCAATCCCATAATGAAGTCGTGCAGGGGATGCAAAACGCCCAGAAGGAACATAAGGCGAACATGGATATGATGAATAGACAGTTAGCTCAACTGGCCAGTTCGGTGGGTGATTTGAAGGGAAATGCAGGGAAACTCCCATCTACAGTCCAAATGCCCGAAAAGGCAAATGTGAGTAAGGTTACGTTGAGGTCAGGAACCACTTATGACGCGCCTCAACCGAAACAACCTGGTGGAGGATCTAATGGAACGAAGATTGGAGGTGATACCATTTCAGTGGAAGAATTAGGGAGAACTATGCCTCGGATGAAGGATCCATTCTTCTTGGATGATACACCAAGTGTACGAGGTGAACCCGACACCCTACTGACCAGGAAGGAACCTCCTCAAGAGGTAGAGCCCAGAATGGAGGCCCAGACCCAGGACCTACCCAAGAGAAACTCCAAGAAGGTTGCTGAAGAACCAGTAGAGGAGAAAAAAGGGGAGAAACCATTCCCATTCCGATTTGTTACAAAGAGGAAGAAAGAGAACCCGGTTGACTACTTGTCGATTTTTGGGAAGTTGGATGTCACCATACCATTCCTCCAAGCCGTGAAGCTACCCCCTCTGGGGAAATTCATAAAGGACTTCATAGCCGGGAGAGCCCAGAAGGATGGCAAGATTATGGTGGAAGGGATAGCGTCAGCAATAGTGCAAGAGAAGTTGCCACCCAAGAGAGCCGATCCAGGTATGTTCACTCTGCCCATAGCCACAGGAGATGTGAAGGTCAAACATGCAATGTGTGATTTGGGGGCATCCATAAATGTCATGCCGTTGTTTATCTATAACCAACTGAAGGGAGTTAGATTGTCGAATACTAGGGTGTTGATCCAACTGGCTGATAGGTCGTGCATATGTCCTGAAGGAGTTTTAGAAAACGTGTTAGTAAGAGTGCATGATTTTACCTATCCTGCTGATTTTTATGTGATCAAAATGAGTGAGCATGAAGCTAGGGAATCTAGTGGAGTGTTGTTAGGAAGGCCATTTTTGAGAACGGCTAAGACAATAGTGGACATGGCCGAGGGGACAATTTGCATTGATTTTCATGGAGAGAAATTCACTTTTGATATCAATGAAGCCATGAAGAAACCGATTGATTCTGAAAATTTGTGTTATGCTGATGTGATTGACCCCCTTGTCCGAACTATTGCAGGAGAAACTCCAAGCGTTAGACGTTTATGAGCAGGCTGACATCGAAGCTGCTGCATGGTGCGATCTGATCAGTAGCCAAGGGTTAACTGATGAGGAAATAGAAGCAGCAATCAAGGAATTCTGTCATAAATCGGAGTTCATTGGAGCCGCAGGGTTTCAGCTACCAGCCAGTATAGAAGAACCATCGGAGGGGGATTAAGAAAAAATCTCTACCCGAAGACACACTTCCACCTCAAGTTGAGCTGAAGAAGTTGCCACCAAATTTGAAGTATGCCTTCCTTGGAGAGGAGAACTCATATCCAGTGATCATCAGTAGCAGCCTTACGAAGGAACAAGAGGCTAGGCTACTGACCGTGCTGAGCAAGAACAAGAAGGCGATTGGTTGGAGTCTTACAGATTTAGTGGGAATTAGCCCCGACGTCTGCATGCACCTCATTAGGTTGGAGGAAGGAGCGAAGGCACATCGAGATGCTCAAAGGAAGGTAAACCCTAACATGCGAGAAGAGATATTGAAGGAGATCTTGAAGTTGTTGTCACTAGGGATTATCTATTCAGTACCGGATAGTGAGTGGGTCAGCCCGATCCACATGGTCCCAAAGAAGTCGGGCATCCAAGTAGTTCAGAATGAGAAGAATGAGCTGATCCCAACGAGGCTAGTCACGGGTTGGCGAATGTGCATCGATTACCGTAAGCTGAACAATGCGACCAGGAAGGACCATTTTCCCCTGCCGTTCATCGACCAAATGTTGGAGAGATTAGCTGGGAAGAAGTTTTTCTGCTTTCTAGATGGGTACAGCGGGTATTTCCAAATTTACGTAGATCCTGAGGACCAGGACAAGACCACTTTCACTTGCCCGTTTGGAACCTATGCATTCCGTCGCATGCCTTTCGGCCTGTGCAACGCTCCAGGTACGTTTCAACGATGTATGATGAGCATATTTTCCGATTTGATTGAGGATTGCATAGAGATATTCATGGACGATTTTACGGTTTACGGAGACTCGTTCGACTCTTGCCTTCACCATTTGGATATAGTTTTGGAGAGATGTCAAGCAAGGAGTTTGGTTTTGAACTTCGAAAAGTGCCATTTTATGGTCGCCGAAGGGATAGTTTTAGGACACGTGGTCTCAGAGAGAGGTATCCAAGTGGATCGAGCCAAGGTAGATGTTATATCCAAATTACCATTCCCTACTGATCAGAAGGGAATAAGGGGTTTTCTGGGGCACGCCGGATTTTATCGAAGATTTATCAAGGATTTCTCTAAGATCGCCCAACCCCTTACTAGATTACTTCAGAATGACGTGGAATTCATCTTTGATGAGCAATGCAAGGCTGCTTTCAACCTTCTCAAGGAAAAGTTGATATCCGCACCTATCATAAGGGCTCCTGACTGGAACCATCCTTTCGAAGTAATGTGCGATGCCAACGATTTTGCGGTAGGAGCCGTGCTGGGTCAGAAGATCGACGGGAAGAGGTACGTAATTTTTTATGCGTCCAAGACTTTAAATCAAGCCCAGCGGAATTACGATACCACTGAAAAGGAGATGCTGGCAGTGGTGTATTCCTTCGAGAAGTTCAGGCCATATTTGTTGGGATCCAAAGTCATAGTGTATACTGACCATGCGGCGATTAAGTATCTGATTGCCAAGAAGGAATCCAAACCACGCTTGATCCGATGGGTACTCTTGTTACAAGAATTCGACTGGGAGGTAGAAGATAAGCGAGGAGTCGAGAACAAGGTGGCAGACCATTTGAGCAGAATAGTGCAAGATGGAAACGGTGACGAAGTGCACGATAAATTTCCAGAGGAACATTTGTGTGAGGTGATTTTTGCGCCCAGAAGAATTGATTGGGAAGAAGTGTTCAAGCTTACTGGTCAGAATGATACAACAAAAGGAAAAGAGAAGGTAGGGCAGAAACCATGGTATGCGGACCTGACCAACTACCTAGTGACTGGAGAGCTTCCAGAAGTGCCGAGTGTTACCAAGGCCCAAAGAATGAAGATCAAGAGTGAAGCGAAATACTACTTTTGGGACGACCCCTATTTGTGGAGGGTAGGGTCCGATCAAGTGATAAGGAGGTGCATTCCTGACTGGGAGCAGCGGGATGTTTTAACCCACTGCCATTCATTAGCATGCGGAGGACATTTCGGGTCCAAGAAGACGGCAAGGAAGATTTTGGATAGCGGCTTTTATTGGCCAACCCTCAACAAAGATGCGTACGAGTTTTGCAGAAGTTGCGAGCGTTGCCAACTGACCGGTGGAATATCTGCCCGGGATGAAATGCCGCAGGTACCCGTAATAGTTTGCAAGCTATTCGACATATGGGGAATGGACTTCATGGGGCCTTTTCCTTCATCCTATGGGAATCTGTATATCCTAGTTGCTGTAGACTACGTCTCCAAATGGGTGGAAGCCAAGGCCACAAGCATGTGTGAAGCCAAGGAAGTGGCCAAGTTCTTAAAGAGTCATATCTTCAGCCGATTCAGTGTACCCAGGGCGATCATATCCGATCAAGGTACACACTTCTGCAATCGCACAATTGAAGCCTTGATGAAGAAATACGGTGTGCACCATAGACTATCCAGCCCTTACCATCCGCAAGCAAATGGTCAAGCAGAAATCTCTTACCGCGAGATAAAGAAAATTTTGGAGAAGACGGTGAACTCTTCTAGGAAGGATTGGAGTGTAAGGTTTGAGGATGCTCTCTGGGCGTATCAAACAGCCTACAAGACCCCCATAGGCATGTCCCCTTACCGGATTATTTTTGGAAAGATGTGCCATTTACCAGTTGGAATCGAGCATCAAGCATACTGGGCAGTACAGAAAGTGAATATGGATGCTACAGCCTGTGAAGAGGAAAGGAAGCTGCAACTGCAGGAGCTTGAGGAACTTAGATTGGAGTCATTTGACTCCGCCACGTGATACAAAGAACGAACTAAAATATGGCATGATCGAAATCTGAGAACTAAGGAGCTCCATGTTGGCCAGAAAGTACTACTCTTCCAGTCAAGATTGAAGCTTATGCCAGGGAAACTCAAGTCCAAGTGGACAGGACCTTACATCATAACTGCGCTCCGATCTAATGGGGCAATAGAAATTTTAGGTAGTTTCTCTAACTCTGAACCTTTCATAGTAAATGGGCATAGGTTGAAAATATTCAGGGATAATAGCGAGCTGGATGTGGTGGATGAGATTCCACTACAACCATTTACATCGGTTTCATACTGATCAGTAATATAGGAATTTGGAGTTCCGCGCGGCCAGTTTCCCTTTGAAAATAGTTTGCATATACTGGCCAAGTTGAATTCCAAATTGCCTAAGGAAGTTGTAAATATTGTAAATACGTAATTAATCTTTGCACGCTAGATAATTCCTAAAAATCCAAAAATATTTTCGAGCCTTAATTTTAATTTGAAGTGCACATTGACCAAGGGATTACTTATCTGGTGCTATTTCAAAATTTTATTTAAGTGCCCATTTGAATTAGTTTCTTTTTTTTAGGTAAGTATGGGAGAAGTTATGGAGAGGACGAAAATTTGAATTAAAGCTTGTGCAGCTTTTGCAGGGTGGCAGCAGGAAAAATGGCGCGTGAGCAGAGGGAAAAGACGCGCGGACCAATCAGAGGCCAGAAACCTCAACCGCCCTTCCCGTCTGAAACGTCGCGACTGGCTACCCCTGATAACCGGTTACAACCACCTGGAACTGCATTCTCTCTCCCACATAACCATACCGCTTTACCTTTTCCCCCTCACAAACCCTCATTTTGCAATTACACTCTCTCTCGAAAAATTCCTCTTTCATCTCCGCCGACTCCCAACCCTAATTTCCAGATCGTAATTTCCGCTCATGGGTAAGAAGGCATTCGCTAAGAAAATAAAACCGCGCCGCCAAGAAACCCAGGAGGCACAACCACAGCAAAATCCACCGCCACCAGCACCGACCGCTCAGCCACCACCTATTATTTCCATGGATGCCATGATGGCATTTCTTCGTCAACAGGACCCTACTCGGGACTGGACGGCGGCATTGACTAGTTTTGGTCAAACGGGGGCGTCGGAACCACATCCAGCGAAGCTCCGCCTGCGCCGGTAAGTCATGCAGCAGATTCAGTACCGGAATCGGCAGAACTCGACGCTATCGCTGCACATTACGACTCCGACTCTGAGGAGCGTAAGAAAAAGTCGAGCCAAGGCAAGACGACTCCAGAGGGGAGCGAAGGAACAGAGAAAACGCCGGAAGCGGAACCGGTATTTCAAGAAGCGAGAAGGCCGGAAATAGATTTGAATGAATCGGCCAGAAAACAAGGCCTCATGACAGATGAAGAATTTGACTCGATTCTGAACAGGGTCAACCGGAGAGAAGAGGACACTGCACCAATGGCTGAGGGTCTAGACCTCGCATTGGGGGCAGTAGGAAACAGGGAGAAAGCCACATCAGGAACCATACTGGAAGGCCGACCTTTCCAGTTGGTAGGAGGGGAAGGAAAGGTACCGAGTAAAGAAAAAGAACCAGTAGACCCCCAAGTGAAAGCCGGGGATGATAAAGTACAAGTAGAAGAGGAAAGTATTGCGTCTACGGAAGCCAAGGATGCAGGAACAGAGACAGCAGAGCCGGAAGTAGAGGCACCCACCCCAGTGGCACCTCAGGTTGTAAAATCGATTCCGGTCAGGCGAAAACTGGTGGTGAAAGCAGACCCCAAGGCAGACTCGCCCAAGCCGCAGAGGGTATCGCAACGTTGTTTAGGTAAGTGGGCCTCCAGCAGGGCCAAACCGAACACGGCGGAGGACCCCATAGAGATCGCAAGCGAGGAAGAGCGAGCCACTCCGAAAGAGGCTGAAGGTGAACCTGTTCAAGCTACTGATCAGGAAGACACAGAGGTGTCTCCAGTACAGAACGAACCGGGCACGACAACGGAAGGAATGGCTGGGGGACCGAACCTCACATCAGAGTCAGGAAGGTCTGCTGGATTTGAGAAAGACAAGGCCTTACTCTAAGCTGAGGAGGAAGCCAGGTACCAGATAGAAAGAAAAAGGAAAGGAAAAGCCGTTGTGAAGAACAAGCCGAGTACCAAAAAACCGCGTACCGTGAACACAAGCATCGTGATCACTGAGGCTGAACAGAGGACCCCATCAAACCGGCAAACACAGAGTGACAGTGAATATGAGATCAGTGAAGAATCTGAATCCGATAGCGATACGACCATGGAAGATGAGGAGTACAAGGAGCAGCAACTCCCTAACGATCATCGGGAACTATTGCATCCACCTGCAGAACCACTCCGATATAAGCGTTGGACGGTGGAGCTCACAGATGACGTGGTGGAGGGGATGCAATTTTTTGACTCCAAGGAGCCCCAATCCATCTATCGCACCAAGAACGCAAAAGGTAAGAAGGTTAAGTGTGGAAAGGTAATTCATCTCCCCTAGTTAGATGAATTAAAGGTTCGGGAATCGTTTCTCGCCCTTTTCCATGAATTGGGTTTTGAATGGCTGTTAAGGAATGAGAATTTGAATGTTCCGGTCGATTTGGCCAAAGAATTTTTCGCGACCTTTCGATTCAAGGTCACAACGGATTTGGATGTAGAGTGTATCAGTTTCAGAGTATTTGGAGGAGAGATTAGGATGAATTTGATTGAACGGACTGTTCGGCTAGGGATATGCAGTTTGGAGGAGGCCATAGGGCCCGAGTGGAGAATAGGGAGCGGGGGATTCCCCGCAGGCATGTGGACTTTGAGCCCCAGGTAGCTTGGGAAGAGCTTACTCACCCTGGGGCAGGACAGTTTCAGTCCACTATCTCCCGATCTATCCATCTCAACGATCCTAATCTACGCCTGGTTCAACTCTTCTTGGGTTACAACCTTTTAGGACAGTCGAATTCGGCAGTCCGGACATCAATGACGGAATTGTATCTTATGTGGTGTGCCAAGAGAGGCAAGAAGTTGCATTTAGGGTTCTGGACTGCATACACATGTCACCTCATCGCTACCCACCCAGCACGGAATATTTCCCTCTGCCATATATTGGGAATCTTTGTGAAAAACAACATCACCATTACAGAGGACGAAGACTTAACCCCCTTGACGATGGTGGACTCCCCAGGATTGTTTGATACCTCCTTGTTCGTCCGGACGAATGCGGTGTACATGAGGCAAGGCGTGCCACACTTCTATGCGATGGGAGAGGAAGCTGTACCCACTGCTCGGTTAGCAGTAGCTCATGAAGCACCGGCACACGACCAAAGGCAAGAGGGGATGGAAAAATCTGTGGAGGAAATAGCGGAGGGGAGCAGACAGATAAGGGCAGAAATGATCGGATTGGCATCAGACCAGGAACAGCTTCAAGCCAGAATGGAGAAGGAAATGGAAGAAGTTAGAGAGGAGAATAAGCAGTTGAAGGCAGAGATGGTCAAGCTAGCGGGAGTAGTGGAACGGATGTTGGAAGGATCTGCAGAGCAGAGGACATTGGCTCGAAAGCAAGACGCTATGGAGACGTTAGTGACTACTTTGGGAGAGGAAAACCATCGATTGATCACGGAGATGGGCCGGATGGCATCCGTGATAGATGTGTTGTTGAAAGAAGTGACCAGCCGGAAGAAGGAACCAGCTACAGGAACAAGCGGCCATGGAGGCCAGGACGATGAGACCCACCCACCAGAGACAATGATAGACGAACCCGAGGTAGAGAACGCCGAGGTGCCGGAATCAGCCGAGGAACCGGCGAAGGAAAGTGAGGATCACACTGGAACGAAAGAGGAACCCCTGGAAAAGCAGCCTACACCACCTGCCCCACGGAGGAGCAGGAGACTTCGCTAGGCCACCCCCCACCCTGACAAGTTAGTTTTTTTCAGCTTTCTGTTTGTTTTTAAGTTTTTGTTGGTGTTAGTTTTTGTTGCGATAGGTAAACTTCTGTGTTTATTTCTGTGTAGCATGTTTTTGTTTTTTTTCTTGTTTCGTACGCATGTTGACTCACACTTAGTCCGTTGCACGGCCTAAGTGTGAGGAGTTTTGTATATATGTGTTTTGTTGGTTGCTGTTTAGGTTTTCAAACTTCTCCCACTTAGCCTATTCCATAGTCTAAGTGTGAGAAGTTTTAGTTTTATTTTGTTGTTTTTGTCTGATTGTCTATGTGTCCATCATACTGGCCATTACCTTTTCCACTTCACAGCCTTATCTGAGGGCAGACACTTGTGAAGTGGGAGGGGGGACGCAATGACCAGTATGATGAGTATGTATATATGTGTAGTTTTTGTGTTTGTGTTTGTGTCCCGTTAAGTATAGCTTTTTATTTTGTGTGTTGATTGGGCTTAAAACTCAACCGTCTTGAGCTGACGGTGAAGGGAATTGAGGGAGATAGGACATGCTGGAAAACCGAAACCACCCTCCCTAGTACCTCCTAGTCAGGATAGATGATGTGAGTATGAAAGAAAAGCCCATACTTAGAGCCAAACGCGAAAGCCCTCTTCAAATGTGAGTTATAAGCTTAAAGTGGAACCACTTTCCACAAATATTGAAAAGAAAGAGAGGCTGCCACAAATTGCCTAGGATGAAGTGACCACGGGTAGCAAACACTGAAGGCAGTAGGAAACCCCCCCCCCCCCCCCAAAAAAAAAAAATAAAAAAACCACCCTTAGAACCTCTTTTCCCAACTCTTTTACCCAGATAAATACCCCTAGCCCCTGGGACTGTGTGTCTGCAAAGCGTGAGACGAATGAAGCTTACTGGCCAGAAAGATGTACAAGAAAGCAGACTCCAGCTGGGCAAGAAGGTTCGGAAGAAAATCGACCAGGGAGTTATCCCGGGTCCACAAAAAGAAAAAAAAAAGGGGAGAGAAGAAGGTATAAGGGTGGCGAAGCCACAAAGGAAAAAGAAAAAAAGAGAGAGAAAAGAATGTGGAGAAAAATGGTCAGAAACTTGACCACAGAAAAAAAAGAGAAGGAATAAGGGTGGCAAAGCCACAAGATGATACTGACCAGTTGGAGACCCAAGCCAGAAGCGCCAACTAAGAAGCAACTGATCAGAAGCCTAATGCAATCAGTCCCCCCCACATCAATAAAATAGAAATGTTGAAACTTAGAGCCTTAGGAACATCTACCCCAAAACAATACAGCCCAATAGCCCCATTACAAGCCTTTAAGCCCTTCAGTAGCTGCACGTGAGATCCAAGTCCGAAGCAAGCGTGGTTGAGCATATTGAGAGAATGCGGTCCCAACATTTCTGGGGAGGTATGAGAGACCGAGTGAATCTAGTGTTTGGCCGAGAGTTTGGGCGATCTTGACAAGCGGATATACTGACCAGGAAGGAATGGGGGGTGGCAGAAGTTCAAGGCTGTCTAAGGCCGGATTGTACCAGATCCCGAGGTAAGGGATGGTTGAAAATATAGCCCAATCTTTGTGTTTTAGTTTTTATTTGTGTTTGTGTGTTTTTCTGTGTTTGACCTAGTGTTTTTCTTTGCGTCGTTGTAGTATAGAGTCCAGTTTAGGTAGAGTCGGTCAGGGGAGTAACCAGGCTAGAATTCAACTTATTCCTTTTTGTTTGTTCTTCACGCTTGAGGACAAGCATGTGGTAAGTGTGAGCAGTTTGATAAGTCGTATTCTAGGCCTAAGTTACGGGTCAGTATGATGTGCATAATTAAATTATTTCTGCAAAACTAGTTGCTTAAGCGTGCAGGGTAAGCGTTCAAGCCAGTAGGCAGAGTTTCAGACACTTCAAGTGAAAAGGGCATCAGGACGATTACGTACTGACCAGTATACATGCAAAAATGGCTCGAGATGGAGAAGGAGCATAGCTGGGACTGCTCAATCACAATTAAGGGCAAAGAAGTCATTTCACCGCAAGGTCTTACCCTAAAAAATCAAGGGTAAGCCTTCCTATAAAAGGAAGCCACTTGGAGAGAGAATTATCATCAACCAATTCATCATCATCACTCTTAGGTAGAATTCTCTCGGAGTTCAGTCCTTCAGCCCAGTCCTGAATCTCGTTCCTCGCCACTGCCATGGTCACTTGAAGATCTAGATGTTCCCGGAGTTCCAAATCGTCCGTTCCAGCCAGCAAGACCGTAGCTTAGAGATTCCATCGCCCGGAGTGTCAAAACACTTTTATTCGCTTTCGTAGTTTAATTTACTTGCTTTCCTTACGTTGGATCTTTATTTGCTTTTGGATATTTTCTGTTTTTGAAGTACTTGTGGAAGATCCGAACGTGTTTATGATATGAAAGTGATTTCCGTTTCAGTTATGGTGTTGATTTCTTTTCCTTCCTATTCCGCCTAGTTAGCTTAGATCTAAGGTTCCTTGGTGTTTAAGTGCTGAAACTTTCCTTTCTTTGTTTCCATCAAAATTCCTTTAGTTAAATGTGGAACTATTGATCGTGAGTGAATCGCTGCATGTGTAGTCCTGTTTGAGTTCGTTTTCATTTTCCTGCTGACCAATACGCGGAGTTGCATTTTCTGTGTTTTGATTTCAGTTTTGGTGTTCTTATTTGTGGATCTGTGTTCACGATTTGATAAACTGTATTTCCGTGTTGAATCTGGAATTATTTTCTGCTTTTGGTTTGTGTTGTTGAAGAAGATGATGTCCATGTCTAATGTTGGGGACCACTTTGCTTTTTAGATGCTCTTTTTGCTTTTCTGTCCTTTACTTTAGTTATAACCTGCAGATCTGTCAGCATAGTCACCATGACTACCACTACCCTCTGAATATTCTGTCTAGCCCAAAATAGAATCTCGTACCTCCTAAATATTTTCTGTTATAGAAATGTCCCCCTATTTCCACGTACACAGCTGCACCCCTACACTTCTTTCCCCATTCCAGTCAGTAGGAAATTACCTTTAAGTTCTTGCCTAGGTAGAGACTCAACCCGAGCGTGGTAGCTAACCAAACCATCCAGAATATCACCACAATAGTTTTAACGCACCATCTCTGTGGGATTCGACCCTTACCACCACTATACTGATCAGTAGAAGTGGGTTGAGGAATTTTTGAAACCAGGGTCTAGGCTTAGTTAGGATCTCTATCCTGACCAGTAGGATATATCCTTGCTTGAACGACACCTAAGCGCCCTGAGGTCCTTTCAATCCCCTTCCTTTTCTTATTTTCCCTCTGGGAGTTCATTTGTACTGACTGGTAGCTTAGCCCCTGCGGCACCAATGAATTTTGATTTCTGACAAAAGTCCATAATTGCTCCTTCTATCTCTTCATCAGTCAACCCTTGGCTACTGATCAGGTCACACCATGCAGCTGCCTCTACATCAGCCTGCCTATATACATCCAATGCTTGTAGCTTTTCCTGCAATAGTTTAGTCTCAAAAAAATCTTGGACTAGAGGGTCAATCACATCCACATAGCATAGATTTTCAGAATCGATAGGCTTTTTCTTGGCCTTATTGATATCAAAGGTAAACTTTTTTCCATGAAAATCAATACAAATTGTTCCCTTAGCCATATCTACAATTATCTTGGCTGTCCTAAGAAATGGCCTTCCTAACAAAATACCGCTAGACTCCCTAGCTTCAGACTCACCCATCTTGATCACGTAAAAGTCAGCAGGATAAGTAAAGTCATGAACTCTCACCAACACATTCTCTAACAATGATCGGGACATGCGGCATTTCGTCTCACACGGATATTCCACCGGTCAGTTGACAACGCTCACAACTTCTACAAAACTCGTAGGCATCTTTGTTGAGGGTTGGCCAATAAAATCCGCTATCCAGAATCTTTCTCGCCGCCTTATTGGGACCGAATTGTCCTCCACATGCCAGATAGTGGCAATGCGTCAATACGTCCTTCTGCTACCAGTCAGGAACGCATCTTCTTATCACTTGATCGGCTCCTACCCTCCAAAGATACGGGTCGTCCCAAAAGTAGTATTTCGACTCACTCTTGATCTTCATTCTTTGAGCTTTGGTGACGTTTGGCACTTCTGGAAGCTCCCCTGAAACGAGGTAGTTGGCTAGGTCCACATACCATGGCTCCTCCCCTACTTTTTCCTTTCCTCTTTCTGTCACATCCTGGCCAGTAAGCTTCATCACTTCTTCCCAGTCAATTTTTCAGGCGGTGAAAATAACTTCACACAAGTGTTCTTCCGGGAATCGATCTCTCACCTCCTCGCTATTTCCATCTTGCACTATCCTACTCAAATGATCCGCAACCGTATTCTCAACCCCTTTCTTGTCTTCCACCTCCTAATCGAACTCTTGTAACAAGAGTACCCATCGGATTAAGTGGGGTTTGGATTATTTCTTGGTAACTAGGTATTTAATGGCTGCATGGTCAGTATAAACAATGACCCTTGACCCCAACAAGTACTTCTGAAACTTCTCGAATGAATAAACCACAGCTAGCATCTCCTTCTCCGTGGTATCATAATTCCTTTGAGCTTGATTCAATATCTTAGATGCATAAAAGATCACATACCTTTTTCCCTCGATCTTTTGACCCAGAACCGCTCCTACTGCATAATCGCTGGCATCACACATCACTTCGAACGGATGATCCCAGTCAGGAGCCCAGATAATCGGTGCGGATATCAGCTTTTCCTTGAGCAAGTTGAAAGCGTCCTTACATTGATCATCAAAATTGAATTCTACTTCGTTTTGGAGGAGTCTGGTGAGGGGTTGGGCAATTTTGGCGAAGTCTTTAATGAAGCGGCGGTAAAATCCTGCGTGCCCCAGAAAACCCCTTAATTTCTTCTGGTCCGTAGGAAAAGGTAATTTGGAAATGATGTCCACTTTGGTTTGATCCACCTGGATACCCCTTTCTAACACCACATGCCCTAGGACGATGCCCTCTATGACCATGAAATGACATTTCTCAAAATTCAAAACTAGGCTCTCCGCTCGACACCTCTCCAAGACTACATCCAATTGATGAAGGCATGAGTCGAAAGAATCTCCGTAGACTGTGAAGTCATCCATGAATATTTCTATACACTCCTCAATTAGATCAGAAAATATGCTCATCATGCATCGTTGAAATGTTCCCAGAGCGTTGCAAAGTCCGAACGGCATGCGTCTGTACGCATAGGTTCCAAACGGGCAGGTGAAGGTAGTTTTATCCTGGTCTTCAGGATTCACGTAAATCTGAAAGTACCCGCTGTACCCATCCAAAAAACAAAAGTACTTCTTCCTAGCCAGTCGCTCTAACATCTGATCGATGAACGGTAGGGGGAAGTGGTCTTTTCTGGTCGCGACGTTCAGCTTGCGGTAGTCTATGCACATCCGCCAACCAGTGACTAGCCTTGTCGGTATCAGCTCATACCTCTCATTTTGAACCACTTGAATCCCGGACTTCTTGGGGACCATGTGCACAGGGCTGACCCACTCGCTATCGGGCACCGAATAGATAATCCCTAATGGCAACAACTTTAAGATTTCCTTCAATATTTCTTCCCGCATGTTGGGATTCACCTTTCTTTGCGAATCTCGATGTGCCTTTGCCCCTTCTTGTAGCCTAATATGATGCATGCAGACGTCAGGGCTGAATCCCACCAAATCTGTAAGGCTCTATCCGATTGCTTTCATGTTCCTACCTAAAACGGTCAGTATCCTTGCTTCTTGCTCCTTTGTCAGGCTACTGCTTATTATCACCGGATATAAGTTTTCTTCCCCGAGAAAGGCATACTTCAGGGTCGCTGGCAACTTCTTCAATTCAACTTGTGGGGGAAGTGTGTCTGCTGGGAGAAGGTTTCTTGCAGCATCCCCTTCCTTTTCTAATTTTCCCTCTGAGAGTTCATCTGTACTGTCTGGTAGCTTAGCCCCTGCGGCTCCAATGAATTTTGATTTCTGACAAAAGTCCATAATTGCTCCTTCAATCTCTTCACCAGTCAACCCATTGGCTACTGATCAGGTCACACCATGCAGCTGCCTCTACATCAGCCTGCCTATATACATCCAATGCTTGTAGCTTTTCCTGCAATAGTTCAGTCTCAAGAAAATCTTGGACTAGAGGGTCAATCACATCCACATAGCATAGATTTTCAGAATCGATAGGCTTTTTCATGGCCTTATTGATATCAAAGGTAAACTTTTTTCTATGAAAATCAATACAAATTGTTCCCTTAGCCATATCTACAATTATCTTGGATGTCCTAAGAAATGGCCTTCCTAACAAAATACCGCTAGACTCCCTAGCTTCAGACTCACCCATCTTGATCACGTAAAAGTCAGCAGGATAAGTAAAGTCATGTACTCTCACCAACACATTCTCTAACACTCCTTCAGTACTTATACACGACCTATCAGCCAGTTGGATTAATACCCTAGTGCTAGACAATGTTACTCCCTTCAGCCGATTATAAACTGACAATGGCATAACATTTGTAGAAGCTCCGAAGTCACACATTGCATGCTCGATTTTTACATCTCCTAAAGTTATAGGCAAAGTGAACATACCGGGGTCTGCTCTCTTGGGTGGTAGCTTTTCTTGCATAATTTCTGACGCTATCCCTTCCACCATGATCTTACCATCCTTTTGGGCTTTCTCGGCTATGAATTCTTTGATAAATTTTCCAAGCGGGAGTAGCTTCACGGCTTGGAGGAATGGTATGGTGATATCCAGCTTCCCAAAAATTAACATGTAATCCACTGGGTTTTCCTTCTTCCTCTTGGTCACGAAACAATAAGGGAATGGCTTTTTCCCTTTCTCTTCTTCGACCAGCTCCTCGACAGCCTTCCCGGAGTCTTTCTCAGGCACATTCTGGGCTGGAGTTTCCTTCGCCAGTTCTTTTTCCTTAGATGAGTCCACCTTGGGCTGCCTGCTTCCGGTTTCACTGTTCTTCGACGGTTCCTCACACGAGAAAAATGGATCTTGCATTTGGGGTAGAGGTTTGTGTAGCTCCTCTTCCGAGACAGGGTCTCTCAGTAATGTTGCTCCACTTGATTCCCCACTGGACTTCTTTGGTTTGGGCCCCTCATAGGAGGTACCAGACCGCAATGTGACCTTGCTCACGTTTGCCTTCTCAGGTACATGGACTATAGACGGGAGTTTCCCTGAATTTCCTTTTAACTCACCCATCAAACTTGCCAGTTGGGCCAACTGCCTATTCATCATATCAATGTTCACTTTATGCCCCTTCTGGGCATTCTGCATCCCCTGCACTACTTCATTATTGAACTGCAACTCACCCTTGATGCCCTGCTGCGAGGCAAGCAATTCTCCCATCATATCCTTCATAGATCGTCTTGACTTGTTAGGATATTGGGACTGATTTGGCCCTTGGTGCTGGTTATACTGAGAATTTTGGTTGGGCTGAAAATTTTGGAAGTTTTGCTGGTTCTGGTTAGGCGGGTACTGGTTATACTGGCTTGGAGGGTTGTACTGGTCTTGGTGATATTGGTTCTGGTTTTGGTTTTGGAACTGTTTTTGGTTCTGCTGATGTTTTTCACCCTGATTAGGCTGATTCTGGTAATTTTGAAAGTTTCTCTGGTGGGGTGGTATATAAACAGGGTTCGGGTTCTGGTTTTGTGAGTTCTGGTTATGGGTTTGTTGGTTCCTTCCTGACCAGTTGGCTTGGTGGTCAGGATTTGCTGGGCCACGGTTGGGATTTTGGTTCAGGTGGGGGTTGTATTGGTTCTAACCTTGACCTTAGCTCTGGTTTTGGTTCTCGTATCCCCATCGAAAGTTCGGATGGTCCCTCCATGGTGCGTCCCGCTGCCTTCCCTGGATCCAATTCCCATTAGAATTATAGTACCCAGCAGCATTGACTTGCTCCATATTGATGAAATCATTAGGCTGATCATAGCCTGGTCCTTGATTTTCCTGCTCTGTACCCTTGTAGTTCCTAGTTGGGGAAGCGGGTGGTGTGTTCTTCTCGATCGCGCTAAGGAGTGTCTTCTTCAATTCGTCCATTTTCAAATCCATCTTCTGCTCTAACTTGTGCTCCTGGTCAGTAGACAAGGCACTAGCAATCCTTTCTCTGTTGTAACCATCTCTTGAATTGTCGTACTCCTTCTTTGCACTCAATAACTTCCCTAGGACTCTTTTAGCTTCACTGACCCTTAACTGCGTGGAACTTCCTCCTGACGAGGAGTTCGCTAGGACCTTTGTTGCCTTGTTCATTCCCTCATAAAAGGTATGATGTATTTCTATATCGTCCATACGATGATTCAGACATGCATCCAAGAGGCTAATATATTTCGCCCAATAGTCACTCAAGGGTTCATCGTACCCTTGTTTCACACTAGTGATCTGTCTCTTCAGCGCGCTTGTCTTTGATGACGGGAAGAATTCCCCTAAGAATGCCGACTTGAAATCTGCCCAACTCTCAATGGAATTGGGGGGCAGTCGCATGAACCAAGTGTTAGCTTCCCCTTTCAGAACGAACGGCAAAGCCTTCAATCTATAGTCATCCTCGGTCACCCCTGCTGGCCTTTTCTATGCCCTACAAATCTTACAGAACTCATGAAGGAATTCGTAAGGGCCATCATAGCTCTTTCCACAGTACGTGGGCAGGATTGCAATAACATGGGGCTTCACATCACAGGTTGTCTGCCCCGGGGTGACTACTATAGCCTGCGGTGGTTCTCCTTCGGTATGCGCGTTCAGCGTCCCGATCTCTGGATCGTCATCATTGTGGTCTGCCATTCTCCTGGGATTGCCTTCCAATTGTAGCCTTGGATTGTCTGGTATTCCTCCTTCTATGGTGTCTTGTTCTTCGTCACTACTCGAACCTAAATCAGACAAAGCCGTCGACAGGCCGGATCGAGTGGTTACGAGTATAGATCCTCGCTGAAGTATCTTCGGTCTCTACAGGTCAAGAGCCGAACTGCTTCTCATAAACTGAAATAAAAAGAAATAGAAAAATTATCCACAATATGTACGCCAAAGTTAATAACGCCATTCATCCCCGATAACGACGCCATTTGAAAGAGCAGGTTTGTGTCAGGTGTCGTTTCGAGCACAGGATGTATCCTACTGATCAGGATGGAACCCCAACTATGCCTGAACCTGGTATCAATAGTTCCTCAACCCACTTCTACTGACTAGTATAGTGGACGTAAGGGTCGAATCCCACAGAGATGAATGCGCTTTGGGAATTGTGGTGAAATTCTGGAGAGGTTTGGTTAGCTACCACGCTTTAGGTTGAGACTTTATCTAGGCTGCAAGTTAAGATGTTACTCTACTGATTAGGAGGTGTGAGAGACGTTTGATAAGCAGTTGTGTACGTGAGAGTAGGGGACATTATGTCTCTGAAAATATGTGCAAGGCACGGGGATTACTATAAAAAGCTAAACGGAATATCAGAGGAAAAGAGGTAGTTAGGTGACTAGACTGACAGATCTGTAGGGTACCCGCTGAAAAGGTAGAAAAAGTAAAGGACAAAATCAAAAAGTACTAAAAAGTAAAAGTGGTCCCAAACTTGGATGTGGATGTTATCTTCTTCAACATGAATAAACTCAGGTCAACAATCTCAGATTTCATGAATGAGAAACACAGATTAACAAACTTCACAGCTCAGATCCAAAATTAAAAACTCCAAATCAAAAGATTAATCTAGCGAAACTGAAATCATGCTTACTGGGTGACATGCAAGGTGGCATAAACTACGTAAACTAAGCTTTCACATTTAACCATTTCAGATCTAAAATCTAACAGCTATCTAGACTTGCAAACTCAGGCAGATTAACTACAGAAATGAAAACATGCAATTCAACACTAAAAATTACCGTAACAACTGGATTAAAGCTACCTAGGCAGAATGAAACAGATTCAACAGAAAACGATGCTCAAAGACAGCTTCATTGCATAAAAGGTGTTTGGATCTAAACGAAATACTTCAAAAGCAAACAGAAATTGAAAGTGCAACAGGTCCAACGTAAGGAAACACGTAAAGATTAACTAAGAACACAATTAAAGATTGTTTGCCACTCCGGGCGATGAAACTTCTAACTCTACGAAACACGCTAGCTGGAACGAGATAATGCGGAACTCCGGCGAACTGATGAGCTTCAGGTGACCATGGCTGTCGGCGAGAAACGAGAATATGAAGGATAATGCCGAAGGATTGATCTACCGAAGATAGATTCCTAACTAAGCGTAGGAGTTCATGAACTAATTGATGATGATTCTCTCTCCAAGTGACTTCCTTTTATAGGGAGGCCTGCCCTTGATTTTTAGGGTAGACTTCAAACATGAAGTGACTCTTTTGCCCCTTGCTTGCGGCTAATCTTCCCAGCTATCCTTCTTCTCCATCTCGAGCCTTTTTAGCATGCATACTGGTCAGGATAGCAATATCTTGGCGCCCTTTTCACCTGAAGTCTCCTAACATTCCCATACTGGCTGGAACACTTCCCTGCACACTTTAGCAACTGTTTTGCAGATATATTCCAAGTATGCACATTATACTGACCAGTAACCAAGGTCTAGAATACGACTTATCACTAGTCTTGACCTGGTTAGCAAAAACACAACTCACCCACACAAGAAGAGGAGATTTTAGTAAGATCTCACTTCCCAAAGGATAATACCACCCCCCAAATCACTCACCATTGTCACTCTAAACAAGGCTTAGAAATTAGTGAGGTCTAGGATGACTCACTCTTGATATCCAACTTCCCAAATGTAAGTGCTAAGACAAATCAATCAAGGTATACACGTAGACAATATAGCCAAGTACGTAAAGCCAATCAAGCATGTGAAAGTAAGGTTCAATGCCTAAGGAAGCTAACAAACAAACTTGGTTGAGCTGAAAATTTATGTAACTCTTGGAAGATCTTTAGAATTATTTTGATATGGCTACCCAACCCTAAAATTGATGCAACTTGGTAGATAACAAGATTAAAGGGTTTAGAATGAGAGAAAAATATTCCCAATATAGCAGATTTTTTAGAAGACCCTCGATTTTACGTTTTCCCCAAATCAGTCAATTTAGGGCACAAAATAGGGCAACAACTTCACATATTAATTTTACCTATCAAATGATGGAATTTTTGGCTGAGATTTTGCATGTAAATATTTAATATATCATGGTTCATGCACACCAAAAATCAGCCCAATCCAACAACAATAGACCAATAAATAAACATAGGCTAAAACAAGGAAAATCAAAGAAAATGAAATTTCATATAGGCATATAATCAAACACTTACTAGGCAACTAGGCTCTAGATACCAAATGATAAGGATTCTTGTGAGGGAATCCTTCCATGTGGCCAGGAAATACCCAAAATAGTGTTTGACTCCAATTTTTTTAGTTAAGATATAAATGGTAGGTTGAGCTAGCCACAAAAACTAGGCTAAAAAAAGGAGTTTGGTAAGGAGGTTAGAAAAGGAAGAAGGGTGTAAAGAGGGAGGAATCCTCTTTGGGGACCTATGACCTCGCACAAGAAGATGTGGACAACCCTAGGTTACTTTAACCCAAGTAAACACTTCATTGGCTCCACATTCATGACTACACCACCATAAATGCATACTTATACTTGATCTAGTCTGATGAACATAAATCAAGCAACCTACATGTAGGAATTTGGATAAAAATCTCAAAAGGGAGATACTCTCAAAGGAATACTCAAAATATCATTCATCAAAGTCTGCCAACAAAAGACGTACAAAGTAGTATTTATAGCTAGGGTTGGAATCGTAAGGAAAGTGACCCAAAATAAATAAAAAACGGCCAAAACAGTGCCGACGCCCGACCGGGCGTTTAGAAAATGGCAAATAGCACGACCGGGCGATCTTTCTGCTACAATTCATACAATCGGACAAAAACGCCCGATCAGGCATTTTCTACATCTCAAAACGCCCGGTCGCGCTTTCTCTCTGGAGTCATCCGCTCTTCAGCGTGCGCGCTCTTTCGAAGTTGAAAATATCGGTTGCCTTGGAAGAGAATTTGGACATCATTTGATTTGCCAGATCACTGCTTGAATCAGACTCCAGCTACATCTTAGCTCCTTGTCATGGCCTTTTCATCCTTCTTGGACCCCAATCTACCCAAGGCTCATGGCGTACGAGTGACTCTTGAGGCTCAGAACTTGTGGACGTATTAAAAGTTCTAGAGAAGAAGCTGATTTCAATGTGCGAAAGGAAGTACTAGAGCTCGTTCATATTGATATATGTGGACCAATGTCGACTGAGGCAATAGGTGGTTTTTCATATTTCATCACCTTCATTGATGATTATTAAAAAATTCGATACGTCTATTTGATGCGCTACAAGTCTGAATTATTTGACAAGTTCAAGGAGTTTAAGGCATATGCAGAGGCACATCATGGTAAGAATATCAAATGCCTATGATCTTATAGTGGAGGCAAGTACCTCGGTACTGAGTTTTTGGACTACTTGTCAGTGTTGGGAATTAAATCCCAATTGATTGCGACGGGCACACCCCAGCAGAATGGTGTAGCTGAAAGAAGGAAAAGGGCCTTGTTAGAGATGGTCCGGTCGATGATGAGTTATGCGCGGTTACCAATTTCATTTTGGGGACATGCCTTGCTTTCCGTGAGTCATATTTTACACAATTTACCATCAAAATCGGTTCTTGTTACTCCATATGAGTTGTGGATTGGTCGCAAGCCTAATCTAGAACATCTCAAGATATGGGGGTATCCGGCTCATGTTTTGGAAAAGGATCTAACTAAGCTGGAATAAAGGACTGACATATGTGTGTTTATTGGTTACCTTAGAGGATCAAAAGCGTATGAATTCTATAGTCTCCGGGACAAGCAAGTCGTTGTGAGTACTCATGCGACATTGTTAGAGGAAGACTTTGTTATGAATCATAAACCCAGCAGTGAAGTGGCTTTTGATGAGCGAACTTCAGTCACAAGTTCCATTACCAAAGAACAAGTACCAAACGTACAAACTACACTAGAAATTTCAACTTCTATTCCTAATGTTGTAGTGTCGCGTCGCAGTAGGAGGGTTTCACATGAACCCGATATGTACATTGGTTTGGGGGAGTCCTCGGACCTCACCTCAGATGGCAATGTATCAGATCCCTGGAATTTTGAAGAGGAGCAGACGGATACCGATAATTGCGAATGGGTGAAAGCAATGGATTTGGAACTACAATCAATGATAGACAAAGACGTATACGATTTGATAGTTCTACCCGAAGGTTGTACTACCATTGTTAGCAAGTGGATAAACAATCGTAAACGTGGACCCGATGGACGAGTCAAAGTCTTTAAAGCAAGACTAGTGGCCAAGGGGTATACCCAAAAGGAATGTATCCATTACGATGAGACCTTCTCCCCAGTGGCCATGCTCAAATCGATTCGGATACTATTGTCTATAGCAGCTTAGATGGATTGGGATGTGTGGCAGATGGACGTTAAGAAGGCATTCTTGAATGGTAGTCTTGAGGAGACCATCTACATGGAACAACCCGAGGGCTATACCGTTAAAGGCAAAAAGCACATGGTTTGGAAGCTTAAGAAGGCCATTTATGGCCTTAAGCAAGCATCTAGATCATGGAACAAGTGCTTCGATCAAACTGTTCAAACGTTTGGATTCGAAAAGTGCCCGAATGAAAGCTGTGTATAGGAATGTTGAAAAAGAGAATATAGTGTTCTTTGTTTTATATGTAGATCACATTCTTCTAATTGGAAACAATAAAAAGATGTTGTCATCAGTACGAACTTAGTTGTCAAACCAGTTCGAGATGAAAGATATGGGAGAAGCTAGACACATTCTAGGTATGAAGGTCCTCTGTGACCGTGAAAAGAGAATGTTGTGTTTATCTCAAGAATCTTACATCGAGACTGTACTTAGGCGATTTAGCCTGCAAGATTCCAAGAAAGGTTTCCTACCTTTTAGACATGGAATTCATTTATCTCAAGAGATGTGTCCCAAAACACTATCTGAGATAGAAGAGATGAGAAGGATATCGTATGCCTCGGCAGTTGGTAGTCTCACGTATGTTATGCTTTGTACAAGGCATGATATTTGCTTTGTTGTTGGCATGGTAGCAAGATATTAATCTAATCCTGGCTCGGGACATTTGACTATCGTAAAGAACATACTCAAGTACCTGAAAAGGACTAAGGCCTATGCTCTAGTTATAATGCAGTCGAGCTCTGTCCTTTAGGATATACCGACTCAGATTTTGAGGCTGATCGGGTTTCGAGGAAAGATACTTCTGGATATGTGTTTACCTTAGGAGGTGGTGCCGTAATATGGAAGAGTGTAAAACAGAAATGCATTGCGGACTCTACCATGGAAGTTGAATATGTGGGCTGCTTCGAAAGCTGCAAAGGAAGCTGTATGGCTGAAAAACTTCCTTCTGGACTTGGGTGTGGTTTCGAATCTGCCCAAAAGCATCACCATTTATTGTGACAATTCTGATGCTGTGGCGAACTTGAAAGAACTGAGAGCTCACAAAGCGAGCAAACACATAGAGAGGAAGTATCATATTATCCGAGATATAGTGCAGAGAGGAGACATACAAGTGGTCAAGATTGCGTCAGAGAACAACGTGGCAGATCCTTTCACGAAGGCAATAGCGGTCAAGCCGTTTGATCTCCATGTTGAACGAATGGGAGTTCGACTCATACAAGACCTCAACTCGCTTTCAGTATAGGTGGGAGAAATTAGACGTGTTGTTAGCACATTTTGTATACTCGAAAGCTGTTTTGAGTATAAATGGGAGATTGTTAGAGTTTTGTGTACTAGAAATCACCTTTCGAGTGATTGGATACTGTAATAACTCTTAATTTATTTTCCAAGGAGTAAAACGAATTATTTTTGTTATAATGTTGTTATGTTTTACATTTAATGATTGTTTTATTACATGTTTAAATGTATAAGAAACTTAACAAAGTCTAAGTCTTTGTTTCAGTAGATCGGTTGAGGGTGTCGTCCACTTTAAGGTAACACGGTGAGTTCTAAATAAAGAAAAAGAAGAATTTCACAACCTAGATAGGCTTTGACTACCTATCGAGAAAGGTTGCAATGTCAGTTCGATTGTTTCTAAGCCTTAGTGAAATAAGATGACATTGGTCCGGTATAGCACTAAATGGATCTAACGGCAAGACGTGTCTTTATGCTATCTACTGAAAGACGAGGTCTTGATAAATAAGTATTTCTTAATCTACATATGTTAGTATTGAGCATACGATATTGATTATGCACTACTTTGACTTATCAAATGGTGCGGCTTTTTCGTAACTCAATAAGCCTAATAAATTGGGTGGTAGTGATTAATATCTTACGGTGCTAGGATTGCTATTATGTAGAAACACACGAGAGGGGAGTCTTGTTTGATAATGTCCTCAAGAGGAGCATGAAACAAGGTTTTATTATTCGAAACCTAGCTAGTTGGAGTTTGTTTACTCTATAAATAATAAATTAGGGTTTCGTGCTAAGTCCACTTTTGGAATTAATAAGAAGTTAATTAATTTTAATTTTCATCCATAACAGACAATAATTAATTAATGGATATTTCTATCTTAATTGCGGGAAATAAACATTTAATTTAAAATGGAAACCCGGATTACTCGTAATTTCGGATTTGGATGGGCAGTGCAGTATTATTTCTGTAGTGGCTGCAAATAATATTTCAATATAAGCTTATATTAATTTGAGGGTTCCTTGTCTCTCCAATTCCTTCACAAAAGATATCAAAAGCTAACTGTGCCCATTTTTTTGGCTTCCAAATAATAGTCTCAAAGGCTAAAAAGTTGGCTCCAAATGGAAAATATTTGAGAGGATCGAAAATTTTTGGGTATAAAAGTAGCTAAGAAAAGATGGTCTAACATCCTCCTAAACCAACTTAAACACTATGTAAACTTAGGAAGACTAGGAGCAAGTTCTAGAAACATATACATGAATGTAGATAAATCACACAAGAAAGAATTTAGGGTCAAATCTCACAAGGTATAAGCATGATTCAAGGCGAACAAACAATTCACTAATTATACACCTTTTCACCAACCCATCAAATCAAGACGTCAAGCCATACTTAAACATGTATGGAATTAAATATCATTGGCAACTCGGTCTAATGTGTCCCAAAGCATGTGTGTTTCTAAGTTCTTCATGCTAAGTTCATGACATGGATTCACCATTGTGTTTTTAAAACAAAAAGTTAAACTAAAACCCTAAAAACTAAAACCTCAACTCACAGTCCACCACTTCACCCCCCCAAACTTATTTACAACAATGTGTAAAAGAAATTTGTTAAGTCGGTAGGGAGGTGAGTAATCTACTAAAATGAAAACATACCTTGAAAAAATTTGCGTAGTGGCTGGACGGGGCGAAAATTCGATAAAATTCGAAAAATCACGCTGGAAACTGTAATTGGGCAGCGGTCGCTGGGGGCCCCTCCAGCGGTCGCTGCGAATGATCAGAATCGTTCCAGAGAGTGGCCAGCGGGCCTGCAGACACTGTAGCGGTCGCTAGCGAAAGTCCAGAAACCTGCGAAAATATTTTAACACAAAAACTAAAATTAAACCAAAAGTACTAAAACACATAAGAAAAAATTGTCAAAACATAAAAACCAAATTGTCTAAAAATAAAAACAAATGATACAAGTGCTCATTTAAAGTCATGAGCTTGACTTCATCATTCTTAGGGAAGAGGGAAACATGCATTGAGGTCTTCAAAAGCACCAATGTGATACGTGATGTCGCCCCTCATGGTTTGGCGCTCCTCTCGAGCCACGGTGGGCATCCTTTGGAGCTTGGCGATTTATTGACGTTGTTGCACATCCGCTAGCCATTGAGCCTCCCAAAAATCTTGCTCCGCCGCCTGCCAACCGCCTTGCGCCTCCTAACCTTGTTGATTGAAGGCGTTGACTAGTTGTTGTTCCAGCGAACGGTTGTCCCAATTGTTGGACATGATTTGCATGTAGGAGAACATCTCTCCTAGTTGGGCGGAAGTGTCGGCTTGGAACTCTTCGGTAGGATCTGGCCTTTCTCGTCGGCGGTTCCTCCTATTGGTGTGGCGTTGGCCTTCTTCTTCTTCTTCTTCTTCTTCTTCTTCTTCTTGTTCTTGTTGCAGTGGTGCCCCACCTCCTTGAGCATGCGAATGCTCTCCACCTTCGTGGTATTGATCAATTACGTCGAAGGCGGAGTCCTCCTCCGGGTCGAAGATGGGGGTGCACAACGGCATGTTTCTCTTCTTGAACTCCCCTTGAATAGGGTTAGCCACAATGGCTCTCCGGTGGGTGGCGGTGTCGAGTTTCTAATTGGCCTTGTTGTCCCAAGTGTCGACCTTAGTCAAATATGGGATTGGAAAGGGAAAGTGATCCCGCTCCACTTGGAGAAAGAAAGCTTGGCCATTTTAGTCAGTCTTCAAAGCCCACAGCAAAAAGTACTTCATAGATGATGAACATCTCACCCATGTCCGTAGTGAAGTCCGTGGTCGGGATGCCAAGGTGTTCGGCTATCGCCGTGATAAAGGCCCCGCAACAAATAGTACTCCCGTACTTCTTCGAGATGCTGTCGACATAGATGGTAAAGAGGATCCCAAAGTTGATCCCCTTCTTGTTGAGGAGAGTCCACATCACGACCAATTCGATTTGGGAGACGCTTCCACCGTCGGTTTGAGCAAACATCAATAAATTCGTTGCCCGGTGGAGGTACCTTAGGACGGGGTTGCGGATGGAGGAAGCCTTGGCATAAGCCGGGATAAAGTCCTCCCCCTCGATAGTCATGGCACCCCAAACATCAGAGTAGTAGTACTCCACTTCCTTGCCGGGGTTGAGGTTGTAACATTGAAACACCTCGCATAGAGCCTCCATGGAGAAGGAATGGTTGCGGTTGCCGAGGCAGAAATCTATCGTCTCGGAGGTATGGGAATGACGGTTTTTGTGCACCTTGAGGGTGCTAAGAAACTCAAGGGTGAGTCTCCTATAGGATGGCCACCTCCCTTGGAACATGTGGCTCAAGCCAATCCTACTCCCGACGTTGCCTAGCGCCTAAAAATCATCAATAATCCCCAATGTGGCGAGAGGAAGCTCGTGAGGGTATCGAGAAGGCATTGTGTCTCTAGCACCTTCTTCCACATAGCCTTGTGGTCATCCAACGGAAGGCTTATTCCATAGCTCTTCGCGTTTTCGGGTTTTCCTCTTGTTGTCATCTTCCTACAAAGAAAACCAAGCTCTTAGAAGAGCACCAAACAGATAGACAAACAAGGGTTTCCCCCAAACTTGCCCTCAACCAAACATACATCGATAATCAACAAAGAAGTGCAAGTTTGTAACAATATGTGTTCCAAAGTGTATCATGGGAACATGTAAGTCAATACCGACACAAAAGAACTACAACAATCCATCCCCCAACGTGAATTAATGCCCCATGCAGAGACTTATTAACATACACATCACAAAACAACAATCTCTACAATCTACACATGTATTGCAATTCATGGAAGTGATAATATCCTCACAATGCTATGAACACGATTGCAATTTATAAACAATGAAGAACAAGAAGTAATTCACCAACAAAAATCAACTATTCACCACCCTACTAAAAAATCTAGCCATGAAAAATAAGTATAAACATCATCACACTCATCCCCCATATTAAAACATGCTTTTCATCCGCACAATTCAACAATAGAGAGCAAAATCCATGAAAAAATTGAAACTAAACTCAGAGATTAAAGTTAGGATTCATACCGTGTGTTGGAGTGAATTGGACGATGAAAACTTGAAAATTGAAATGAAATGGATGTATAAGAGTGTGGTTGTGTCGAATTGATGAAGAATTTGAGTTAGGGTCGTGTGCAAGAGAGAATGGAGAGAAAAGATGATGTAAAGAATGAGAACATACCTTATAAATAGGCAGTTTCGTGTCACTGCCTCTCACGCAGCGACCGCTGCAGATGTTCTGAAAAATGGCGCGCTCTCCCGGGCCGCTGCAGCCCGCCTTAGGGCCCGGCCCTTTACCTGCACACATGTTGACGAGTAGCAACCGCTGTGGACTGTGCAGCGGCAGCTTCGAGTTATTTTATTTTATTTTATTTAATGTGCAAAAATGCACTAAAATTGCAAAAAAATGAAAATAACGAAAAAGAAGGAATGGAATTAGGCTTGCCCTTTTTGGGAGCTTGAGGCAAAGCATTAACAACAAAAATAGAAGGGTTAGAAAGATCTTCTCTTTTTTGTGGTCCCTTAGGCTTTATTGTGTCGGTCATCATGACCACCCTGCATTCATACTCCATTTTTGCTCTTTGTGTCTCTTCATACTTGAGCATTGCGCTCTCTATCTTGTAGGTGGACTTACTAACATTGTCGCTAAGCATGATCTCCCCCTACCTACATCAATAAGAGCTTTGCTTGTGGCTACAAAATCTCTGCCTACGATTACAGGTACATTCTTATCTACTTTCATGTCAAGCATAATGAAATCGGCAGATTTATCTACCTTTACCAACACTTCCTCGATCATGCCCACCGCATTGATTGCAGAGTTATCAACCTACCTTATGATCACATCTGATGTTTTGAGTGGTTCGATGTTGAGCTTTTCATAGTACTTCAATGGCATGATATTTATGCTTGCTCCAAGATCACAGAGAGCCTTGTCCACCTTTCCTTGCTCAATTGAGCACCTAATGATGAATTGACCTGGATCCCTTCGCTTCGCGGTCTTCTCCCTTTGTATCATTTCACTGCAGTGATGAGATAACTTAAGGTCGGATTTTGTAGGCTTCTTCTTCTTTTGCACGACCTCCCTTAGTAGCTTTGCATACCTAGGTATTTCCTACAACGATTCGACAAGAGGAATATTAGTATGGGCCTTACAAACCATGTTTAAAAAGTGCTTGAATTTCTCTTCAAGCTTAAACTTCCTCTTTGGCTGGAAAGGGAGTATGATCCCATTATGTCGCACGAGTCCATCCGTCGCGGGTGCTTCTGCCTGCTCGAGCGGCCCGCTTCGGAGCTTATAGAGGCCCTCTAGGTATCGGGCAGACACCAGAATTCACCCCGGAGTTGCTGACTTCGCCTGTTTTGAGTGTAAGTGGGAGATTGTTCGAGTATTGTATACTAGAAATCACCTATCGAGTGATTGGAGACTGTAATCACTCTTAATTTATTTTTATTATAATGTTGTTATGTTTTACATTTAATGGTTGTTTTATTACATGTTTAAATGTATAAGAAACTTAACAAAGTCTAAGTCTTTGTTTTAGTAGACCGGTTGTGGGCGTCGTCCACTTTAAGGTAACACGGTCAGTTCTGAATGAAGAAAAAGAAGAATTTCACAACGTAGATAGGCTTTGACTACCTATCGAGAAAGGTTGCAATGCCAGTTCGATTGTTTCTAAGCCTTAGTGACATAAGACGACATTGGTCTGGTATAGCACTAAATGGATCTAACAGCAAGACATGTCTTTATGATATCTACTAAAAGACGAGGTCTTAATAAATAAGTATTTCTTAATCTACATACGTTAGCATTGAGCATACGATATTGATTATGCACTACTTTGACTTATCAAATAGTGCAACTTTTTTGTAACCCAATAAGCCTAATAAATTGGGTGGTGGTTATTAATATCTAGCGGTGCTAGGATTGCTATTATGTAGAAACACACGAGAGGGGAGTCTCGTTTGATAATGTCCTCAAGAGAAGCGTGAAACAAGGTTTTATTATTCGAAACCTAGCTAGTTGGAGTTTGATTACTCTATAAATAATAAATAAGGGTTTCGTGATAAGTCCACTCTTGGAATTAATAAGAAGTTAATTATTTTTCATCCATAACAGACAATAATAAATTAATGGACATTTCTATCTTAAGTGCGGGAAATAAACATTTAATTTAAAATGGAAACCTGGATTACTCGTAATTTCAGATTTGGATGGGCAGTGCAATATTATTTCTGTAGTGGCTGCAAATAATATTTCAATATAAGCTTGTTTTAATTTGTGGGTTCAATTTAATTTGTCCTAAGCTAATTGGGGGAGGCCATATCCAAAACCTTCGATAGATCCCTATCTGGGCCTAAAATGAACTAAACATCCGTTCTAGAGCAAACACATATTTTGAATTTTTCTATTTCATGACTTGCACTTTTGTACAATAAGCACACTACTTTTTATACCTTCCTCCTTATTGATAAGTCGTATTCTAGGCCGTGGTTACTGGTCAGTATAATGTGCATAATTGGTATATATTCTGCAAAACAGTTGCTAAAGTATGCAGGGAAAGTGTTCTAGTCAGTATGGAAAGGCTCGGACAACTCAGGTGAAAAGGGCGTCAGAACGATTACATACTGACCAGTATGCATGCAAAAATTGCTCGAGATGGAGAAGAAGGATAGTTGGGACTGATCAACCACAATTAAGGGCAAAGAAGTCATCTCACCACGAGGTTTTACCCTAAAATCAAGGGTAAGCCTCCCTATAAAAGGAAGCCACTTGGAGAGAGAGAAGGAGGATGAACTCATTCATCATCATCACTCTTAGGTAGAAATCTCTCGGTAGTTCATTTCTTCAGCCCAGTCCAGATTCTTGTCCCTCGCCACAACCATGGTCACTCGAAGCTCTTTCAGTTCGCCGGAGTTCCATTCTCTCGTTCCAGTCAGCATGATCGTAGTTAGCAGTTCCATCGCCCGGAGTGGCAAAAACAATCTTTATTTGTTTTCTAGTTAATCTTGTTTTTTTTCTCTACGTTGGATCTTTCGCATTTCAAGTATTTTGCTTATTTTGAAGTCTTGGTTGAGATCCAAACGTTTTATGCAATGAAGTTGTTTTTATGCATCTCTTTCTGTTCAAATCTGTTTCATTCTGCCTAGGTAGCTTAGATCTAGTTGTTGCAGTAATTTCTAAGTGTTGGAAGCATGATTTCATTTGGAGTTGTTCGATATGTGATTTGTCAGTTCAGTGGCTGTTTAGATTTATTTTCCAGGAGTGTTTTAGTGTGAAATCCGAGTTTACGTTATTCTGCCACCCTGCATGTTGACCAGTAAGCATAATTGCAGTTTCAGTGTTTAATCTTTTGATTTGGAGTTTAGATTGTAGATCTGTTTTTGTGAAGTTGTTAATCTGCATTTCTCGTTCATGGAACCTGAGTTGTTTGATTTGTGTTCAGATTTGCTGGAGAAGACAATGTCCACATCCAAATTTGGGACCACATTTACTTTTTAGTTACTTTTGCTTTTGTCCTTCACCTTTAGTACACCCTGCAGATCTGTCAGCCTAGTCACCACAACTACCACTTATTCTCTGCTTTTTTGTTTAGCCTTTTATAGAAACCTAGTACTTTCCGCATATTTTCTGTTACACCGCATCCACCATAATTCCATGTACACCACTACATGTCGACCACCATTCACCCTTCCTAGTCAGTAGGACACCATCTTAATTTCCCGTCTAGGTAGAGACTCAACCCAAGCGTGGTAGCTAACCAAACCCTCCAGAATATCACCGCAATAGTTTTAGCGCACCATCTCTGTGGGATTCGACCCCTACCTTCACTATACTACCCAGTAGAAGAGGGTTGAGGATTCTTTGAAACCAGGGTCTAGGCTTAGTTAGGATCTCTATCCTGACCAGTAGGATATATCCTTGCTTGAGCGACACCTACGCACCCCTGGTCCTTTCAAATGGCGCCGTTGCCGGGGATGGATGGCATTTTTGAGTTGCTATTGTGTGTGATACTTTGGTGTATATATTGTGTATAATTTTCCTTTTTCTTTTCATTTCAGTTTATGAGCAGTAGCTCGTCTCCTGATCAGTGGAGGCCCAAAATACTCAAGCGAGGAACTATACTCGTAACCACTCGTTCTGGCCTGTCGACCACCTTGTCTGACCTAGGCACGAGTAGTGACGAAGAGAAGGGCACCATAGAGGGACCAATACCAGAAGAGAAACCACTGTTGGAAGGCAACCCAAGGGAAATGGCCAACCAGGGAGATGAAGACCCGGAGATCGGGACTCTGAACGCACATACTGAAGGAGAGCCCCCGCAAGCCATAGTCGTTACTCCAGGGCAAACCGCCTGCGATGTGAAGCCTCATGTGATCGCGATCCTGCCTACATATTGTGGGAGGAGCTATGAAGGGCCGTATGAGTTTCTTCATGAGTTTTGTAAAATTTGTAGGGCGCAGAGGAGACCAGCAGGAGCGACTGAGGATGATTATAGGCTGAAGGCTTTGCCATTTGTGCTCAAGGGGGAGGCTAACACCTGGTTCATGCGCCTGCCCCCCAACTCTATTGAGACTTGGGCCGATTTCAAGTCAGCATTCCTGGGCGAATTTTTTCCGTCATCCAAGACAAGCGCGCTGAAGAGGGAAATAACTAATGTGAAGCAAGGGTATGATGAACCCTTGAGTGATTATTGGGCAAGATACATGGGTCTTTTGGAATCATGTCCCAACCATCGCATGGCGGACATTGAAGTACATCATACTTTCTACGAAGGTATGAACGCGGTAACCAAGGACCTGGCAAATTCATCGTCAGGAGGAAGCTTCACGCAATTACGGGTCAGCGAAGCGAAAAGAGTCCTAAGGAAGCTACTGAATGCAAAGAAAGAGTATGACCATTCAAGGGAAGGATACAACCGAGAGCGGGCTGCTAATGCCTCGTCTACTGATCAGGAAAATAAGCTGGAGCAGAAAATGGATTTGAAAATGGATGAGCTGAAAAAGTCACTTCTGAGTGCGATCGAGAAGAGCACTCCACCACCTCCCCCAGCTGGGAATTACAAGGGTGCAGAGCAGGGAAATCAAGGACCGAACTATGATCAGCCTAATGACTTCGGGAATATGGAGCAAGTTAATGTTGCGGGGTACTTCAATTCTAGTGGGCATTGGATTCAAGGTAGACAACGGGATGCACCATGGAGGGATCATCCAAACTTCCGATGGGGTGACGGAAGCCAAAATCAGAACCAAGGTCAGAACCAGTATAACCCCCATCCGAACCAAAACCCTAACCGTGGACCAGCAAACCCAGACTACCAGCTCAACTGGTCAGGAAGAAACCAACAATCCCAAAACCAAAACCCACAAAACCAGAACCCGAACCCTGTCTATGTGCCGCCCCACCAGAGAAACTTTCAAAATTTCCAAAATCAGCCGAACCCAGGACCCCAACACCATCAGAACCAAAATCAATTCCAAGGCCAGCACCAGAATCAATATCCTCAAGATCAGTACACCCCTCCTGCCCAGTATAACCAATACCCGCCTAATCAAGGCCAGCAAAACTCCCAGAACTATCAACACCAAGGGCCGAGTCATTTCCAAAATTCGAACAGGCCTAGGAGATCCGTTGAGGACATGATGGGTGAAATGCTAGCGTCACAACAGAGCATCAAAGGAGAATTGCAATCCCATAATGAGTCGTGCAGGGGCTGCAAAATGCCCAGAAGGAACATAAGGCGAACATGGATATGATGAATAGGCAGTTAGCTCAACTGGCCAGTTCGGTGGGTGATTTGAAGGGAAATGCGGGGAAACTCCAATCTACAGTCCAAATGCCCGAAAAGGCAAATGTGAGTAAGGTTATGTTGAGGTCAGGAACTACTTATGACGCGCCTCAACCGAAACGACCTAGTGGAGGATCCAATGGAATGAAGATAGGAGGCGATACCATTTCAGCGGAAGAATTAGGGAGACCTATGCCTCGGATGCAGGATCCATTCTTCTTGGATGATACACCAAGTGTAAGAGGTGAACCCGACACCCTACTGACCAGGAAGGAACCTCCTCAAGAGGAAGAGCCCAGAATGGAGGCCCAGGCCCAGGAACTACCCAAGAAAGACTCCAAGAAGGTTGCTGAGGGACCAGTAGAGGAAAAAAAAAGGGGAGAAACCATTCCCATTCCGATTTGTTACAAAGAGGAAGAAAGAGAACCCGGTTGACTACTTGTCGATTTTTGGGAAGTTGGATGTCACCATACCATTCCTCCAAGCCGTGAAGCTACCCCCTCTCGGGAAATTCATAAAGGACTTCATAGCCGGGAGAGCCCAGAAGGATGGCAAGATTATGGTGGAAGGGATAGCGTCAGCAATAGTGCAAGAGAAGTTACCACCCAAGAGAGCCGACCCAGGTATGTTCACCCTACCCATAAATGTAGGAGATGTGAAGGTCGAACATGCAATGTGTGATTTGGGGGCATCTATAAATGTCATGCCATTGTCTATCTATAACCGGTTGAAAGGAGTGAGGCTGTCAAATACTAGGGTGTTGATCCAACTGGCTGATAGGTTGTGCATAAGTCCTGAGGGAGTTTTAGAAAATGTGTTAGTAAGAGTGCATAATTTTACATACCCTCCTGATTTTTATGTGATCAAAATGAGTGAGCATGAAGCGAGGGAGTCTAGTGGAGTCTTGTTAGGAAGACCGTTTCTGAGAACGGCCAAGACAATAGTAGACATGGCTGAGGGAACAATTTGCATTGATTTTCACGGGGAGAAGTTTATTTTTGATATCAATGAGGCAATGAAAAAGCCTATTGATTCTGAAAATGTATGCTATGTTGATGTGATTGACCCCTTAGTCCAAGATTTTCTTGAGACCGAAGTATTGCAGGAGAAACTCCAAGCTTCAGATGTATATGAGCAAGCTGACGTAGAAGCCGCTGCATGGTGCGATCTGATCAGCAGCCAAGGGTTGACTGATGAAGAGATAGAAAAAGCAATTATGAACTTTTGTCAGAAATCAGAATTTATTGGAGCCGCAGGGACTCAACTACCAGCCAGTACAGGGGAATTCTCAGATGGTGAATTAGAAAAAGAGGGGGATGCTGCAAAAAACCTTCTACCCGCAGACACACTTCTCCAACAAGTTGATTTAAAGAAAGCGGCAACAAACAAGCCTCGGTGAGACCCTTTTCAAACCTCCAAGATGAAACACTAGAAATACAACCGCCAACTGAAGAGCGGCCGCCAAACCCACAACCGCAACCACAAGAGTCGATTCTTCAGGCTCCGGCGATGATTCCTTTGAACGAACTGGCGGAGTTCCTCAGGCATCAAGACCCAAATAAAGATTGGGCAGCTGTGTTGGCGGGTTTTAACCAAACCAGAAGCGGATCAAGCATGACCGGAGGAACCCCGATAGTACCTACCCCAGAAACAAATGTTCAGCCCACAGTGCACCCACTGATTTCCATTCCAACTTCCTTAATAATCCCACCAGAAAAGAAATCTCCCTTGACGACCGCACCATCAGAATCCTCAAAACCCTCCCCGACTTGCCAACAAATCGAACCAATGGATGTTGACCCTCTTTCTGCCTATTATGACTCTGACCTAGGGGAAGGCGAATGGAAAGCAAGCGAGGAGCAGAAGATCCGGGAGGAGGAAGATGAATCGGAGAGAACACCGGTAGCGGAACTCGTTCCCCAAGAAATGGAAAGGGAGGGGATAGATCTGAATGAAACGGCCAGAAAGAAAGTCCTTATGACTGATGAGGAGTTTGAGGAACTTTTGAACGAGGTAACCAGGATGGAAGATGGCACTGCCAAGATGGCTGAGGGTCTGGACCTCGCATCGAAGGCAGTAGGAGAGACTGAAGAAGCTGGTACAAGGAACGACCCAGAAAGCCTAGCCCACCAGCCAGTAGACAAGGTGAAAGAGAAACAGACCGAAGAGGAAGAGCCGAAGTCGGTGACTCCCCAGCCAGAAGCAGGGGAGAGTGATACACAAATCGAGGAGAAGGATACCGAGGTACAACCAGCGGAACCAGAGCAGGTGGTACCACCAGTATTGAAACTGAAAGCAGTTAAAAGAAAATTGGTGTTGAAAGGTGATCCAAAGGCAAAACGGCTTAAGCCAAAGAGAGTATCGCAAGGATGCCTAGGGAAATGGACATCCAGCAAGGCAGGAGCAAACACGGCAGCAAGTGCGTTGGAAATCTCTAGTGAAGAACACAGGGCTACTCCTACAAAACCTGGGGAGGAATCCTTGTCGGCTACCAACTTGAAAGATGCCTTGACAGCAACCGAGGTGGTCTCACCCACGCCGAGTGACCAGAGAGAAGAAACTGACACGGTGGCTGAGGGTCTGGACCTCGCATCTGAGTCAGTAGGTCACCCAGAGTCAGGAGATGACAATACCCATATCCGCTTGGAGACCCGGTCTACTGCCCAGAAGGAGCCTTCAACACCAACAGAGGAGAGACCAGAGGAAAATGAAGACGAAGATGAGAATAGATACCACAAGGAGAGGAAAAAGAAGGGGAAAGCCCCTGTTAAGAAGAAACCAAGCAGCAAGAAGCAACGCACGGTCAACACCGGCATCGCCATCACAGAGTCAGATCAGAGAGCCCCGCCGCGCCGAAAGGAGCCGAGTGACAGTGAGTATACCGCGAGTGAAGAATCAGGGTTAGAAAGCGACGTCTCCCTAGAGGACGAGGAGTATGGGGAGAAGCAGCTCCCACACAACAATCGAGAGTTGATGCATCCTCCCGTGGAAAGATTGAAGTACCAGCGTCGGAAGGTGGAGCTCACTGACGAGCTAATAGAAGACATGAAGCACTTCATCACTAAAAAGCTTCAGGATGCGTTTGATGACAAGGACGACAACAAGCAGATTAAGAGTGAGAAGGTACTCTTTTTCCCAGCACTTGATGAATTGAATTCCTGTGAGACTCTCTTGTTGCATTTGCGTGCGTTGGGATTTGATTGGTTGTTGGAGAATGGGGATCCGAGTATACCTATAAGGCTGGCAAATGAGTTTTTCACTACCTTTAGATTCAAGGTCACTACGGATCTGGTTGAAGAGTCCATAACCTTTAGGGTATTCGGAAAAGAGGTGAGCATGAGCTTGATTGAGTGGACGGTCAGGTTGGGAATGTGTAGTTTAGGAGAGGCCATAGGGCCTGAGTGGAGAAGTAGGGAGCGGGGAATTCCCCACAGACATGTGGAATTTGAGCCCCAGGAGGCATGGGAGGAGTTAGCTCACCCAGTCTCTGGAGAATTTGCATCCACTCTCTCTCGCTCAATCCATTTCAATAACCCAATCCTACGCCTAGTCCAGCTTCACTTGGACTTCAATTTGTTGGGGCAGTCGAACTCCGCTGTTAGGACATCGATGACGGAGTTATACCTTCTCTCGTGCGCCAAGCACGGAAGGAAGTTACATCTGGGTTTTTGGACCACCTACCAATGCCATCTAATTGCCACCCACCCAGCGAGGAACCTCTCCCTTTGCCATATATTGGAATTTTTTGTCAGGAACAACATAGCTATCTCGGAGGAAGAGGACTTATCCCCCTTGAGGATGGTCGACCCTCCTGGCCTCTTTGATACACCATTGTTCGTCCGAACGAACACCGTTTATATGAGGCAGGGCATACCACGTTTCTACGCGATGGGAGAAGAAGCTATACCAGCCGGGAGAGCGACGGCAGCCCAGGGAACACCAGCACAGGAGCAGAGGCAGGAGAGGTTGGAAAAAGCAGTGGCGGAGTTAGCCGATGAAAATAGGAAAGCAAGGGCGGAGTTGAGCCGTTTGGCAACTGTGATGGAAGGAATCTTGAGGGAGTTAGCTGTTGAAAAGTTAGTACGAGAAGCTGGTACAAGCGGCCACGGAGGCCAGGAAGTCGGATCACAAGGACCCCAAACAGAAGAGGAGAGACAAGAGGACGGAGATGCCGAGGAGTCGGCCGAGCCTGAAGGAAACCAGTCCGAGAATGAGGAGGAGCAACCGGAATAACCACCTGCACCACAACCTGCCCTGCGAAGGAGCAGGAGGAACAAGCGACCACCACCCCACCTGACCAGTTAGTTTTCTTTTTATTTTCAGTTTTTAGTTTTTCGTATTTTAATTGTGTTTTGTTTTTTTTGGGTAGTATAATCTGTGTAGTATGTGAGCAAACCCTTTTCATAACACTTAGCCTACGCAATAGTCTAAGTGTGAGAAGTCAGGGTTCGCTATTTTGACGCATGTGTTGTGTTTTTCTGTTGTTTTTATGCTTTCGCAAGCATGTTGGCTCACACTTAGCCCATTGCATGGTCTAAGTGTGAGGAGTTTATGTATATATGTGTTTTGTAATTGTTGGATTCTGCTTAGGCTTTAAACTCTCCCACTTAGCCTATTTTATAGTCTAAGTGTGAGAAGTTTTAGGTTTTAGCATGTCGTTTTGTTTGTCATGTTTGTGTGTCCACCGTACTGGCCATTAACTATTCCACTTCACAGCCTTATCTGAGAGCAGACACTTGTGAAGTGGGAGGGGGGACGCAATGGCCAGTATGATGTATGTGTATATGTGTGGTCTGTGTTTAAGTGTTTGCGTAGTGTCTAGGTCTAGTTTTTATTTGATTGGGCTTAAAACTCAACTGTCTTGAGCTGACGGTGAGGGGAATTGAGGGAGATAAGACATGCTGGAAAATGGAAACCACCCCCCTTAAGTATCTCCTAGTCAGTATGGATGATGCGAGTATGAGAGAAAAGCCCACACTTAGAGCCAAAACACAAAAGCCTTTTTTAAATGTGTGTTTAAAAGCCTAAAGTGGAACCACTTTCCACTAATTCAGAAAATAAAAGAGTGGCTGCCACAAGGTGCCAAGGGTGAAGTGACTGCGTGTAGCAACACTGAAGGCAGTAGGAAACCCCCCCAAAAAAAAAATTATTTATTTTCCAACCCTTAGAACCCTACTTTCTAGCCATACACATACCCAGATATAACCCCTAGCCCCTGGAATTGTGTGTGCAAGGCATAAGGCAAGAAGGCAACTGGCCAGAAGGTGTACAAGAAAGCAGAATCCAACTGGGCAAGAGTGATTGAAGGCCCAAGGAAGAAAATCGACCAGGGAGTCATACCAGGTCCCAAAAAAAAAGAAGAAGGAATAAGGGTTGCGAAGCCACAAAAAAAAAAAAAAAAGAGAAGAATATGAAGAAAAATGGTTAGAAAAACTTGACCACAAAAAAAAGAAAGAGAAGGAATAAGGGTGGCGAAGCCACAAGAAGCTACTGACCAGTTGGAGATCAAAGTCAGAAGCGCCAGCCAAGAGAAGCAACAACCAAGAGCCCAAATGCACACAGTTCCCCCAAATCAAATAAAATAGAAGTTTTTTGAACCTTAGAGCCTTAGGAACATCCACCCAAAACACTACAAACCAATAGCCCCGTTACAAGCCTTTAAGCCCTTCAGTAGCTGCACGTGAAATCTAAGTCCGAAGCAATTGTGGTTGAGCACTATGAGAGAACAGTCCTAACATTCCCGGAGAGGTATGAGTGAATGAGTGAACCTAGTGTTTGGCCGAAAGTTTGGGCGATCTTGACGAGCGGATATACTGACTGGGAGAGAAAGGGGGGGCGGCGGAAGTTCAAGGCTGTCTAAGGCCGGATTGCACCTGATCCCGAGGGGAGGGATGGTTGAAAATATAGCCCAATCTTTGTGTTTAGTGTTTCTGTGTTCGTTTATGTGTTTTCTTTTCTGTGCTTGTTTTTGTGTTTTTTGTTTTCTCTTTCCGTTGTAGTCTAGGGTCTAGTTTAGGATTGAGTTGGTCAGGGGAGTAACCAAGCTAGAATTCGACTTATTTCTTTTCGTTTGTTCTTCACGGTTGAGGACAAGCATGTGGTAAGTGTGAGCAGTTTGATAAGTCGTATTCTTGGCCTTGGTTACTGGTCAGTATAATGTGCATAATTGGTATATATTCTGCAAAACAGTTGCTAAAGTATGCAGGGAAAGTGTTCTAGTCAGTATGGAAAGGCTCGGACAACTCAGGTGAAAAGGGCGTCAGAACGATTACATACTGACCAGTATGCATGCAAAAATTGCTCGAGATGGAGAAGAAGGATAGTTGGGACTGATCAACCACAATTAAGGGCAAAGAAGTCATCTCACCACGAGGTTTTACCCTAAAATCAAGGGTAAGCCTCCCTATAAAAGGAAGCCACTTGGAGAGAGAGAAGTAGGATGAACTCATTCATCATCATCACTCTTAGGTAGAAATCTCTCGGTAGTTCAGTTCTTCAGCCCAGTCCAGATTCTCGTCCCTCGCCACAGCCATGGTCACTTGAAGCTCTTTCAGTTCGCCGGAGTTCCATTCTCTCGTTCTAGTCAGCACGATCGTAGTTAGCAGTTCCAACGTCCGGAGTGGCAAAAACAATCTTTATTTGTTTTCTAGTTAATATTGTTTGTTTTCTCAACGTTGGATCTTTCGCATTTCCAGTATTTTGCTTATTTTGAAGTCTTGGTTGAGATCCAAACGTTTTATGCAATGAAGTTGTTTTTATGCATCTCTTTCTGTTCAAATCTGTTTCATTCTGCCTAGGTAGCTTAGATCTAGTTGTTGCAGTAATTTCTAAGTGTTGGAAGCATGATTTCATTTGGAGTTGTTCGATCTGTGATTTGTCAGATCAGTGGCTGTTTAGATTTATTTTCCAGAAGTGTTTTAGTATGAAATCCGAGTTTACGTTATTCTGCCACCGTGCATGTTGACCAGTAAGCACAATTGCAGTTTCAGTGTTTAATCTTTTGATTTGGAGTTTAGATTGTAGATCTGTTTTTGTGAAGTTGTTAATCTGCATTTCTCGTTCATGGAACCTGAGTTGTTTGATTTGTGTTCAGATTTGCTGGAGAAGACAATGTCCACATCCAAGTTTGGGACCACTTTGCTTTTTAGATGCTTTTTGCTTTTTGTCCTTCACCTTTAGTACACCTTGCAGATCTGTCAGCCTAGTCACCACAACTACCACTTATTCTCTGCTTTTTTGTTTAGCCTTTTATAGAAACCTAGTACTTTCCGCATATTTTCTGTTACACCGCATCCACCATAATTCCATGTACACCACTACATGTCGACCACCATTCACCCTCCTAGTCAGTAGGACACCATCTTAATTTCCCGTCTAGGTAGAGACTCAACCCAAGCGTGGTAGCTAACCAAACCCTCCAGAATATCACTGCAATAGTTTTAGCGCACTATCTCTGTAGGATTCGACCCCTACCTTCACTATACTACCCAGTAGAAGAGGGTTGAGGATTCTTTGAAACCAGGGTCTAGGCTTAGTTAGGATCTCTATCCTGACCAGTAGGATATATCCTTGCTTGAGCGACACCTACGCACCCCTGGTCCTTTCACTTATCTTTCCAATTCCTTTATAACAGATATCAAAAGCTAACTGTCCCCATTTATTTGGCTTCCAAATAATAGGCTTAAAGGCTCAAAAGTTGGCTCCAAATGGAACATTTTTTAGAGGATCAAAAATTTTTGGGTATAAAATTAGCTAAGAAAAGATGGTCTAACATCCTCCTAAACCAACTTAAATACTATGTACACTTAGGAAGACTAGGAGCAAGTTCTAGAAACATATACATGTATGTAGATAAATCACACAAAAAAGACTTTAGGCTCAAATCTCACAAGGTATAAGCATGACTCAAGGCGAACAAACAATTCACTAATTATGCACCTTTTCACCAAACCATCAAATCAAGACGTCAAGCCATACTTAAAAATGTATGGAATTAAATATCATTGGCAACTCGGTCTAATGTGTCCCAAAGCATGCGTGCTTCTAAGTTCTTCATGCTAAGTTCATGACATGAATTCACCATCGGGTTTTTAAAACAAAAACTTAAACTAAAACCCTAAAAACAAAAACCTAAACTCATGGTCCACCACTCATTACCCCCAAACTTATTTACAACAAAGTGTAAAAGAAGTTTGTTGAGTCGGTAGGGAGGTGAGTAAACTACTAAAAAGAAAACATACCTTGAAAAAATTTGCGTAGTGGCTGGACGGGGCGAAAATTCGATAAAATTCAAAAAATTGCGCTGGAAACTATAATTAGGCAGCGGTCGTTAGGGGCCTTCCAGCGGTCGCTGCGAAGGATCAGAATCGTTCCACAGAGTGGCTAACTGGCCGCTGCAAACACTGCAGCGGTCGCTGGCGGAATTCCAGAAACCTGCGAAAAGTTTTTAACACAAAAACGAGAATTAAACCAAAAGTACTCAAAAAATTAAGCAAAAATTGTCAAAACATAAAACCAAATCGTCTAAAAACAAAAACAAATGATACAAGTGCTCATTTAAAGTCATGAGCTTGACTTCATCTTTCTTAGGGAGGAGGGAAATATGCATTGAGGTCTTCAAAAGCGCCAATGAGATACGTGAAGTCGCCCCTAATGGTTTGGCGCTCCTCTTGAGCCATGGCGGGCATCCTTTGGAGCTCGGTGATTTGTTGACGTTGTTGCACATCCGCGAGCCTTTGAGCCTCCCAAAAATCTTGCTCCGCCGCCCGCCAATCGCCTTGCGTCTCCTAACCTTGTTGATTGAAGTCTTTGACTAGTTGTTATTCCACCCAACGGTTGTCCCAAGTATTGGACATGTTTTGCATGTAGGAGAACATCTCTCCTAGTGGGCGGAATTGTCGGCTTGGAACTCTTCGGTAGATTCCAGCTTTCCTCGTCGGCGGTTCCTCCTATTGGTGCTGCGGTGGCCTTCTACCTCCTCCTCCTCCTCTTCTTCTTCTTCTTCTTCTTCTTCTTCTTCTTCTTCTTCTTCTTCTTCTTCTTATTGCAGCGGTGCCCCACTTCCTTGAGCATGCGAATGCTCACCGCCCTCGTGGTATTGATCAATGACGTCGAAGGCGGAGTCCTCCTCTGGGTCGAAGATGGGGGTGCACAACGGCATGTTTCTCTTCTTGAACTCCCATTGAATGGGGTTAGCCCCAATGGCTCTCCGGTGGGTGGCGGTGTAGAGCTTCTAATTGGCCTTGTTGTCCCAAGTGTCGACCTTATACAAATATGAGATTGGAATGGGAAAGTGATCCCGCTCCACTTGGAGAAAGAAAGCTTGGCCATTTTAGTCGGTCTTCAAAAGCCCACAGTAAAAAGTACTTCATAGGTGATGAACATCTCACCCATGTCCGGAGTGAAGTCCGTGGTCGGGATGCCAAGATGTTCGGCAATCGCCGTGATCAAGCCCTCGCAACAAATAGTACTCTTGTCCTTCTTCGAGTTGTTGTCGACATAGATGGTGAACAGGATCCCAAAGTTGATCCCCTTCTTGTTGAGGAGACTCCACAACACAACCAATTCGGTTTGGGAGACGCTTCCACCGTCGGTTCGAGCAAACATCAATAAATTCATTGCCCGGTGGAGGTACCTTAGGACGGAGTTGCGGATGGAGGAAGACTTGGCATAAGCCAAGATAAAGTCCTCCCCCTCGATAGTCATGGCACCCCAAACATCGGAGTAGTCGTACTCCACTTCCTTGCCGGGGTTGAGGTTGTAACATTGAAACACCTCGTATAGAGCCTCCATGGAGAAGGAATGGTTGCGGTTGCCGAGGCAGAAATCTATCATCTCGGGGGTGCGGGAAAGACGGTTTTTGTGCACCTTGAGGGTGCTAAGAAACTCGAGGGTGAGTCTCCTATAGGATGGCCACCTCCCTTGGAACATGTGGCTCAAGCCAATCCCGCTCCTGACGTTGCACAACGCCCAAAAATCTTCAATAATCCCCAATGTGGCGAGAGGAAGCTCGTGAGGGTATCGAGAATGAAGGGGTTGGCAGCGGAAGCATGCGTTCTAACGGATCACATATACGGATCTATTTTGCAGATTATTTAGACAAATTCTATTCTTATAATTATCATATGTATCATGCTCATAACTTGAATTTCAAACATGCTTTAGCACAAAAAATCCCTAAAACATGCTTGCTACGGAGTTAGCCGATATACCAATTTGATTCTCCAAAGAATCATCGATTGCTCGCGCCTTCTCCATGATGATCATCAATACTAGACCACGAAACTTCTGACTGGTGTCCCGAACTATATTCTGACATCAGGGTGGGCTGATCTTATCGAAACACTAGGATTCGAATAAAGAAGACATAACTTTCTCACGGAGGAGGAGCTGAAAAAACTCACGGAGGAGAGCTGAGAATTTTTCGAGCTCCTCTCAAAATAGAGGGGGACGAAAATTTCATTGTGTAAATCAATTGATTTTCTGTCTCCTTTATTCTCCTATTTATAATAGTTCATATTGGGCCCAGTCAGGGATCTATAGAATGTTTTGGATATGGGCTCCCCCAATTAGCTTTTTACTAATTAAATTGAACCCACAATTTAATACAAGCTTATATTGGATTATTACGAGCAGCCACTACAGACGTAATATTGACCTCCCCATCCAAATCCGAAATTACAAGTAATCCGGGTTTCCATTTTTGTTTATAATTTATTTCCCGCGCTTAAGATATAAATGTCCATTAATTAATTAAAGTCTGCTATGGACTTAATTAATTAACATCTTATTAATTCCAAGAGTGGACTTAGCAAGAAACACTTATTTATTATTCATAGAGTAATAAAACTCCAACTGGCCAGTTTCCGAATAATAAAACCTTGTTCAAGCTCCTCTTGAGGACATTATCAAACGAGACTCACCTCGCGCACGATTCAACATAATAGCAATCCTAGCATCGCTTGATAATGATCACCACTACCCAATATACCCGGATTGTTGGGTGACGAAAAACCCGCACCTTTGGTAAGTCAAAGTAGTAGATACTCATTGTCGTATGCTCAATGCTAACGTATGTAGATTAAGAAATTAATTATCAAGACCTCGTCTTTCAGTAGATAGCATAAAGACTCATCATGTTGTTAGATCCAATCAGTGCTATACCACACCAACGTCATCTTATTTCAATAAGGCTTAGAAATAATCGGACTGATATTGCAACCTTTCACGATAGGTAGTCAAAGCCTATCTAGGTTGTGAAATTCTTCTTTTTCTTTTGCAAAGCATTGCGTAGAACCGACTGTAGTTACCTTAAAGTGGACGACGCCCACAACCAGTCTACTAAGCAAAAGACTTAGGCTTTGTTTACTTCTTATGCATTTAAATGTTTATAAAACATCTTATAAATGCACAAACAAACACAATGTAATAATATATTGATTCTATTCGTGCAAACTGCTCGAATGATACTGAATCAGGTCAAAAGTTGATTGTCGAGTTTTTCCGTACACAAGCAAGATTCTATTCGTGCGAAGTCGCTCGAAACATGCTTTTCAGTATACTAACCCTAACAATCTTCCACTTATACTCAAAACATGCTTTCGAGTATACCCACTACCAAAAACTCTCCCACTTATACACAAAGCAGGTCTTGGAGCTAGATATATCGAACTACCATTCATTTCACATTATGTTTGAAAAATCTGCTTGGTTGTTCTCTGACAATATCTTTTCCACCACTATGTCTTTGCTGCGTACTTGATCTTTAATTAATTTCATCTCTTTATGTGATTGCTTAGCTTATGATCTCGTGTTCCTCTTGAGTTAGTCTTTGCTAGAGTAAAATACTCATAGGCATACTCAAACTTACGATCAAAGCTACTAGGAGTATACTCCTAAGGTAAACACATATAATGAGGATGACTTACTCGATCACTGATTAGTCATAAGACTTAGTCAGTGTAACCCCAAGGACATTACATGAATGACTGGTAAACTAGAATATAGCGATTAGTCTTTCTCAAGTACTATGGTATATCCATTACCTCAATCAAAGTCCTTTGCCATGGTTAAAATGATATATACTTGCTATGCAAAAGCACACTAATATCAAACTTAGTACACATCATAGCATACATGAGACATCTATCTGCAGAACTAGTCTCATAATTCTTGTTCTCACTAAGTGTCAAACGACACTTGACTAGAGACAAGACAATTCCATCTTGAATGGTAATAACCTTTTCATGGAATTTCCAATGCTAAAATGTTCCAAGCTATGTATAGATATAGGATTCCTAAGAGAATCTCAACATTATTTCTAGCAATCTTAAAGAATTAGATGCTTAGAATGTAATTAGTTTCTCTTAAATCCTTTATCTTAAACTGGGTAGACAACCAGTTTCCTACGCTAGATGCCAATCTTAGTTGTTTGCACTTTTTATAGATTTCATCATCGTAGAGTACCAATAATACCATATTCAATGCACTTTCAACTTCCTTGTGCTTACAGCACGCTTAAGGGCACATGTCAAATTTCAAACATTTGACAATCTCGCTAAAACACATACTCTGATTTAGATGCATGCCTAAGACCATAAAGGTCTTCATTAGCTTCCAATCATGTGTTTTTTGCCCTCTATTACATACCCATTAGGATGTTCCATGTAGATGATTTCCTCAAGACTTCTATTAATAGAAAGCTATCTTGACAATCATATTACATACATTCTAATTTATGTAAGTTCTGATAGACAGTAGGATCGAACAATTCTTGGCACAACGACAGCGAGAATATGATATTTCTCGTTGGGAATAGCCCATTGTCATTGACTAGCCATTTGAGATCCACATTTACACTTGCAAATGTACTAGCTCCCACTGACTGACACAACCTGTAGGCAGTATTGCAAGTCTTGTAAAATATGTTGTCTATCTAAGATTGTAGTTTGGAATCTACCACCTTTCCAAGGATGAATATCTAAACGAACCAATTCTACATTGTATTTAAAGGGATTATGTTCAAGTTAATCTAAGACCGAGTCTTGCGACACTCTTAGACCCATGAACTTGTTATGTTCCTAGGAACGCTCCCACTCTGACATGGTTCTAACAATCTTAGGTGTTGAAGTTGATTTTATTAGTGCATAAGCTTCTAATGGTATTAGTCCTTGGTAACGTGGAAAATTCGATATCTCTCTTTGTACTGAGAGTTATCACACTGTTAGTCTTTTAGTTCCTTTCTTGATCTTCATACAAGAATTCAATCTTTGAAGATTACAGAACTTATAACCTTACATCATTTGGGAAAACCTTAAAACATGCCTGATCAGTACTCAACTCCAATTACTTGGATATCTTTCCAACATGCATTGGAACAACATTACACCTTGAGATGTGCTAGACTAGAGACGCTCTAGTCCACAACTCGTGTTTTGTAGAAGGTACTGATGATGGTAGTTTCTTTAAGGTGTATCTCGTTATATTTAACGCTTGTCCCATCAATGATAAGTTTTTCATGAGTACAACTCATCATTTCATCAAACTTGTAGTAGAAAGACTTCGATTCCTTCTTACATAACTATCCCATTCTTTGAAAGAATGCTTGGATTCGTTAATGGAGATTAGACTCCCACTACTGATCATAACGCTTTGCTCGTCTCCTCATTGGTGTAAACCATTGAGACTTGCTAGTCTTTCTACGTTGCACTTATATAAGTATTCTGGATCAAATGATTCTAACTCATAGTGCATCGAATAGACATTCTCGACTTTCAAACTATTTAACAAATTGTTAAAATCTTGATAGTCTGGATCAGTTTGAACAATAACCAAGTATTTTCTTGGCCTTAAGACTAAGAGCCATAAATACTTCATCATTCATTGTTTAAGAAGTTGATGTGTTGTTTAATACTCAATCTTGTTGCATCTATATTATTTCAATACTATGATGCCTTAAACATCAACCATAAACCAATAATTGAGCATTAACAGCTCCCACTGCAACAAAAACCTAACTGGATCAAGATCTCTTACTTAGAAGTTGCATTTCCAGGTAAGTCATTGTCCTTCTTTAAAAGAGGTCAATCCAACTTTACAAAACATCTTCACTCGCTTCAGACAAACTTTGGTGACAATTCAGGCTCTCCCATTTCCATATCTAGTCTTTTGTTCAAATGAACTATGACTTAGGAAAAATGCAGCCTTCATGAATTCGTCATCTATCATGTTACTTTCCTCTAACACTAATATAACGACTAATATTCAGAGGGTTTTCTACTTTTCAGTTAAACCCTCTTGTAGTCATTTCTTATTACTTTAGACGATGACTTGAGTCAGAAAACTATTTGAGTGATCAAAAGATTCCTCAAAACATTTTGTCCCTCTAGGATATTCCAATCGAATCATCTTGACAGATTCTATTGATATCCATCTTTCATTATCACTAACAAAGACTTGTCATGCTACTTATAAGAAAATAATTTGACCTGATTCCTCAAAGAACTTGTCAAGTACATGCAAAAAGCATTCTCGAACAATCTTCGTGGAATTATGTCGAAGAAATGGAGGACATGAATCATTGATTATAAACTCCATGTTTTAGCGATGAGAATCTTATCCATTTTCATTTCCAATCTACATACTTTCGGCATTCGAGTTTATTTCTTTAAGGATCGCAGACAAGATATTGAATGACATAATGAAGATTTGGCAAATAAACTTATTATCACATACTTATGTTCAATACATAATCGCAAATAACCACAAAACAATTATGTATCTTGCAACTGTAAAATTAAAATTTTGTATCTTCCAGAGGAAGTCAATACGCATTAAAATCTTACAATTTTACTGGTCACAACACCGACGAACAGTCCAGAGACCACAGAGTGGCATGGCCGCCTAATATTGCCTAAGCAACACTACCGAATTTAGCATTACAGAGTCTCATTTCTACAACACACTCCCATAACAATGCTCATGCGCTGCTAACAAGATCAAGCTACCTCATAAATTCTGTGTGAACTTCTGAATCTCGCAGTTTCTTAGGATTATTGTCCCCACAGAGCAGGTGGCGATAATATTGGAAACCACATTCTAGTTCATACTATTTATTTTGGAGAAGTCCACCCTCAAAAACTCGCTATTTCTTAGGATTATTATCCCCACAGAGCAGGTGGCGATAATATTAGAAAAAATACTTCATAAATTGCAGACCAATTGATGGAGACCATATACAACGCACTTGTTGTAATTATCGCTTAGATATTTTATATGGTTTTTGCATAATTATCACATAAGCAGGTAAGACAGATAATCCACTTAAAATATATAAACACCAAATAAACATATAATTCCATTTAATGCATGGCATTTAAACATGCTGGATAATAAACATAAATTATTTAAGATCTATCTTGGATAATAATTATCCAAATTCATTTAGAATTTATCAAGATAGTGTTAACTATCTAAATCCATTTAGGATTATTCTATATTTTATTCTGATAAAATCAAATCCTTCAATTCAAGATAACGTTGATATAGGATTATCATTATTTAAATCGTTCTTGGATATTGCTAGATAGAAACGATTCCATCATAATCCATACGATAAATAAAATCCAATCAACCAAGATTTATTCAAATCTTGTTTCAGACATTTAGAATATATCAAACATTACTTAGGATTTCTTAGATAAATAAGTTTATCTAAATCCAATTAAATAAGGATTTTCTTATATATCATCTTTATCCTAATCTATCTAGGATATAAATCCAAAAGATAAGGATAATCATGGATTAATACTTATTTTAATCCATCTAGGATTTGTCTTAAATCTATTCAAATCCATAGGATAAAATAAATTAATATTAATTTTAATCCTAATCCATCTAGGATTTATTCTTGGAGTAAATCAATATAAATCCATAGAATTAGATAATATTATATTATAATTATTCAAATCCATCTAAGATTTATCTAGGAACAAATCCATATAAATCTATAAGATAAGAATAAAATATTATATTATCTCTATCCAAATCCATCTAGAATTTATCTATGAGTAAATTCATTTAAATTCATAGGATAAGAATAAAATAATAATATTATTATATAAATCCAACTAGGATTTGTCTAGGAATAAATCCATATAAATCCATACGATATAGGTAAAATTTAGATTATTATTTTCCAAATATAACTAGGTTTCATCTAGGAATAAAATCCATATAAATCCAATGAATAAGGAAAGAATCTAATTAATCCACGATTTGATATTAAATCAAATCTTATATAATACATAAAATCCATAAAAGATATATTCAAATCTTATTTCCAAATTCATCTTGAATATTTTCCAAAATAAAATCCAAGAATCGTAGGGGCGCGCCTGCACTCGGCCGGCTCGACCATCGGGTGCCGACGTATCTATCCAGGCATCTCGACGGATGGCGCTGGCTCTCGGCTAGCGTCTCGCTACCCGTCTCAGCCTATCTGGCTCGTCGGACGACGCGTGCTCTCGGCTAGGAGCTTGCGCGGTGGCGCAGCTTCTATCGGCCAGCAGCTGGTCACCCGTCTCGGCCGCTCCCGAGCCTCGATGCTCCCACACCTACGGCACACATCACGCTAGTCGGCGCGCACGTCTCAACCAGTGGCTCGGAGCTTCGTCTCGGTCCTTCCGCCTAGTGTTTGGTCTCTCGGCACCTCGGTGTCTCGGTCGGTTCTCGGTCCGACCACCGCACCGTGCTAGCCTCCGTATCGATCTCGACGCGGATTCATCTGGAGCGTTTGGTCTCGGCCGGTGGTGTGCATGAGCCCTCGCTCGTCTGCGCGTCGCTCTGTGATCGTAGCTCCCCTGCTCCCACTGTCTCGACATCCCTATTTCTATCGCGCGTGGTGCGATCCGCCTCGGTGGGAGCGCCGACGGATCGCACGTCTCGTACGACTGAAAAATTCAAGTTCCTTGATTCGATAGTTCTTAGTTCATCATGCATAAATATAAAACAAAACACCAAGAACATGCTTCGCAATCAATTAACGCATGCATACATGAATTTCGCGAAATTTAAATCCAAATAATCAGAGCCAAAGACTGGCTCTGATACCAATTGAAGGGGTTGGCAGCGGAAGCATGCGTTCTAACGGATCACATATACGAATCTATTTTGCAGATTATTTAGACAAATTCTATTCGCGTAATTATCACATGTATCATGCTCATAACTTGAATTTCAAACATGCTTTAGCACAAAAAATCCCTAAAACATGCTTGCTACGGAGTTAGCCAATTTACCGATTTAATTCTCTAAAGAATCATCGATTGCTCGCGCCTTCTCCACGATGATCTTCAATACTAGACCATGGATCTTCTGACTGGTGTCCCAAACTGTATTCCGAAATCAGGGTCGGCTGATCTTATCGAAACACTAGGACTCGAATAAAGAAGACAAAACTTTCTCACGGAGGAGGAGCTGAAAAACTCACGGAGGAGAGCTGAGAAATTTTCGAGCTCCTCTCAAAATAGAGGGGGATGAAAATTTCATTGTGTAAATCAATTGATTTTCTGTCTCCTTTATTCTCCTATTTATAATAGTTCATATTGGGCCCAGTCAGGGATCTATGGAAGGTTTTGGGTATGGGCTCCCCCAATTAGCTTTTTACTAAATAAATTGAGCCCACAATATAATACATGCTTATATTGGAATATTACGAGCAGCCACTACAGACGTAATATTGACTTCCCCATCCAAATCCAAAATTACAAGTAATCCGGGTTTCTATTTTTGTTTATTATTTATTTCCCGCGCTTAAGATATAAATGTCCATTAATTAATTAAAGTCTGCTATGTACTTAAGTAATTAACATCTTATTAATTCCAAGTGTGGACTTAGCAAGAAACACTTATTTATTATTCATAGAGTAATAAAACTCCAACTGTCCAGTTTCCGAATAATAAAACCTTGTTCAAGCTCCTCTTGAGGACATTATCAAACGAGACTCACCTCGCGCACGATTCAACATAATAGCAATTCTAGCACCGCTAGATAATGATCACCACTACCCAATATACCTGGATCGTTGGGTGACAAAAACCCGCACCTTTGGTAAGTCAAAGTAGTAGATACTCAATGTCGTATGCTCATTGCTAACGTATGTAGATTAAGAAATTAATTATTAAGACCTCGTCTTTCACTAGATAGCATAAAGACTCGTCTTGCTGTTAGATCCATTCAGTGCTATACCACAACAATGTCATCTTATTTCAATAAGGCTTAGAAATAATCGGACTGACATTGCAACCTTTCACGATAGGTAGCCAAAGCCTATCTAGGTTGTGAAATTCTTCTTTTTCTTTTGCAAAGCATTGCATAGAACCGACTGTAGTTACCTTAAAGCGGACGACGCCCACAACCAGTCTACTAAGCAAAAGAGTTAGGCTTTGTTTACTTCTTATGCATTTAAATGTTTATAAAACATCTTATAAACGCACAAGCAAACACAATGTAATAATATATTGATTATATTCGTGCAAACTGCTCGAATGATACTGAATCGGGTCAAAAGTGGATTGTAGGGTTTTTCCGTACACAAGCAAGATTCTATTCGTGCGAAGTCGCTTGAAACATGCTTTTCAGTATACTAACCCTAACAGAGAAGGCATCGTGTCTCTAGCCGAAACCTTCTTCCACATAGCCTTGTGGTCATCCAACGGAAGGCTAATTCTATAGCTCTTCGCGTTTTCAGACTTTCCGCTTGTTGTCATCTTTCTACAAAGAAAACCAAGCTCTTAGAAGAGCACTAAACAGATAGACAAACAAGGGTTTTCCCCAAACTTGCACTCAACCAAACATATATCACGAATCAACAAAGAAGTGCAAGTTTGTATCAGATATGTGTCCAAAGTGTATCAGGGGAACATGTAAGTCAATACCAACATAAAAGAACTACAACAATTCATCACCCAACGTGAATTAATCCCCCATGCAGAGACGTATTAACATAAACATCACAAAACAACAATCTCTACAATCTACATATGTATTGCAATTCATGGAAGTGATAATAGCCTCACAATGCTAAGAACATGATAGCAATTTATAAACAATGAAGAACAAGAAGTAATTTACCAAAAAAATCCCAGCAATTCACCATCCTACTAAAAAATCTAGCCATGAAAAATAAGTATAAACATCATCACACTCATCCCCCATACTAAAACATGCTTTTCATCCGCACAATTCAACAATAGAGAGCAAAATCCATGAAAGAATTGAAACTAAACTCAGAGATTAAAGTTAGGATTCATACCTTGTGTTGGAGTGAATTGGACGATGAAAACTTGAAAATTGAGATGCAATGGATGAATGAGAGTGTGGCTGTGTCGAATTGATTAAGAATTTGAGTTGGGGTCGTGTGCAAGAGAGAATGGAGAGAAAGAATGATGAAAAGAATGAGAACATACCTTATAAATAGGCAGTTTCGTGTCACTGCCTCTCGCGCAGCGACCGCTGCAGATGTTCTGAAAAACGGTGCGCTCTCCCGGGCTGCTGCGGCCCGCCCTAGGGCCCGGCCCTGTACCTGCACACATGTAGACGAGTAGCGACCATTTAATGTGCAAAAATGCACTAAAATTGCAGAAAAATGAAAATAACGAAAAAGAGGGAATGGAATTAGGCTTGCCCTTTTTGGGAGCTTGAGGCAAAGCATTAACAACAAAAATAGAATGGTTAGAAAGATTTTCCCCTTTTTGTGGTCCCTTAGGCTTTATTGTGTCGGCCATCATGACCACCCTGCATTTATACTCCATTTTTGCTCTTTGCGCCTCTTCATACTTGAGCATTGCGCTCTCTATCTTGTAGGTGGACTTACTAACATTGTCGCTAAGCGTGATCTTCCCCTACCTACATCAATAAGAGCTTTGATTGTGGCTAGAAAATCTCTTCCTAGGATTAGAGGTACATTCTTATCTACTTTCATATAAAGCACAATGAAATCGGCAGAATCATCTACCTTTACCAATCATGCCCGCCGCATTGATTGCAGAGTTATCGGCCAACCTTATGATCACATCTGAAGTTTTGAGTGGTTCGATGTTGAGCTTTTCATAGTACTTCAAAGGCATGATATTTATGCTTGCTCTAAGATCACAGAGAGCCTTGTCCACCTTTTCTTGCCCAATTGAGCACCTAATGAAGAATTGACCGGGATCCCTTTGCTTCACGGCCCTCTCCCTTTGTATGATTTCGCTGCAGTGATGAGGTAACTTAAGGTCGGCTTTGGTAGGCTTCTTCTTCATTAGCACGGCCTCCCTTAGTAGCTTTGTATACCTAGGTATTTCCGGCAATGATTCGACAAGAGGAATATTAGTATGGACCTTATAAAACATGTGTAAAAAGTGCTTGAATTGCTCTTCAAGCTTAAACTTCCTCTTTGGCTGGAAAGGGAGTATGATCCTATTATGCCGCACGAGTCCATCCGTCGCGGGTGCTTCTGCCTGCTTGAGCGGCCCGCTTCGGAGCTTGTAGCGGCCCGCTAGGCATCGGGCAGACACCAGAATTCACCCCGGAGTTGCTGACTTCGCCCGTTTTCTGCTTTGCAACCCACTTTTTTGTTGATATCGGCCAATCGTGCTGCTTCCTTGGCCTTTTCCTCCTCTATCATTTATTGGACTTGGTCTATTTGATTTTTGATGTTGGTGACGGTGATGGCAATGGTGTTGATTTCGGCCACGAGGTTGTTCAACCTTGCTTCAACGACCCCAATCTTGGTGTCATTGGTCTTTCTATCTTGCACTAGCACATCCAAGATCTTCATGATCCCTTGATCGTACTTCTCCTTCTTCTTAACGGACTCAAGTACCCCACATTAAATACTGCAAGGGGTTGCAAGAAATTGTTGTTAGAATATGAAAGGTTGGGATGAGGACGTTTCCCATTATAATTTTTAAAATTACCGCCCCCTAGACAAGGCGATAATTGTTGTTATTATAAGGCCTATTGCGACCGCCTCCTTGTTGCACATAGTTGACATCCTTAGTGGGAGCGGGAGAAATGACGGGTTTGGTGACCGCAATGATGGAGGTTGGCGGAACCGGATCCTCTCTTCTTGACGTGTCCATTTCATCAACCCGCACTCTAAGCTCAGCCAACTCTTTAGCAAGAGGATTCTCTTCGGCTGCGTTGATGGCAGCTATCCTTCGCGACCTATGTCTCTCCTTCGACCACCCTCTACTGTTAGTGGCAAACTCCTCAATCACTGCCATGGCTTCCGGTCCACTCTTCCGTAGAAATCTCACGTTGGCCCCTGAATCCAACATAGCACATATTTGTTCATTAAAAACATTGTATAGTATGCTTACGTGATGGTCCACGGTGAAACCATGGTTTGGGAATTTGCGGAGGAGGCCTTTGAAACGAGCAAAGGCCTCGTAGAGAGGCTCGTCGAGGCCTTGAATGAACTGGAATATTTCGCTCTTCAATTTTAGAATGGTGCCAGGCGGATAGTACTTATCGAGGAATGCTGCCACTATGTCCTTCCACGTGGAGACTTGCTCTGTAGGTAAACACTCAAACCCCTCTTTAACAGAATCTGTTAATGAAAAGGGAAAGAGTCTTACTCCAATGGCATCGTCGTCGACACCATTCAATTTCAGCGTGTTTACAATCTCCACGAACTTCAAGATGTGGCGATTTGCATCTTCTGTAGCCCTACCTGCAAAAGGATGCTGCTCAACCGTTTGTATAAGGGGTATTCACTGCTCAAAATTATTAGCATCTACACGAGGGCCTTCGGGAAATGTGATCATGTTCCCGTGATTAAACATATGCATAACAGGAACTGTCTCCATGTTTTTCTTTTCTCGTCCATCAACTGCTTTACTTGGGCTTGCAGCCTTTCCAACTCAACTCTAGTCTCGTCCTCCATTGTGTTTCGATCACTTCTTATTATCCTACGTGTCCTTTCAAGTTCGTGATCGAGCGGTTCTAAAATGTCATTCCCTGAACGCGTTCGCATACACTACTTGAAGGGGACAAAAACAAAAATTAAACTTCAAATTTAAAAATAAAAAATAATTAAAATCCAAATTAGCAAATTCGTCCGTTTGAAAATATCAATCACGAAGTGAATGTATTCCCGGCAATGGCGCCAAAAACTTGATGCATTTTTTATTAGTACTAAATAAACCTGTAAGTATACAGAGTATATATAGTATAGCTAAAGTTCAGTACCGGATATCGAACACGGGGAATAAGGTCACAGACTGGCTACCTTCTACTAAGCTTTGTTCACTATTTGGAAAACCGAGAATTTTGGAGATTTTGAAAACTAAAAAATAGTTTGAAAGCAATAAACAACTAAATACAAATAATTAAACAGATAAAAGTATGAGAGATAAGAGAATTCCAGGGATGTGAGTTCCCAGTTATGGTTATACAAATTCGAACTACAATACCCTAGCACAATTTATACTTCGATAGAACGAGTCACGTAAGTTTTGCCCATGTGGTACAAGCGTAGATTACTAACAGTAGGGTTGTCAATCCTAGATCCGTAACTCCTAAAAACTCCTAAGACCCTTATAAAGTCCTCATTCTCAATTAACATGCCATTTTAAGGGAAGCTAATTATAGTGTCTACTAAGTGGATCTAACTCGCCAACCTCCTCTCACGATTATGTAGTAAGTTGTATTAAATCATCACCGAATGTGTCACTCAAACGTGAAGTATTATAGAACGACTTAGGGAAGAAACGAAGTTAAAACAAAACAGATATTAAAAAGCAAAATGGAACTGTATAACCAACGTCGTTACTAACACATCCCTAGAATCCTATGAATTTAGTTACACATAATTGAATAAGCTAAAAACATAGAATGAAGGGAAAATAAAGTGAACATCAGAACTAAAGCAATAAAAAGGTTGAATCCTTGTAGCATTGATCTTCTCTTGATTCTTTCTTCAACCTCTTGCACAATGAAGAACTCTCTCAATTTTATGCTCTAGAATTATAAGGCAAAAGAAGATGCTAATGAAGAGGTTTGAGGGGCTACTTATAGAGGGAAAATCGAGCTCCATCAAATAAGGCAAAAAGTGGCTAAGTTTGGTAAATCTTGGGGAGAAGGTAGGTCAATTTCGTGAGCCGCGATTTGCAGCGGTCCGCTGCACCTTGGCCAGCGGTCGCTCCACAATGATCCGTAGCCTCTGCCACTTGGATAATGGTCGCTACACTGTGTTGCAGCGGTCGTTGTGAATATTCCAGTAGCTTTGGAAACTCTTCGAGTGGTCGCTGCTCACACCCCAGTGGTCGTTGGGCGTGTTCTTCATTTCAGCACAATTTTCACCAGAGCGGACCGCTACTGGTTCGGTGGTCGCTGGGCCCCAGCGGTCGCTATGCATGTTGCAGCGGACCGCTGGGCATCTTGAATGCTACAGATTTCCAACTTCGGTTGTCTGCTGTCTTTTAGGCTAAAATATGCATAAATCTCACAAAACACGTTTATATACCAAAATAGAGAAAATATACAAAATATGGATATGAATTGAGGTTTTGATATTAAAAACGGACCAAATAAAGGCTTAAAACAGTGCAAAATCCGAGCGTATCAATGAGAACCTGAGCAAATATTAGCACAGGTACAGATGTCTTTTGGACGCGTACCCAAACCATAACATGTCGGAAGTTGAGATTTACTCAAGGTTGTACGAGGGGATGAATACAAGGAGTAAGGACCTGGTGAACTCATCAAGTGGGGGAAGTTTCTCCAAACTCAAGTTAAGTAAGGCCAAGATCGTCATAGAGAAACTTCTGAGTGCAAAAAGAGAATACGATGATGCATCCGACATTCTACCCCAAAGGAATGAGATGAATACTGAAAGAGCAGGTTTGTGTCAGGTGTCGCGTTAAGCAAAGGATGTATCCTACTTATCAGGATGGAAGTCCCAGCTAAGCCTGAACCTGGTATCAATAATTCCTCAACCCACTTCTACTGACTAGTATAGTGGACGTAAGGGTCGAATCCCACAGAGATGAATGCGCTTTGGTAATTGTGGTGATATTCTGAAAGGTTTGGTTAGCTACCACGCTTTGGGTTGAGATTCTAAATAGACTGGAAATTAATGTGGTACTCTACTGACTAGGAGGTGTGAGAGATGATTGATAAGCAGCTGTGTACGTGAGAGTAGGGGACATTATGTTTCAGAAATTATATGGGAGGTACGGGGTTACTATAAAAGGCTAAACGGAATATCAGAGAAAAAGTGGTAGTTAGGTGACTTGACTGACAGATCTGTAGGGTACCAGCAGAAAAGGTAGAGAGAAATGAAGGACAAAAGCATAAAGTAACTAAAAAGCAAAAGTGGTCCCAAACTTAGATGTGGATGTTATCTTCTTCAACAAGAATTAGATCAGATCAACAAACCCAGAATTGTAGATAAGAAATGCAAATTAACAACTTCGAAAATACAGATCTAACAAATTAAACTCCAAATCAAAAGATTAAACTAACGAAACTGACATTACGCTTACTGGGTGACATGCAAGGTGGCAGAAGTCACGTAAACTAGGCTTTCACACTTAACCATTCAGATCTAGAATCTAACAGCAAAATAAACTCATGAACTCAGATCTATCAATTCGGAAATGAAAACATGCTTGCAATACCTTGAAATTACCGAAGCAGTTAGATCCAAGCTATCTAGGCAGAAAGAAACAGAATTAAACAGGAACCGATGCACAGAAACAACTTCATAGCATAAAAACGTTCGGATCTTAACCACAGTACTTCAAAGTCAGAAAGTATTGAAAACCCAACAGATCCAACGTAAGAAAACAAAGTGCGATTAACTAAGAAGCAAGTAAAGATTGTTTTGCCACTCTGGGCGATGAAACTGTTAATACTACGAAACACGCTGACTGGAACGAGAGGATTTGGAACTCCGGCGAACTGATGAGCTTCAGGTGACCATGGCTGTGGCGAGGAACGAGAATATGAAGGATAATGCTGAAGGATTGATTTACCGAAGAGAGATTTCTAACTAAGCGTAGGAGTTGATGAACTAATTGATGATGATTCTCTCTCCAAGTGGCTTCCTTTTATAGGGAGGCCTCCCTTGATTTTTAGGGTAGACTCTCTTCATGAAATGACTCTTTTGCCCCTTGCTTGCGGCTGATTTTCCCAGGTATCCTTCTTCTCCATCTCGAGCCTTTTTGGCATGCATCCTGGTCAGTATTGCACCCTACTGACGATCTTTTCACCTGAATTATCCAAACATTCCCATACTGGCTAGAACACTTTCCCTGCACACTTTAGCAACTATTTTGCAGATATATTCCAATTATGCACATTATACTGACCAGTAACCAAGGCCTAGAATACGACTTATCAAACTGCTCACACTTACCACATGCTTGTCCTCAAACATGAAGAACAAACAAAAAGCAATAAGTCGAATTCTAGCCTGGTTACACCCCTGACTGACTCTATCCTAACCTAGACTCTAAACTTGACACAAAGAAAAACACATAAACAACGACAAACACACATAAAAGACAAAAGAAAACACTTAAACACATTAAACGCATCAATCAGGCTATATTTTCAACTATACCTCCCCTTGGGATCAGGTGCAATCCGGCCTTAAACAGCCATGAACTTCCGCCGCCCCCCTTTTCCTTCCTCCTTTTCCTTTCCAGTCAGTACATCTGCTCGTCAAGATCACCCATACTCGCAGCCAAACACTGGATTTGCTCAGTCACTCATTCCTCACCGGGGATGTTAGGACCGTTTTCTCTCAATATGCTAAACCACGGATGCTTTGGACTCAAATTCCACGTGCAGCTCCTAAAGGGCTTAAGGCTTGTAATGGGGCTATTGGGTTGTAGTGTTTGGGGTGGATGTTCCTAAGGCTCTAAGGTTCAAAACTACTACTTTATTTTGATGTGGGAGAACTGTGTGCATTTGAGCTTTCGGCTGATACTTCTTACGGCTGGACATTTTCTGATATTGGTCTCTAAATAGTCAGTAGCGTCTTGTGGCTTCGCCACCCTTATTCCTTCTCAAAATTTTTTGCGGTCAAGTGTTTCCGACCATTTTCTTCCCATTTTTCTCCTTTCTTTTTGTGGCTTCGCCACCCTTATTCCTTCTTATTTATTTATTTATTTTTTTGGGCCTGGAATGACTTCCTAGTCATTTTCTCCTTGTCTCTCTATTTCTTCCAGTTGGTTTTCTTCTCGTATGTCCTGCTGGCCAGTTGCCTTCTTCCCTTATGCCTTGCACACACACAGTTCCAGTGGCTAGTGGGTTATATCTGGGAATATAATGCAAGAAAATGGGTTCTAAGGGTGGTTTTGTTTTTTTTTTTGGGGGGGAGGGGGGGTTTCCTACTGCGTTCATGTCTTGCTACACGCGGTCACCTTACCCTGGACATCATGTGGCAGTCAGTCTTTTCTTTTCTGAATTAGTGGAAAGTGGTTCCACTTTAGGCTTTTAACTCACATGTTAAGAGGGCTTTTATGTTTGGCTCTAAGGATGGGCTTTTCTCTCATACTCGCATCATCTATACTGACTAGGAGATACTAAAGGGGGTGGTTTCCATTTTCCAGCATGTCCTATCTCCTTCAATTCCCCTCAGCGCCAGTTCGAGGCAGTTGAGTTTTAAGCCCAATCAACACGTATAACAGACCTAAAAACTAGACCTAGAAAAAAACTAACACAAACATTAAACAATATATATGTCATACTGGCCATTGCATCCCCCTTCCCACTTCACAAGTGTATGCCCTCAGATAAGGCTGTGAAGTGGAAAAGGTAATGGTTAGTATGACTGACACACAGACATACCAAACAAGAAAACACATGCTTCTACTAAAAACTTCTCACAGTTAGACTATATAATAGGCTAAGTGGGAGAATTTTAAAACCTAAACAGAACCCAACAAACACAAACACATATATACAAAAACTCCTCACACTTAGGCTACGTAGTAGGCTAAATGTGAGCTAACATGCACTCAAAAATAAAACACATAAACAAAAACACATGCGCCAGAATAGTAAACCCCGTACTTCTCACACTTAGACTATTGAATAGTCTAAGTGTTATGAATAGGGTTTACACACTATACTACCTAAAAAAATAGAACACAAAATTAAGAAAAACTAAAATTGAAAAAGAAAGAAAGAAAAACTAACTTGTCAGGGGGGTGTGGTGGTCACATGTTCCTCGTGCTCCTCCTCAGTGCAGGGATTGGTGCAGGTGGTTCCTCCAGATCCTCTTCCTCGTTTCAAGATGGTTCTTCCTCAGATTCCTCTTGTTCCCTGTTACCTTCTTCCTCTCGATCTGCTTCTTCTGTCTCGGGCTCCCTAGGTTCATCATCCTGGCCTCCATGGCCACTTGGTCCGGCTCCTCGTACTAACTTTCCTTCCGCTAATTCCTTCAGAATCCCTTCCATCACATTTGCCAAGCGAGCTAACTCCATCCTAGCTTGCCGATTCTCTTTCGCCAACTCTTCCACTGCCTTCTCTAATCTCTCCTGCCTCTGTTCTTGATCTTGTGTTCCCTGGCTTGCTGTAGTTATCCCAGTCGGTATAGCTTCTTGCGTAAAATCGCGGTACTCCTTGCCTCATGTAAACAGCATTCGTTCAGACGAAGAATGGGGTATCAAACAACCCAGGGGGATCTACCATGATTTGGGGGGATAAGCCTTCAGCCTCTGTGATGATGATGTTGTTTCTGACGAACACTCCCAAGATATGGCAGAGAGTGAGATTTCTCGTTGGATGGGTGGCAATTAGATGGCATTGGTAAGCGGTCCAAAAACCCAGATATAACTTCCTTCCGCGCTTGGTGCACCAGAGAAGGTATAACTCTGTCATCGATGTTCTTACAGTGGAGTTCGACTGTCCCAGCAAATTGAAGTCCAAATGGAGTTGTACTAGGCGTAGGATTGGTTATTGAAATGGATGGAGCAAGAGAGAGTGGAAGCAAATTCCCCAGAGGCTGGGTGAGTTAACTCCTCCCACGCTTCCTGGGGTTCGAATTCTACGTGCCTACGGGGAATTCCCCGTTCCCTGTTCCGCCACTCTGATCCTATCGCCTTTCCAGACTGCACATTCCCAACCGTACTGTCCACTCAATCAGATTCATACTTATCTCCCCTCCAAACAACCGAAAGCTAATAGAAACCTCGTCCAAATCTGTGGTGACCCTAAATCTGAATGTAGTAAAGAACTCCTTTGCTAGCCTAATAGTGATATTCGGGTTCCCATTCTCCAATAACCATTCGAATCCTAACGCATGCAAATAAGAGAGAAACTGCTCGCGGGCACCCAACTCATCTAAAGAAGGAATATGAAGTACCTTTCCGCTCTTCACTTGCTTACTCCCTTCATCCTTGCTATCGAAAACCTTTTGTAGCTCCTTAGAGTTGAATAACTTTATCTCCTCCACCAGATCATCAGTAAGGTCCACTGTCCAGCGCCGATACCTAATTCTCTCTACCGGGGCATGTACTAGCTCCCGATGAACGTGCGGGAGCTGTTTCTCACTGTACTCCTCATTCTCCAAGGAAATGTCGCTGTCCGATTCTGACTCTTCACTGACAGCGTATTCGCTATCACTCTGTTCCCTCCGATGTTCCTGGGCTCGCTGAACTGACTCAGTAATGACTATGCCAGTGTTCACTGTACGTGGCTTCTTGTTGCTGGGCTTCTTCTTCATAGGGGCCTTCCCCTTCCGTTTTCTCTCTGCACGGTGTCTGTCCTCATCACTCTCTTGCTCGTCTTCCGGTTCCTTCTCAGTGTGTGTTGAAAGCTGGCTTGGGGCAGAGCGTCGGGTCTCAGTACTGATACGAGTACCTTCAGTTCTCGGCTCGACGTGACTGGCTGGTGCAGATTCGAGGTCCGGCCCCTCAGCCATCTGCGTTATCTCTTCGCCCTGGTCACTCGGCGTTTGAGAGACCGCTTCGGTTGCCACCGCAATATCCTCCAAATCAGTAGCGGGTAAGGATCCCTCCCTAGGTTTTGTGGGAGTGGTCCCTTCCTCTTCACTTAAAATCTCCACCGGATCTGCCGCCGTGTTTACCTTTGCTTCACTGGATGCCCACTTCCCTAAACACCTTTGCGACACCCTCTTCGGCTTCGGCTGTTCTGCCCTAGGGTCGCCCTTCAACACCAACTTCCTCTTGACAGCTTTTGGTTTTATCACTGCGGTGCCACTGGTCCGGGTACCTCTGTTCTTGCTACTATTTCCTCCTCCTCAATATGCACATCACTCTTCCCCGCCTCTGTCTGGGGAGTTGTTGACTCTGTCCCTTCTTCTCTAGTCTGGCCTCCCACCACTTCGTCTACTGGCCGTTTGGCTAGGCCTTCTGAGTTGTTCTCTCCATCGTCCTTCTCACCTTCTTCTACTGCCCTTGATGCGAGGTCTAGACCCTCAGCCATCGTGGCGGTACCATCTTCCATCTGATTTACCTCATCCAGAAGAGCCTAAAATTTTTCATCAGTCATTAGGCCCTGCTTTCTGGACATCTCATTTAGATCTATCTCTTCCCTAGCCGTTTCTTGAGGAATGGGCTCCGCTGTCGGCGTTTTCTCTAGTTCATCGCCTCCCTTCTGGCTCTTTTCCTCCTTTCTTCTTCTCGCTTCCCTTTCCTCTGGGTCAGAATCGTAGTAGGCGGAGATGGGGTCAACATCCATTGAGTCACTTCGTTGGGGAGTTTGGGCAGATTCCGAGAGTTCGGTCACCGAGGGAGGTTCCCTTTCTGGCGCAATTGTTGATGAAGTCGGAAAGGAAGTGGGTGGTTGTACTGTGGGCTGCACGATCGGTTCTGCTGTAGTTTCTGCCGGGGCTTCTCTGGTTGTTCTCGATTTTCCCCCGACTTGGCTGAAACCTGCCAAATCAGTCGCCCAATCTCTATTCGGGTCCTACTGTCTGAGTAATTCTGCCAGTGCGTTTAAAGAAACCATCGCCGGAGCCTGAGGAGTCGGCTCCGGTGGTTGCGGGTTCGGTGGCTGCTCTTCCATTGTCGGCTTCGATTCTGGGGTTTCTTCTCTGCGGTTTGAAAGGGCTTTCTCACCAGTTTGTTTCTTTGCCCATTTTTTTCCCATGGCTTAAATCGACGATTTCTGGTGGTAATATGGGTGTTGGCTTCTGTGGATGACGGCGGAAATTTTTGGAAGAGAGAATTGCAGGTGAGGGTTTGTGAGATGAAAGGGGAGAGACGGTTTGGATATGAGAGTAGAATGGGTAGTTGAGGGTTTGTAACCGCCTATAAGCGGTTTCCAGGTTGGCGTCGATTCGTGTGGGAGGCTCTTGAGCGCGCTGCTTCCTGATTGGACGTCGCCTATCCTTTTCTGCACACGCGTCCTTCCAGTCGCTGTCCCCCTGCAAAGCTGCAACAAACCCCCAAATTCAAACTTCGTCCCTTAATGATTTCCCCCTATATTTTCCTAGGTTAGAAACAGAGTGAAATAGACACTTAAATAAAATTGGGAGTTTCACCAAATGGGTATGCTGGTGGTCAGTACGTACTCCCAATTAATATTTGAGGTCCGGAAAATATTTTTTTAGGTATTCTTAAAATTAACTTGCATGCAACGGTTTAAATTAATTAACTACCACATATTTACCATATTTACATCTCCTTTAGGAAAATTGGAATTCTACTGTGCCAGCATATGTAAATCACACTAAAAGGAGCTAGCCCAGTGGAATTCCAAATCCCTATCCTTCCGGTCAGTATGAAACCTAAGTACGTGGTTGCAGTGGAATCTCATCCACCACAGCCACATCACTGTTGTCCCTAAATACTTTTACCCTATGTCCATTAACGATAAAAGGTTAAGAGTTAGGAAGACTCCCTGAAATCTCCACTGCTCCATTAGAACGGAGTGCGGTGATGACATAAGGCCCTATCCACTTCGACTTGAGCTTTCCAGGAATGAGCTTAAATCTTGTCTGGAAGAGTACTACTTTCTGGCCAACATGGAGATCCTTGGTCCTCAGATTTCTGTCGTGCCACAATTTAGTTCTCTCTGTGTACCACAAGGCTGAGTCGAACGACTCCAATCTAAGTTCCTCTAATTCCTGCAACTGCAGCTTCCTTTCCTCTTCACAGGCTGTAGCATCCACATTTACTTGTTGTACTGCCCATTATGCTCGGTGCTCAATTCCAACGGGTAAGTGGCACATCTTTCCGAAAACGATTCTGTATGGAGACATTCCTATGGGAGTTTTATAGGCTGTCCGATATACCCATAGAGCATCCTCTAACCTCATACTTCAGTCCTTCCTAGAAGGATTGACGGTTTTTTCTAGAATCTTCTTTATCTCTCGGTTAGAGATCTCTGCTTGGCCGTTTGCTTGCGGGTGGTAGGGGCTGGATAATCTGTGGTGCACACCGTACTTCTTCATCAAGGCTTCAATGGTGCGGTTACAGAAATGGGTGCCTTGATCGGATATTATGGCCCATTGGTACTCCGAACCGACTGAAAATGTTACTTTTGAGGAACTTGGCAACATCTCTTGCTTCACATGTGCTCGTGGCCTTGGCTTCTACCCACTTGGAGACGTAGTCAACTGTAACTAAGATATACAAGTTCCCATACGACGAGGGAAAAGGCCCTATGAAATCCATCCCTCATATGTCGAACAACTCACAAACAATGATCGGGAATTGTGGCATTTCGTCTCGTACTGATATTCCACCGGTCAGTTGACAACGCTCACAACTTCTACAAAACTCTCAGGCATCTTTGTTGAGGGTTGGCCAATAAAATCCGCTATCCAAAATCTTTCTTGTCGTTTTCTTGGGACCGAAGTGTCCTCCACATGCCAAAG